>NC_064931.1:520011622-520369122 GCF_023897955.1 Schistocerca gregaria | reverse complement strand
AAAACCACAAACAACGACTGAAGGGCAACAAACACTAAATAGACTAAAGGGGACAAGAAAACCACAAAAACATCAGGAACAGGTGGAAGAGATTAAAACAAGAAAGCAGGTCACCATGGCTGGCTGACCACGGGGATAAAAAGGAAAAGCCAGCTCTGCAACACATTAAAACCTCCACCCTGAAAGCACTAAGTTGGAGGACATACAGGGACAAAGGACATGTGCTAAAACTTCGAGCAAATGATAAAACTCTCCCTCACAAATAAAATGTAAAAATGAAGCTGCTGTTGAGGCATTGTTGCTCAACACCAAAAGTAGGGTGCTGGGAAAGTTATAAGTCCGCTGCAGAGTGGCTAAAAGTGGGCAGTCCAGCAAGAGATGAATGACCATTTGTCAGCTACAGCTACACCGAGGTGGGTCCTTGCCATGAAGGAGGTACCCATGCGTCAGCCACATATGGCCAATGTGGAGCCGACCGAGAATCACAGAGTCCCTGCAAGAGGCGCGCAGTCTTCCACACATCCAGTTTCCTTAATGGCACGCAGCTTGTTGTGTGTACAGACGTTATGTCATTCCATCTCCCAAAGCCGCAGAACTTTGCACCATAATACTGAACGCAGGTCAGTTTCAGAGAAGCCGATCTCCATAAGCAGTTTTTGAGTAGTATGTATGGCCAGCCTGTCGGCACGTTCATTGCCTGGGATTTCGAAGTGACCTGGGGTCCAGACAAACACCGCTGAATGACTGGACCATTCTAGGGCATAGATGGACTCCTGGATGGTCGTTACCGAATGATCACGAGGGTAGCACTGGTCGATAGTATGTATGCTGCTTAAGGAGTCAGTACACAGGAGAAATGACTTGACAGGGCTGTTCTGTATGTCCTCCAAGAGCATAGGCAAAGCCAACACGACCATCAGTCATCGGTGTAAACCACTTCATAGCCCTGGTACATGTTGAGAATCAGGAGGAAGTGACAGCGGAGAATCGCAGGGTTAACCGAGTCCTTAGGGCCACTTTAAAGGTCCAGGCCTTGGTGTACACCATGGAGGTGATCGTGAATTAACCTGGACTCCAGTTCGGAGAGAAGGGCTCGCACACAAACTGCAATTTTATAAGTCCTGACCTGGGCCGACAATAAGGGAGATGGAAAAGGAGGCGGTAATTCAGATGTGTAGGAGAACTACGAACGTATGCAATGTAACTGGAGAGCAACTGCGCACACCTAACCTGCAATGGGGAGGACTCGGGCCTCCACCAGGATGCTGGTCACTGGACTCTGCCTAAAAGCTTCTGTCACTAGGTGAACACCACAGTGGTGCACTGGGCCGAGTAAATGCAATGCTGAGGACCTTTTTAGAATCGATATGTCTCCACTACAGTGAGTGTATCGTCATTAAGGTAAAGTTGTGGTTCCAGATGAACGGTACAATACTGTGGCCAAAAACTGGAAACCGTGAGCTAGAGCCCATGACTGCACCTTGTGGATGGCTCCCTGTAGACGCCACTCAGCAATAACAGTATTGGTGGAGCAGTACGAAATGCAGAAGTCGTCTGCATACAGAGAAGGCGAGACCGATGACCCTACAGCTGCTGCTCTACCATTAATGGCCCCACAAAAAAGAGAGAGACACTCAATACAGAGCCCTGTGGGACCACATTCTCCTGGATATGGGGGGATCTATGGCAGGCAACAACTTGGACATGGAAAGTACGAAGGGATCGGGAGTGGGCCTCTGTGACCCCACTCATATATTGTAGCAAGGATATGTCACTAGGTCATGTCATACGCTTTTCGTAAATCAAAAAAATGCCGACAAGAGGTTGGCATCCAGAAAAGGCTGTTCGGATGGCAGACTCGAGGGACACAAGGTTATCAGTGGTAGAGCGACCAGGGTGGACGCTGCCCTGACATGGAGCCAGTACGCCACGTGACTAGAACCCAACCCAACTGCAGACACACCGTGCGTTCCAGCAGCTTACAAAGAACATTGGTGAGGCTGACGGGCCAATAGCTGTCCACATCAAGCTGGTTTTTACCGGGTCTGAGCACCGGAATGATGGTGCTCTCCCACCATTACGATGGAAAGATGCTATCGCACCAGATCTGGTTGAAGATGATGAGATGTCACTTTTAGTCAGATGTGAGATGTTTAATCATCTGACTGCGGATCCAATTTGGCCCAGTATTAGTGTCAGGGCAATGTGCAATGGCGGCGTGTAGTGAACAAGAGGACCTTCCTTTACATCTGCCGTTTGAGGGTGCGAAAGGTGGGAGGGTAGTTCTCCGACACAGAGGCTCGAGCATAGTGTTCCACAATCTCGTTTGCGTCAGTAGATAACACACCATTTATGTTAATGCCAGGGACACTTGTTGGGGTCTGGTACCCAAAAAGACATCTGTTCTTCTTCCAGACTTGGAAAGGTGACATATGGCACCCAGCGGTCAAAACATACCTCTTTCCCAACACTTCTGCTTCCATCTTTTGATAAGCTGGTGAACGCGGGCACGGAGCCGCTTAAAGGCTGTGAGGTGCTCCAGGGAAGGGTGCCGCTTAAGCCGCTGTAGAGTTCACCAACACTCCGTAATTGCCTCAGTGACTTCCAGCGACCATCAAAGGACTGCCTTTTGCTGGGGGCACCCTGAAGAGTGAGAGATTGTGTTTTCCGCTGCAGTAACGATTGTTTTAGTACCTGCTCAACCATCACATTGATGTTACCATGTGGGGGAGAATCGACGGCGACTGCAGACGTGGAAGTTTCCCAGTCTGCCTTGTTTAAAGCCCATCTGGGTAGGTCTCCATGGGCCTCACACTGGAGCAGTGACAGGAAGATGGGGAAGTGGTCACTACTACACAAGTCGTCATGTGCTATCCAGTAGATAGACAGGACAAATCATGGGCTGCAAATGGATAAATCAATGGCCGAGTAACTAGCTCAAGCCACACTGAAATGTGTGGCAGCCCTAGCATTTAAGAGGCAGTGGTCGAACTGAGATAGTAAAGTTTCGACATCTCTGCCTCAGCCAGTAAGAATGGTGCCACCCCACATGGGGTTATGGGCGTTCATATCTCCCAAGAGTAACAAAGGTTTGGGGAGTTAATCAGTGCAGCTAATACATTCAGGGGTACTGCACCATCCGGAGGAAAATACACATTGCAGACAGTTATTTCCTGCGTGATCCGGATTCCGACAGGCACAGCTTTAAGCGGGGTTCGAAGGGGCACAGGTTCAGTACAGAGCGAGTTTAGGACAAACACAAACTCCACCTGACTTAATTATAGTCACTACAGTTCCTGTAATATCCCTTATGGCCTCGGAGGCCAGGGGTTCACATTACCGGGAACCAAGTTTCTTGGAGGGCAATGCAGAAAGCATGTGTAAAGCTTACTGTTGCTGTAGGTCAGCCAGGCAATGACAGTGGAAAAAACCTCCACAATTCCACTGGAGGATGACATCTTGAGACTGGTAAGGCACGGAAAATTCAATGAGGCAGTTTACACCTCTGGGTCACCTGCTGCCACTGACTTATTGCCTGAGCAGTCTATATCAGACACCAGAATCTCCACCTCATCCCCAGATGCAGAGCTTGTAAGTAGCGGTGGTGTCAGTGCCACCGCAATTTCCTTGGTCTTGGGAGTCTTCTTTTTGGATTTATCTCGCTGCTCCTTTGATTTCTCTGGCTGGTACGGCTTCACTGAATCAGTCTCCAGGACTGAGGAGAATTGAGAAGCCCTACAACCAGCTGCTTTTGGGCACTACAGCCACTGGTCAGGCATCATCTTTCCCACTAGCACAAACCTGGGAAAGGTGTGAACCAAGGAATCCCTTCCTAGAGAGAAAAGATGAAGAAGAATTACGCTTCTCCAGCTGGGAAGTGGGGATTGGCGAACCCGTTGGTTGAGGAGGCAGTGCTCCCGAGGTAGGTGGTGCGGGGAGCAACGGGTGGGAAGACTGGGGGGGGGGGGGGCATTAGCCCCCACCATCAAAGGGGCAGGTGTAGCCTTCTGGCTCTGAGAGCTGACTGGAATTTGCGAAACTGATGGGACTACAACTGTTCTCGTAGCCGTGGCGTATGAGGTGGTCATAACCACAGGATGCAGGCATTCATATATTCTCTTAGCCTCAGTGTAGGTCAGTCAGTCCAGGATCTTGTATTCCATGATTTTCCTCTCTTTCTGTAAAATCCTGCAGTCTGGCGAACAAGGTGAATGATGCTCTCTGCAACTGACACAGAGGGAGGTGGGGCACATTGAGTATTGGGATGTGAGGGACATCCACAATCTCAACATGTGATGCTGGAAGTACAGCGGGAAGACATATGGCCGAAATTCCAGCACTTAAAGCACTGCATCGGGGGAGGTATATATGGCTTGAAATCACAGTGGTAGACCATCACCTTGACCTTCTGGGGTAAGGTGTCACCCTTGAAGCCAAGATGAAGGCACCAATGGCAACCTGATTATGCCCTCAGACACCGATGGATGTGCCAGACGAACTGAACACCTCGCTGCTCTGAATTGCTGCGCAGCTCGTCGTCAGACTGTAAAAGAAGGTCCCTGTGGAATATAATACCATGGACCATACTTAAACTCTTATGTGGCGTGATGGTAACAGAAACATCCCCCAACTTGTTACTAGTGAGTGAAGCCCATGACTGGGAACAGGATGCTGTTTTTATCAAGACTGACTTGGAGCGTGTTTTGGACAAGCCCTCCTTTATCGAAATAAAGGAGTCCCTATCACTTCTTGTACATATGAGGTACCAGGGTGAATAAGGTTCACTGCCATCCTTAGCCTGACTGAACGCTTAGGGACTGCTGGTCTCTGATCACCAACAAGTGATGACGTGGTACACTTCATCGTGCGTCATATGCCCTGATGTCACCTACTCCGACCAGGGGTGGGGGTAGGAGGTGGTGGTGGTGGTGGTGGTGGTGGTGGTGGTGGGGGGGGGGGGGGGGGCTCCACACAGGTGCCACCCAGCCATAGCAAAAGCCACCTGGCAGGATGGCCTTTGCCGAGAGTTCTGATGCCCCAGGGCGACAGGCACCTACACCTTGGCACATGTGGGGAGTTAACAGTGCAGGTATCAGCAGAATGATCTCTGTGTTGTAAGGGGGCTACAACCAACAGGGTACAGAGTACAGAGTGTATGGTGGCCCCACAACAACAGACTGGCTACCATGCTGGATATGAGGTGCATAGAAGTCCATGGTCATCTTTGGCTCAGAAAGAGCGACACTGTATAGTGCATGGTGGAAAATGCACCCAGGAAGGTGTCCTCATCGAAGAGATGGAGAATGAGCTGGACTGCCTTGTGACGACGAGAAAGTGGGCTAATGATCTGAAGGCACAACGGACACGATGCACCATGTAAGGCGCCCTTCCCCAATTGGCTCGCTCTAGAAAAAAATTGAAAATGGAGGTCAAACCCCACGGGGGACAATCACAAAGGCCAAAATGTGAGACTCTCCTTTTAGTCGCATCTTATGACATGCAGGAAAACACTGGGCCTATTCTAATCCCTGGACCTGCAGGGGGGCTGCTTGGCTTATCTACAGAAATATACAAAGCACAAAATAACAAGGCAAGATTTCCTTCACAAGCTCATGGTGGAATTTGCCAAATATTATACAGAAACCAAGGCCAGTCTGCAAAAAATGTTTTGTTACAGGTCCCTATGTCCACCCAGATTACAAAAATTGGTATAATAACAATGATGATCTGTAGGAATCTAAAATTAACTTATCTGTTTAGACAAATTGTAATGTTTAATTTTACATAATGTGTCTCAAAGTGTAGACCTCTATTAGATTATGGTAACATACGGTCTCAACATTAAATGTCCTTGCTGACTTGTAGAAAATATTTTGTAAAAAGATTTCGTTATAATATTGATTTGGACAAAAAATATGAAAATATTCAATGTTCAGAGTTAAAATAATAGATTATTGCAGTGACTATTTGTTACAAAAAACTTCATTTCCCAAAATAAGAGACTAAGAATGAGTTGTAAACATATTGACTACAGTTTGGATGTTTTTGTCCTGAAGACGGTTCTAGGGGATTGGAAAAAAAAAAACTAGCAGTTCTAGTGCTAATTTTCAATGCTAGCGGATGCCACCATAGTTTCTTATATCCGAGTATACAGAGTGTGCACTAAAAATTTTGAACTCCACACTCGGCGCAATCTACAGATCATTGGTGTCACTGACACACTCGTGTATTGATTGGTTGCTGATGTACAGGCAGGCACGAAAGGTGCACGCACTTCGAATGGTCGGTTTTGACCAGAATATCGCCCACGCTGAGGCAGCTCATCCATGCCGCGTGCAATAGAAGCCGAAGTTCGCCCGCTACACCTGATATCTGCGGCATGACAGTTGAGGAGGCGGAAGAGGGGGACAAAGACACTAACAAGGTAACACCAACTCAATTTCTTTTTTAAAGGAGAGAAAACACACACTTGCAAGATATCAGTCTATCAATCTACCACAGGCGAACATTAAGGCTAAATTCCGATAGTATGCAGTTATAGCTGTCTGAAAGTACAGTTTTTTCAAACTTTTCTTGCACTGGTTGTTTGTCATTAGCTCTATCCCGTTACAGCCACTTAATGGTCGAGCGTGAAGTACTGTACACAGAGCCCTTCTATTCTTGGGGCGTTGAATGCAATGGGAGTGGTAGGGGGAGGCAGACGCAATTGTTCAGCGTGTTTGAAGTACTGTTTGAGAACACATTATTCTACGTGAAAATTATTAAGTACATAACATGCCAACCTCACGCACATATACGTTCAATAATAACAATATTCTAGTACTGCTATTCTGCATGCATGTATACACATTAAAATAAAAATGAATAAACCTAAGTAACTGATGAATAATTATGAAATGAAGTTCATTCTTTTCTATTTACAATTTAACCATGTTAACCACACTGAAGAATGGTACATGTCCTGCAAATTAACTTCACTTTAACAGTGCCAACTTGACAATCCAAAGAAAGTAAAGCACAACTGCGATGTTAATAGTAGTGCTAATCTACTTCTTTAATGACACACCAATTCATTTACACTGTGTTTGTGAATTGCAACCTAAAAATGTTCAAAGCAAAGAGATCTCTGGCACCAACTAAAGGATAGAAACTGCGTACTTTGACAATGAACAAAGCAATTTCTCATCATTACAACAGCATTTCACTCATTCCTTTGTATAGAGTATTTCGCTCTCGGGCGGAGTGTGTGACAGACAACCTGTGCGCGCAAAGTTTAAAAGCTATACTGTTAGAAGGTCATAATTGTGTACTATTAGAATTATGGCCACAATTTTCGCGCGGGATCGACCGCTGTGACATCTTTCACGTGTTTTTTCTCTTTAAAATACGACGAAGAGTTTTGATGTTTCCTTGTAACGATGACAGCACGACTGCCTGTCGCCTGTGCTCCAGGAAGCAGAAACACGGCATCTGCACGTCAAAAAGCGCGCTCGTGATAGCACACCTCAAAGTCTGTCAGTCCATCTCCCTAAAGCAGTCGACACACAGGACGAGTTAGCTAACGTTGTCGTGGCGCTCTAACAGTTGCGTGACGATGCTTCCCTCTACTTCACGTTGAGGAGCCGTTTCGTCACGTGAAACACAAAAGTTCTTCGATATTTCGACAACTGCCACCTTAAATTAGAACCAATAAAAAGAAAAAACTCTCCCTCCGTCACAAATAGAATGTCGAGAACGCGTCTTTATTGGTGCGACTTCTTGTAATAAAATGCCGGGAAACGTCACTGTGGTGTTTAAATAATTTTCGTATTTAGTTATTTTCAAATTACAATTCGCGCGTTATGAACGTAAGCCGTTTTATGGCAAAGACACACTGAAGTTCCATGACAAACGTGTAGTTCTCGTTAGGATTTGTTGTAATTAAATAGCAGTTAATAACATACCGGCGAGTAAAGCTTCTAGAAGACCGTAACACAAAAAACAATATCGTTCATTGCACAGCTCCACCGTAGCGTAGTTTGCAGGGGTTTCACGTTAGGGAAATAGCACAGTTCGAAAGTGGAAGGGTTCGCGTTCCACTGTTTTTTTTCACCTACGCGTTTTCTAAAAGATTGTGAGGCTCTCTTACGAAATTAATTGAAATAACTTTTGTAATATTTAATGTTATGTAAACATAAGTACTCGTCCTGTGGGGAGTGAGTTTGTTCGATTTCGTCAGACTTTACAAGCTGAAGTCATTTACATGTATCTTTCCTTTTTGTCTTATCACATGTTCAAGAGTACTGAAGTTTTTATTTATATATACCACACACGGAACACGACTAGCATATGGACAAGGGAGCCGAGAGCGCAAAATCACGTTAAGCAGTTCATCCCTTGAGCAGACGGCACTCTAGCAAGCAAAATTAGATAGCCGTCTGCTTGCACGTCAACCTACGCTGCCTCGTCCCGTGTGACGACCACTTAAGGAGAAAACACCCATGCCGATCGCACTGAAGCCGCTCCGAGCCGTCAAACAATGGCTACTGCGCCTGACCGCTGTCACTTCTGGCGACCTGCCTGCACTCATATCCACACGCACTTTGGCCTTCGCGCGAGTCACGCAGCTAGCCATGGCGCCTCAATCGATTGTGATGACGGCTGCCCAGGCAGCCACGCCCGCTGCCACTGCAGCTGCACTCTCTGGCGTCCGCATCGATGAGCAATGAACACAAACACACCTTATCGGCATTGCTGGCAAAGAGCACACAACCTACCTGTGAAGGTCAACATAAACAACGTGAAGAAGACCACACAAGCAAAGTACACATATTAAAAAAGTTTTGCATCATCCCGATTCCCAGAACTCCTGAAGATAGACGTTGACTGTGGATATTGTATCTCACACACACAGTCCCTTTGACTGTTCAGAGATGTCAATAAACCCGCTCAAAGACGTGAACAACTATGTATGAGATGCGCCTATTAGAGCGGGTCCGACAGCCGATGAGTTCCAGTCATTCCACCAGGAAGGATGGACACGGCTCGTGTTGTGTGTAGTTCAACCATACCTAGACGGTCAATACCACGGTTCGATCGCGTCCGCATTGTTACTTTGTGCCAGGGAGGGCTCTCAAACAAGGGAAGTGTCCACGCGTCTCCGAGTGAACCAAAGTGATGTTCGGACATTGAGGAGATAGAGAGACTGGAACTGCCGGTGACATGCCTCGCTCAGGTCCCCCATGGGCAGTGGATGACCGCTACTTACGGATATGGCTCTGAGGAACCCTGACAGCAACACCGTGTTGAAAGATGCTTTTCATGCAGCCACAGGACGTCGGTGTAACGACTCAAACTGTGCGCAATAGGCTGCACGATGCGCAACTTCACTCTCGACATCCATGGCGAGGTCAGTCTTTGCAACCACGACACTGTGCAGTGCGGTGTACATGTGCCCCAACAACATGCCAAGTGGAACGCTCAGGATTGGTATCCCGTTCTCTTCGCCGATGAGTGTCGCATATACCTTCAACTAGACAATCGTCAGAGACGTGTTTGGAGGCAACCCGGCTAGGCTGAACGCCTTAGATACACTGTCCAGTGAGTGCAGAAAAGTGGAGGTTCCCAGCCGTTTTGGGGTGACTATGTGGAGCCGACGTACGCCGCTGGTGGTCATGGAAGGCGCTGTAACGGCTGTAAGATACGTGAATGTCATCATCCAACCAATAGTGCAACCATATCGGCAGCATATTGGCGAGGCATTCGTCTTCATGGACGACAATTCGCGGCCCCATCGTGCACATCTTGTGAATGACTTCCTTCAGGATAACATCGCTCGACTAGACTGGCCAGTGTGTTCTCCAGACATGAACCCTATCGAACAAGCCTGGGATAGATTGGATAGGGCTGTTCATGGACGACGTGACCCACCAACCAATCTGAGGGATCTACACCGAATCGCCGTTGAGGAGTGGGGCAATCTAGACCAACAGTGCCTTGACGAACTTGTGGATAGTATGCCAGAACGAATACAGGCATGCATCAATGCAAGAGGAGGTGCTACTGTGTATTAGAGGTACCAGTGTGTACCGCGGTCTGGACCACCACCTCTCAAGGTCTCGCTGTACGGTGGTGCGGTTTTCATGAGCAATAAAAAGGGCGGAAATGATGTTTATGTTGATCTCTCTTCAAATTTCCTGTACAGGTTCTGGTACTCTCGGCACGGAGGTGATGCAAAACTTTGTGTGTGTGTGTGTGTGTGTAGATTTAAGAGGAACAGCAAACCTGCTTAACCTCTGCAACAAACAGGAAACACGGGCAATCCATGATAAAGACCTGACCGACCAAGCTTGCTTGAGTATGCAATAGTTTTCTGAATCAAAGTTTCTGATGACGTCTCCAGCAGTGGAAGATGAAACGTTAGACGGAGAATTATGCCTTGGTTCACGGCCTTACGCTCATAAATCAAGTGTCAGTAATAACGGAAAGCCTGCATTCTTTGTTTATCTAAACTAATATGTGGGGACATACCTACTGCAACCCAAGCAAAAGAATTTGAGAACTTAACTACAGAATTAGACGGAAAATTAAATAACTACAACACTTTATTCAGAAGATTTTTCCTCAAAAATTTTTATACTTTGTTGTTTTTATAATAATTTTCAAATCTAATGAAACAGCTCTTGGTGAAACTGTTTGGGGATTCTGTTAATACAACTATACTGTGTGGACGATCAAATATTTTTTTTACAAGCATTTTTAATATTACGTAGTTTTTTAAAGCAACAGAACGTGAGAAACCAGTTGCCAAAATTCCCCTTGTAAGCGGTAGCTGAAAATAAACAACTAATATCCATCAGAGAACAACTGTTCTCGTTTTGGTCATGCCCAGGCGACAAGACCTGATCCGCAACGTGAAACGGGAGGCCTTGTTCTCGAATGTAGAATTTCAATACTCAACGCCAGTTTAAGAGAACTTCTCAGTTCTCCAATTATCTGAAACTACTTCAATGACTGGCACAGTCAAAATCAGTGTCTACCCCTGTCTCTCAGTCACGTCGACGCGCATTCCGCTGTCGCCGGGCTCAAAGCAGGATGTGATGAAATATAATCACTTTGCTGCACCCATTGCTAACAAGTCACCTTCCAAGTGTGCGATGTGATCACAAATACCTCCTCTCCCCCTCACTCCACGGTGACAAGTCGATCCAAACGATTGAAAGAACGCCAATTAGGCTTCACACAAAAACAGTTGCAACAACTACTGCATAAGCAAGTGCTGGGAGAAGGGAAGCCACTACTGTTTCTGTGCCACACCTTTCTGGTGACAGGGCCAGAACTGCTTGATGGGCTCCTACGCTACGCACCACGGGAAAATTTATTCAAATGACAAATACAGATAAACATTATTACTCATCACTGACAATACTGATTCACACCTTTATTCATTTATACAAATAAAAATATTTATTGCTACAATTCTTTATTATTTATACAACAAATGTTCTTTTTGCTTTTAGATTAGTTTTAAGGACACCTTTTATCAAAGATCACTTTAGAGAATTTTTCATTTTGAAACAATTGCAATTGTTGCAAATGATAGATTAAAAACTATGTTTCATGGATTTCTAAGACTGTATCAGCATGGTATCTTCTGGAGAATCTTATTTATTTCATGACGGAAATCACGAATTAAAGTCAGTTCTACAAGAAAGTGTATGCCGTTGTTTGAATGAAATAAGACACTATTACAAAATATGTTTACATGAAAATATGTTATTACTGATTTCGCAGTTACCTAATAGTTACATCAATCGCCGCCATTATCGATTATAACTTGGCACCTTTTTGATACACCGAGTATTTGATGTGCGAAATAGTTGGGGTCCAAACAACTTCAATGTCCAGCAAATTCAGTGGCGATCCGACCGCATTTCGGCACTGGTCGCGCACTTTTTAACGGAATTTCCTTTCTAATACACTACGCAACAAAATATAACTTTTTTTTTCAAAGTTGTTTTATATGGATTTGAATGTGCTGAAGCTGAAAATTCTAAAAATCTAAATTAGCTCATGTATGGAAGTTCTCGAAAATTATTTTTTTCACATGTAATAGTGGGTCCTACATTAACAAGGGTAGCACTGCCCAACACGTTTACTTACCAAACATTTGACGTATCACAAATATGAAGCTTTTTTTTTTTTACGGAATGGCTCTACTTTTAGATACAAGGCGTTGAAGTAAATATTTTTTACTAAAATACTGATACATATATCCTTCATATTCTACTCAATTTTTTTTTGATAATGCAGAACATAAAGTTCCAGTTTTTTTCCTTTTTTTTTTTAGATATTTTATAGGCTATATCACTGAAATATGAGCAAATTAACGAATCACGTGGAAAAATACATTAAAGTGCTTTAGACCAAGTACATGAAAAGCTAAAGTCAATTTAATTCAATTAAAGATTCGCTGTTAACAGCTGCCTTGCTGTGCAACACACGTTTTCTCTTGGCCTGACGCTTATGGAAGAGATTCTTTATGTAAAGCCGAAATCTGCAAACCTTGAAGACATGAATCTTCCTTGATATCTATGTTCCATTACGGAAATTTGTTGGTGAAATTTCTCACCATGTTCATCACTAAACGCCCAACAATCGTTTCTCAAATGCAGATATAAGTTGACTCACAAACTGAACATAATTTTCAGCCCTCCTACTGCCCAAGAACAGCGCTGTAACTTCCCGAAAGCACAGCCACACGTTGGCTCATCAGGGCAGAATATACTACATTGCTACTCTCCAAGGGCACTACGTAACTGTGGACCAGTGAGTACTCCCTGCCTGATATTCTCAGCACTTGGTCCAGGGAATTTTCCCCACAAGTATTCAAATGCTCGTCTGTTGTTCTTATTCAATGCTTTTGGAAATGACTCCAATTATAGCTTTATATGTTGTGGCAGTAACAAGAATTTACTTATTTACACGTGGCTCCCATTTGAAACTTTCTTACCAGGCAATAAAACGTTTTGTCATGGACAGTCCACATGTTCGTAATGTACGTCATCAGCATGACCATCCCACTCACAAATGCACCAACAGTATGGGAACCTGGGGTACAATGAGACATGGGGAATAGTGAGAAAGCATGAGAGTGAAGCAACACTGGAACCTTAGTGTTGGAATGCGGTACTAACATGCTTCTAGCCAATACTTTTTGTTTTCAAATTTAACAGCCTGTAGTTGAGTTTTGAATGTTGGATGTTGTTTTGGTGGTTTGTTGCGATCTTCCTGAAAGTATATAATTTGTTTTATCTGCCAGAGAACAAATCAGATGAGTTAAGTTAGTGTATAACATAAGAAGCTTTATTTTGATATATTAATACAGAAAATTTCTTAATTGTGAATTGATGTAATTCCACAGTTTTAGAAAACGGACACATGGGTAACAGTGAGACACATTTCTGTGTTCCCTGCACAGAATTCCATATTTATATGTTCAAAATTACAGTAGTTTTGACCGAATTTATGTTTCAGAACTGTCATAGGATCACAAAAGAAAAGCTCAGATACGTACATTTACATCTGAATGTATGAGACAAGCCATAGACTTTGTAATAAGTGGGCGTAGCATTCAATCTGTCGATAATAAGTTGCCATTTCAGACATTGGAACAATATGTAAAGAAATATAGGGACTCAGTCAATGAAGTTCACATGACTCCTATTATTGTGAGACTGGTCTTCAGTGATTAAGATCGGTCTTGGTGTCATACCTTATGGAAACTAGCCTGTGAACTACCTGTAAAGAATAAGAAGAGAATAACCAAAACCTGGAATGCCAACAGATTTGCTGGGGTAGATTGGATATGGGGATTTCTTAAATGGCACCCAACACCATCAATACAAATGCCTGAAAGGTGAAGTCTATCAATGGCAACTGAATTCAACAAACAAAAGTGTTTTTTGATAGCTAGAAGATGCTAAAGTGATGCCGCAGTTTTGCCGATGGAACATGGATCTTTAATCTGGATGAAACTAGCACAACAACAAAACAGATAAAACCTGCAAAGACTGCTTCTGAATGAGTAGTAAAGCAAGTATCCAAAGTGACAAGTGCTGAAAAAGGGGCATTAGCAACAACTTGCTGGGTACCGAGTGCTGTTGGGAACAGTCTTCCACCAGTCCTAGCCTCTCCAAGATTGAATTTTAAAGAGTACATGTCGAATGTGGCACCCCCTGGAAGCCTGGGTCTAGCTTCACCCTCTGGTTGGAATGTGAAACTTTAATAACTTCATAAAAAACATTTTATAAAACAATCAGCCAGCTCCAAAGGAAAATCCTTCTCTATTAATTTATAACAACCATGACAGCTATCTATTATAGAAGTCTTAAACCTGTCAGAAGATATTGGTGTCACTATCTTGACTGTTCCACCACATTCAACTAACAAGCTTCAGTCACTGAATGTCTGAATATTTAAACCTTTTAAACAATCATATAATGATATGATCAACTCCTGGTTAATGCAACACCCATGAAAACCAGTCATGATCAATGAAATTGCTGCCTGAGTAGGGAGTGCTCACCAGGAAGGTCTTACTCCTTCAATAATCATGCATACCTCAAAGTTTTCTGGCTTTCTCGGAAGATTTCCGAATTTGGGCTAGTCTTTTGGTTTTCCAGATGAACTTTGTTTCCTTCCAGATTTTTAATTCACAGGCTTGTTCCCGATGTCTGCGTTCATATCGCATTTCCATTTTGACTTTCGATAGTAGCTGCTATTCTGAGATGCGAGTGTTTGAAATTAGACTGAAAGTTCACCAGTAATATTATTAGTAACCCCTTCTCGCAGAATACTGCTGCGTTTTTGTCATTAACACCGCCAGCGAAAGTAGATCAAACATTCTATCGATAATCACATCTCACAGATTATCGCTGCATACTCTGTGCTTTGCCTGCATCTTAGCAGGAAAGCTTTGTTTATGCTTTGTTTTTACGGTGTTTGCTGCAAATTTAGTGCGATTTAGCGTTTTCATGATGAGTTCAACTAAGGAACAATATCATCAGTCTTTCAGGGATGCATATTCTGCTGAATTTCCGTGTGTTATGCAATCACGGAGAGGTGAAACATTCACAAACAGTTCCATGTGATATAAACATTGCTTACTGAGGAAGAACTGAATTAATAAATTATATTCAATCCGTTAAACAGGTCTCCAACACGAATATGAAGGATAACAGTAGGAAATTTGAGTCATTTGTTACCACTCCAGGATGTAATAAGAGCAGAATGTCGGTTCACTTCATTTTTAATTAAACATAATATTACGTTACCTGCTGCTGATCATGCTGGTGCCCTCCTCAAGAGAATGTTCTCTGGTTCAGAAATTGCAAGAAGATATGGTTTTGGTCGTACAAATACTTCACATATTTTCAAGAAATGAACTCATTAGTTGCATGCAATGTGAACCATTTACTTTGGCTACAGATGAGAGCAATGACAGTGATACTAAGCTTTATCCCTTAGTCATCACCTGTTTTGAGGAAGATCAGGACAAGATAGTTACTTTGGTGCTGTATGTCCCAGCCTTGGTGGGCAATTAAACAGGACACAATATTGGGAATTTGTCAATTTCACGGTTGGAGTATTACAAAATACCTACTGAAAATTGTGTAGCATTCTGTTCCGACAATGCTCCAGTCATGATTGGAAAGAAAAATGGGGTTGCTGATGTTTTAAGGGAAGCACAACCATATGTCTTTGTGCTGGCTGCTGAGAATGGTGCAAGCAGTTTGCCTGTTAAGACGGATGAACTTTTAGTTGATATTTTTCTATTATTTAGAGAAGAGTTGTGAGAGGAATGAACACCGTAAGAAGTTCTAAGAGCTTCACAACAAGGAAACTAAAAAGATATTAAAATATGTCTGCACAAGATGGATATCTGTAGGGAAGCCTCTGCAGAGATTGTTGTCCGAGCAGTGGAATCCTTTAGTTTTGTTCTTTAAAGATGAGGTGCGTGTTGGTGCTCAGTGTGCATTAAGTAGCTTTACATCATTTACAATCCCAAAAGTTGAGCTTGGTGGTTCTGAAGACCATGGAAAGAGGGAGGCTATCGAATCATCAGAATTGGTTGCCCCCCAAGAGATTTGTATCTGCCACAAAATCAAACTCCTGTGCTGAAGAACAACAACATTATTCAAACCTGTGAAGAAAAACTGTTTATGTTTCACTCTTCAAGCTTAAACAATGCATACTGTGCTTTCCTGTGTGCTGTCATTCCTGTATTTGAGAATCTTAATTCTGCACTTCAGAGTGCTTCCCCCTCAATTCATAAACTGTTAGTACAAATCAAACCTATTACAGCAGATTTAGGTTTGTTAAACCTAAAGTTATAAAGAGTTCAGTGTTACAGAAAATTCAGTATCATCTTGTTGAGAATGAGAGTGAGACAATGATGATCTAGTTATTGACATTGTAACATTACAGGACATATTGAAGTATTCGATACTGTAGACTTTTAGGGGATGTCGATACAGATATGCAAAGTGTAAAGGGAAACTTTGGTGATGTTTAAATATTGTACTGTGTCAATATTAGGACATTTTGCACAGAAAGAACAAAAATAGAATTAATGTAAATATATATTAGTGTTAGTAACCTATTTTCATTCAATTTTGTAATTATATTTCATTTTGCAAAAGAGAGACTCACTGTTTGCTGTAGCTCTGATTAATTGTATAAATTATCAGTTTTGAGCTAAATTATTTCGTATAATATGGACAAGATACTTTTGAAAACTCACCAGCTAAAGAGAAAGTCTGTAAATGAAGGTTTAATGCACACTTCTGGAACTTTCTATGGAGAAATTCTATATTATGATCGCAAAAATACGAAAACTTGTGAAAACTGTTTCATAACCTAATTTCGAAAGACGATTTGTATCAAGAAATATTGCTGGAGTGATTTATTTACGTTTTGAAACACGATTTAAATCATTTTACATATAAATAGTTGTTCTAAATCACTCAAGAAATATCCAGAATCAAATGTCAAGATATTTCTGGAAACATCGGTACAAATCTGGTAGAAAAATGTTATAAAACCTATTTGGAAATTATGCTTGTAAGAATTTATATGTACTGATCCTTTTACTTACTTTAATCTGTACTAAAATTCTGTAATGTCTAATTTAGTTTTGGGTTGTGAATTGCTATCATATTGTAAACAAAACATTGTCAAAGACTCTCATTGTTTGGAAAGATATTAATACACCTAGGAGTTGTCAGTTGCCAGTTCGGATATGCAGTGCGGTTAGCTCGGAGAGTCAGTTGTTGAGTCTGTGAAGTCTGTCAGTTCTGTTGGTAAATAAACGTCTGTAATGAAGAATTACTGGTTGTCGTCAATATGAACTCAAGACCTTTTGCACGAAGCAGACACCTCCTAATGCAACGTTTTAATTTGGTTGAGGAAGCTGGGATCGCTATAAGTGCAAACAAATTGAAGTGGAACGTTTTAATTTGGTGGAGGAGCTGGGATGTTATAATTTGGTGGAGGAAGCAGAGGATATGTCGACCACCAAGTGATTCTTCAAAATAAAATACGTCTCTTCTGGGATCACAAGAAGAAAATACGTCTGTTTTGGGACCACAAGAAGAGGATATACGACGGACCAGTCATTCTTCAGAAGTAAATACGCCGATTCTGGGGTCACAAGAAGAGGAGTGAATCAACCGAGCGAAACCATCCTGGAATTGAAGAAATTTCGCAAAACACGGACACCAACGACCGCCGACGGACACTAAGATAAGTACCTGCTTCCTAAAATAATGGAAAAAGACGCAGATTTCAGTATTGACAGCGGTGTAGCGAGTACACCTATTAGGGAAAGTGCTTCTGACAGTGTAGGAATGTTGGAAATGTTAAAACAGATGTTTTCAGAGTTAAACTCTAAGTTGGATAACATAAACTCGAAGATGGACGATTCTCGTGCCGAATTACGTCAACAAATTGAACAGACACAACAACAGATGGACAGGTCGATTTCGAAGGCTGTGTGTGATTTAAAATCAGAAATAAATTCAAATACAGAACAGATTGCTCACACTAATCAGGTTCTCGAAGAATGGCGAATTACTTTTGGGTCAAACAAAAAAGAACTTAGTTGTGTGGTCACGGTTGAGAGCAAAATTTCTGTCCTTGAAACTGATTTAAGTAACGAAATTTCAAATAACCAGTCAAAACTTAAAAAAGTTGTTGATTTTGTAAATGAGGAAAATTCTCAATTGAGAAATGAATTTGACCAGACAAAACAATTTTTTGAAAGCGAAATTGAATCTTTCAAATCTGATTCTGACAAAAAGGTCACAGAAATTTGTAGTAGAGTAGGTAACGTCGAAAAAACTGTAGACAGAAAATTTGTAGAAATACAAGAAACTATGTTGCAAAAAGGTTTTAGTAATAGTTGTAATGGGGTATGGGGAAATTTTCCCATTAAAACTTATCCCGGTGACAAGAATATACACCCAAAAGACTTCATGCAATTCTGCAAGGAGCAGTTCACGTCCATAATGACGGATAGTGTTAAGATAAAATTTGTAAAGAAATTACTTGATGGTGAGGCGCTTTCGTGGGCCAATCAGAATTGTTCCGCGGAAATGTCCTTTGAAGATTTCGAAAAATGTTTTCTAACCAAATTTTGGTCTGAAACTGAGCAAGCTCGAATCAAAAGTGAATTCTTGAATGGTCCTAGTTACAGAGAATCTGATGGGTCAATGAAAGCCTATTGTGAGAAACAGTTGCAAAAATTAGTGCCTCTGGATAAGCCATTTGATGAGTTAACTCAAATTGATGCACTAAAACGGAGACTTCCGAAAAGAGTACAATGGGGTTTAGTATATGGTCCAGATGAGTCCATAGAACAATTCTTGAAATATGTGGACAAACTTGATAGAGCCTTTGAACAAAACAACAGATTTAACGACTTTGTAGGTTCATCACACAGAGGGTGGGAACCGAACCGTGGAAATAATAACAATAATAGTGAACGAAGAAACTTTAACAACAACAACAGGGATAATTATAATAGCAATGACAGAAGAAATTTTGGTAGGAATGATCAGCACTTTAATTCAAACAGAGAATGGGAAAACCGAAACAGGTCCTGGGGTAATGACATGAGAGAAGGTAACCCGAGGCAGGGAAACGACAGACATAGGCCTTTAAACGACTAAATGCTCCACTGGGAGTCTGTCAGTTTGGGGCAAGGAATTTTCAAAATCAGGCTAATTTCACCCGGAACAGACAGCACTATAATCAGAGACCTAACCAGTATAGACAGTATGCTTATGATCGATCTGTAGATAGAGGTAATGAAAAAATTAAATTTGACAGGAAATTTTGGAATGTCATCAGAGAAAATACTAGAAACAACTGTAATAGGAACCAGGCTACCTTTGATGAAGTAGGCTTAAAAGATGATATAATTGCAAATTTATATAATCAAGAAGAAGCACCTAATGCTGAAATGAAAGGTAAGGATAACTTTGATAATTTTGGATTGTACAAACTTATGTGTGGTGATGTTTTAGATGTAAGTTGTCATAATGATGTTCGTACTGAAGTTTCTGGAAAGTCTGATATTCATGTGGATGTGGTTGGTGAAGATGGTGTTGTGAGTAATGTTGGTGATACTAGTAGTGTTTGTAGAGTAAGCTCAGGCAATGATGATGATAATGTTGATGTTAAGGCTAATGGTGATTATGTACTAGAAGATTTTGATGGTGAATTGGATGGAATAGTTTATGTTGAAGTTAAGGAGGATGTTATAAGCAATAGTGTTGAGAATAGTTGTGCCAGGAACTCTAACTACATTCCACATGAGAATCAGATTGTGCCAGTTCAGCTTAGTAATACATCAGGAGACAGGGGGGTTGATTGTGCTGATGCATCTGAGATTATTTTGAAATCTGTTTGGGACAAATTTAAAGATTACAGTGATGACAATGATGTTAAGATCAAATTAAGGGAAATTTGTGAACCAGTTTCTGCTTTTAAGCCTAATGAAATCATCAAGCGGGGTACTAGTCAGGATGTGTGTGAGGTAAATAGTAATCTAGACATTCCAGTAAATTCCAGTAGACCTAGAAGTTTGAAGAAAGTATTGCCTAATAAAGAAAACCTAAATATGGAACATAGGTATGATGAGATAGCAGAAGATCTTTCGTATGAAGAACAGGAAGAAAGGGAAAACACCACTATTGGTAGTCCATACATAAAAATTAAAGCTGCAGGTTGGGAAGGGTATTGTTTGATTGACACAGGGAGTCCAATTAGTGCCATTTCAAGCAAATTAAGAGATATAATTAAGCATGATCCTGACTTTGTTGAATTACCAGTTGTTGGAATAAAAATTAGAGGCATTACCGGCAAACTGAGCAAATTGTTAATAGACAGGTGTTGTTGTCCTTCAGTATAAATGATGTACAGTTTTCTCAAGGATGTCTTGTAATAAGTGACCTAAATGAGAATGTACTGTTGGGTATGGACTGGATATTAAAAGCTAATGCAGCATTTGATTGGGAAAAGAGTTTGTTTACCTTTATTGATCCTAAGACGAGAGTATGTTCCAGTACTGACATGTCGGTTCAAAACTGTGCTGATAAGGGAATTGAAATTAGGGACGTTACATTTTCTAAAGACAGTGGTTATTGTGAAGAGGAAATTACTGAGGATTATGATGATGGAGAATATGGGGATATAGTTCAAGAAAAATTACGGGAATCAGATAATTTGAACCAAGAACAGAAGGTAGAGTTAGAAAGATTATTGTGGAATTACTGTGATGTTTTTGACGATAGACCTGGCAGAGTAAAGAATTATCAATGTAAACTCAGATTAAAGCCACACGAGCCATTCTTTATAAAACCTTATAGTGTACCCATTGCAAAGAGAAAAGATGTAGAAAAGGAACTTCAAAAGATGGAAGAGTGGGGCATCATTGAGAGAAGAAGAGCCAATACAATAATCCTTTGGTAGTGGTTGCAAAACGTGATGGCAGTGTCAGGCTTGCACTAGATTCAAGACACCTAAATAAGTATCTGGAAAGAGAGACCGATCATCCCGAGAATATAGACGAATTACTTCATAAATTTGAAAGAATGAAATACATGACCAGTTTAGATCTCACATCAGGATTTCACCAAGTAGAATTAGAAAATGATGCCAGAAAGTATACTGCCTTTTTGTATGGGGGAAGATGTTACCAGTATTGTGTGGTACCATTTGGGCTGAATGTCTCAGTAGGCGAATTCATTAGAGCACTTGACTTTGTTTTGGGAAAAGATCTTTTACCAAAATTAACTGTGTATGTAGATGACATTTTGATCACTGGAGAAACTTGGGAAGAACATGTTAATACTTTGAGGGAGGTTTGCAATAGATTAAGGAAAGGGGGAATGTCACTTAAATTATCTAAATGTAAGTTTGGTATGAAAAAAATGAAGTTTCTGGGGCACAGTATTTCTGAGGAAGGTATTTTGTCAGATCCTGAAAAAGTCGAGGCAATTGCAAAATTCCCAATTCCAAAAACCAAGAAACAACTAAAGTCATTTTTCGGGATGTGCGGTTACTACAGAAAGTTCATTAGTACCCAAGCTCTAAATGCTCCAAGTCTTAACAGATTGCTGAAGAAAAACGCAATGTGGGTTTGGGATCAGGAATGTGAAGCTGCTTTTGAAGAAATAAAAACACAGTTATGTAACAGTCAAATTTTGTACCGTCCTGATTTAAGTTTACCTTTTTGCATTATGGCAGATAGTAGTGATTATGGCCTAGGTGCTCACCTTTTCCAAGAAGTAAATATAAATGGGAAAATAGAACAGGTCTATTGCTTTTGCTAGTCGAACCTTGAAAAAACATGAGAGACAATACACTGTTACCGAGAAAGAGCTTTTGGCCATTTACTGGGCATTTTCTAAATTCAGAAATTATTTATTGGGAAACCAGGTAGTTGTCTACACAGACCATAAGGCATTAATTTATATTCAAGAATGTAGGTTGCATCATGGAAGGATTACCAGGTGGGCACTCTTGTTACAACAATTTAATTACTCAATAAAATATCTTAGAGGACCCGATAATGTAGTTGCTACCTGTGGGGGGTGACTTTGAAGATGACAGTGGGGAATGTGAAAAAGAATTCAAAATTATGTATTTAAGAGGGGTGGACCATGAACAAGAAATCAGAGACATTTGTAATGACATCCGACGGAATCAGAACCACGATGAGAACTGTAAACTGGTCAAAAGTTATTTAGGGAAAAAGGGACATGAAAAAGTGGGAGATTATTACAAAATCTACAAGGGGATTCTATTCAAGAGAAACAGTGTAGATAGCGATGTATGGAAATTATGTTGGCCTGAACAGTACATCAATGTACTCTTCAAGTACATTCATGAAAGTTTTCGTCATTGTGGGATTCAAAAGTGTATCCAGAAAATCCAAGAAAATGTGTACTTTAACAACATAGCCAGGAGGGTTAGAAAAATTTTGACGGGTTTTGACAGGTGCCAAAGAGTAAAAGTATCCAACCAAACTTGTCGAGGATTGATGCAAAACATCTTACCAAAAGAACAACACGAGTTAGTCGCTGTCGACTTATATGGACCATTACCGAAGACCAGAGGAGGCTATTGCTACATTTTTGTTATGGTTAATGTTTTTTCAAAATTCATTAAGTTATACCCTCTTTGCAAGGCAAACAGTAAGAGCATTATTTCAAAAATCAGAGGAGACTATTTTGGCAGGGTTGGAAAACCTCAGAAAATCTTATCAGACAATGGGACTCAATTTACTTCTGGAGTATGGAAAGCTTTTGTTGAAGATGAAAATATAAGTCACATTCTTATTTCAGCTTATCATCCGTCAGGAAACCCTTCGGAGAGATACATGAGGGAAATTGGGCGATTCTTTAGAACCTACTGCAATACTGATCATGCTAGTTGGATTGACTATGTTGAGAAATTCGAAGATGTTGTGAACAGCCTACAGCATTCCTCAACAGGGTTTTCACCTTCTGAAATACAGTATAATAGCAAACCACCACATCCAATTAGTGATTTCATTGATTTTCCAGTCTGCAAACCATTAAGTACTCAAGAGAGAGAGAGGAAATAGTGAGAAAGACCATGAAATCTCAAGGTGATAAGAGGAAATGTAGACATGACAAAAGATTGAAGCCTACTCAATTTAAAATTGAAGACTTGGTCCTTGTTAAAACACAAGAGAAGTTTAAAGCCATCAGTGGTGAATTAAAAAAAGTTTTTGACATATACATTGGACCTTTCAAGATTCAGGACAATCCTCATCCGAATGCTTACCGTCTGGTCTACCCAAATTCTGGCAGACTGTTTGGCCTACGAAACGTGACCGAACTGAAATTGTATAAAAAAATGTAAAAAAGTATTTTAGATAATAGATGTTTATAGACTTTTATATGTAATCTTACCAGGATATTTTTGTATACTTTGTTATGTTGTATTTATCTGATTCCTCAAGGGAGCATACATTCTTTGTGTGCTAAGTGTTTGGCGAGCACTAGGTCCCCTAGCTATGCAATTGTCATATTTCATTTTCGTATTCTGGCATTGCATCTTACACTTATTCTGTGATCCTGTATAATCAATTTTCTCCATCTGTCAGTCTATCCTCTCTTAGCTTTAAGAAATTATTTAGAGTAAATTTTCTTGAGTAATTAGACTTTAGAGAATTCAAATTTCTGTGTCCTTAAAAACCGGTCCACCAACTATTAAATGCTTTTGCTAATGTTTAACTGGGTTTGACCACTGTATGCTGTATATTCATAGCGGACTGTGCTATTGCAGCCTGTGATAGCCTGCAGTGTATATGGAAACCATACGGACTGTGAAGATGAGACTGAAATACAGTGTGTGGCATTGAGGTATACCGACCTTTAAGGAAGAAGATCACCGACCTTCAAGAAAGAAGATCACCGGTCTTCAAGAAAGAAGACACCAAAGATATGTGTAAAACTTTTCTGTAATGTAAGGACATCAACCCTTCCGTGTTTCACGTGGAAGTGCTGATGGGGGGGTTGTGTAACATTACAGGACATATTGGGACATATTGAAGTATTCGATACTGTAGACTTTTAGGGGATGTTGATACAGATATGCAAAGTGTAAAGGGAAACTTTGGTGATGTTTAAATATTGTACTGTGTCAATATTAGGACATTTTGCACAGAAAGAACAAAAATAGAATTAATGTAAATATATATTAGTGTTAGTAACCTATTTTCATTCAATTTTGTAATTATATTTCATTTTGCAAAAGAGAGACTCACTGTTTGCTGTAGCTCTGATTAATTGTATAAATTATCAGTTTTGAGCTAAATTATTTCGTATAATATGGACAAGATACTTTTGAAAACTCACCAGCTAAAGAGAAAGTCTGTAAATGAAGGTTTAATGCACACTTCTGGAACTTTCTATGGAGAAATTCTATATTATGATCGCAAAAATACGAAAACTTGTGAAAACTGTTTCATAACCTAATTTCGAAAGACGATTTGTATCAAGAAATATTGCTGGAGAGATTTATTTACGTTTTGAAACACGATTTAAATCATTTTACATATAAATAGTTGTTCTAAATCACTCAAGAAATATCCAGAATCAAATGTCAAGATATTTCTGGAAACATCGGTACAAATCTGGTAGAAAAATGTTATAAAACCTATTTGGAAATTATGCTTGTAAGAATTTATATGTACTGATCCTTTTACTTACTTTAATCTGTACTAAAATTCTGTAATGTCTAATTTAGTTTTGGGTCGTGAATTGCTATCATATTGTAAACAAAACATTGTCAAAGACTCTCATTGTTTGGAAAGATATTAATACACCTAGGAGTTGTCAGTTGCCAGTTCGGATATGCAGTGCGGTTAGCTCGGAGAGTCAGTTGTTGAGTCTGTGAAGTCTGTCAATTCTGTTGGTAAATAAACTGTCTGTAATGAAGAATTACTGGTTGTCGTCAATATGAACTCAAGACCTTTTGCACGAAGCAGACACCTCCTAATGCAACGTTTTAATTTGGTTGAGGAAGCTGGGATCGCTATAAGTGCAAACAAATTGAAGTGGAACTTTTTAATTTGGTGGAGGAGCTGGGATGTTATAACATTCAGACAAATCTGCTGAAGAAACTTAGTGATAAAACAAATCAACATTCTTTTCATCTGTCAGGGCTTACTTCTGCTCTGCATGCGATTATATCAAACAATTTCCCCCCTCAGCAAGTACTGAAGCATGCAAAAGTTGCAGAAGTTTCTAAAATTGAGGATGCCAAGTTTTCTTCTGTAGAATTTCTTGTAGAATGGTTTCCATCATTGCTGCCGATGAAGGGAAGCGAGTCAGCCGAGGAAGCAGTGTTCAGCTTGGTGAAGAAGGATCGTAATCAGTTTAGGTCTTCCATGTCGAATCGAACTCTGGGATACATTGCTGCTCTGAAAACGAGAAGCAGTGGTTCATGTTACATGAATAGTTTTCCTTGAGAATTTCTGAAGAAAGTTACTCATCTTCATCTCTCCTCTGCAACCTGGATGGAATACAACCAGTGTTCTATGAACTTTAGAAAATTTTGTAAATAAGTGTTAGTAAATGTTCAGTTTAGTAGTGGCTTGCAAGATCAAGTGCAGAAAAGCTCATTTTTGTGTAGCATGTGGGCTGTTCCCAATGTTAAGTGACAACCGATGAACATTCGTCAGCAAGTAACTTCTTTAAGTATCTAACTTCAGAGTTCAGAAATAGTGGTCTTAAAATGTAGCCTACATTATGTGTGTTAACATAATTTATAATCTCTTCGTGTGTAGTCTTTTCTTGCTATGTTTGAACGCATTAAATTTTTGCAATTTGGGGTCTTCTGGAATTTTTCCCTATGATGACAGTATGACAGTATCTTCATTGAAACAGTTATCTTGCAAAGTTCCATTACTAACAGACCTTTACCATCCATATCACCAGGAACCTGCAGTTCCAATTCTAGAGAGCCAATGTCTCATCAACCAAATTACAAACTACAAGAAGCTCCATGTACACTTGTTGGGGAATCACAAGTTTCTGCAGGTTCATTTACAACCCTCAGAGGAAGTAAGATGCTATCCCAAAGCACATAAGAGAAAGAATACACAGAATGGAAGAAAACAGGACATAAGAATCATAGCTACAGATAATACACAAAAGAACCTTGTAGAAGCAAGACAGACATCCAAGGCATGGCAGAAACCACAGCAGCCTACAACTGTTGAATCAAGGAAAAAGTCTATAGAAAGGAATCTTTTTATAGAAGAGACTTGAGGAGGAGGAGGAGGAGGAGGAGGAGGAGGAGGAGGAGAATTAGAGCTGTGTAACAGTTCAGATTATGAAACACGGGAACCACACACAGATCTTGGGGGTTTTATGAACTGGGACAGGAACCTGATGATGATTATGTTTTGAGTGAATTCAAAAATAAAACACAAGTTGTACACTTTACTCAAAAAGTAACCAAGAAAAGACACAAAGAAGGTGACAAGTTAGTTTTTTAAGGAAAAATTCTATAGCAGTAGGAAAATTTGTTCTTCCTCGTGTCAGATGTTTCTCCAATTCCTATTGGAAACATTAAGATGATCCTCCCAAAACCCAAATTTCGAAGTGGCATTAAAAGGCAGCAATCTTCTTCCAGTTTTGGAATTAATTTCAGTCTTGTAAATGTCGAGTAGGTTTAATATTTTCACATTATTTCCTTGTATCACTCCTCCCCATCAATTGTCTCAGTGTGCCCCATATTCAGGGAACAAGCAGACAAAGTACACTTTCTTTAACAATTGTGCATAAATTATTTAATATCTGATCTTGTTTCATTCTGAAGGCATACCCGAAGCTTGCACTGACATGTACTACTAGAAAAAGTTTGACATTTAAATAAATTATGTTATCTAGTAGCAATAGAAAAAAGATCTATAACTCCTCCTCATGTTGCCCTACTTCCTTTAACCACCTCGTAGGCCCATAAGCATACAGGTGACTTAAATCGGCACATATGAGCCATTGATGCCCATCATAGTTGAAGCTAAGTAAAACATGTCATCGTGATGTAATTTTCCTTTTCTGGGCTGCTTATGCCACTGGGACAGAAGGAAGAACATAGCCATTTTGTAATAGCATGGTTTTCAAATCAATTTTTGAATCATTTATGAAAAGTCTCCAATCGTCCTGTTTGTATAAGATTGAGTTCTTGCATAGAACCTTTTACAACTTCCATACATTACGTCATTACAATTGTTGTGTTGAAAAGCTTTCCAAGTGGCTTTTGGTGGTGGTGTATAGTACATACTACAGCTTTATCTTTCAGGAGATTCCACTTCATGAAATTAGAAGCTAATAGTTCGGACTTTTTTTGGAAGGTTCTCGTCTGTAACAAGATTACCGAGTTAACTTTGCTTGATTTTGTGTATTTCCCTACATGACAATGGTGTAAAGGTGGGATCGTTAAATGTGGAAGGATGGTATGTATCTGACTGGTCTTCATTCTCACTGTTTGTAGAAAAGGTTATTTTTGTGGCTACAGGAAGACCTGGAACTGGAAGACACACTAGATGAGGCACTGATCACACCACACTTAGTACATTCAGATACTGAACAATGCTCTTTTCTCTTATTAATCCTTTGAGAGGAGGCACCAAGCAGAAGTAGCAAACTGTTACATGATCCATAGGTTCACACAAGGCCAGCACTCCGAAATTCATGGAAACTTTTTTCCTTCAAGCCATGCAATTAGAATTGATGAACATATGATACAAGAAACATGAGGAGCCCGTGAGTTTGATTGGTCCCCTACACAGCACCTGAAATATAGGAAATAAGTTTTATTGACTGAATGTGACAATGTTTGCTTCCTCTGTCCAAAAATTGCACCTCCATATAAGTAAAACAAATTGTTGGGGGTTATTACCACATTTGCAGGTCATAAAAGCAGTTTTGATTCCACACAGTAATTTTGAAACTCATGTAGAAGTTACAATACACAATGGAGCCCTCTGGAAGGCAAGCAATCTCAGACTGTGTTAATTAGAAATAAAACACTGAGATAATATCACATGGAGGGCATGTTTATCAATCACTAGATCTGAGGATGTGGTCAAGGTCATCACCCCATCTTGCAACACGCATACCTTATAATGACGTAAAACAGCATTCATGTGTAATTTCAGTCGTATAACTGATAAGACAAGAAAACGAGAGAAAAGAAAACAGAAGGTAAAAAACAAAAGCTGTCATTTTTTAATTCAGTGTACCCAAATCTACACAGATTGCATATTTTTCTTTAAAAATTTTGTTGTTGAACAGTGTTACACATAAAACACCCTTCTGTCAACAAACTTTCAAGAGCGTTCAATTCAACATATCACGCAGATACGGCACAGCATTACCGTCAGAAGGCACCTTGATGTACTAGCCAAAAAGCAGGGTAGTTGTATAATTTTACCCGACCCAAAAACCCATTAAAAACGGCAAAAGACCCAATTATATTTAATTATGAAAACTGAATTAACATGCAAAATGATGCATAGTTGGCATTGCATAAATTAAAAAGAGCCATCATATTTACTGAAGGTAGCTGTTAACTGTTACAAAGATTTATTTTATTGATATTCTATTTTAACTTTTCTTGCAATATGAGAAACACAGTTAAATGACATTTACACTTCCACAAAGCAAACTAACTTGATGTAGAATCATAATGACTACAGTACAATTTATTCCTTTTTGGAAGCAGTCGCATTATAATGTGACCGCCTGTCAAAAGCATGAATAACCACCGTTTGCAGTGCGAGACATGCATGAAGATAGTGAATAAGGTTTTGGAAGGTACCGACAGCAGGGATGTAGAGCCATTAGCCCAGTCAGTGAAGTTCGAAAAAAAGATAGATTGAAGGGGGGGGGGGGGGGATACTAAAAATCCTGACTGACAGGATGTGAGCATTACGGTGGGAGAGTTTTGAAGGTAACTTCATGTTTTTCTCCAGCACCTCTAAAACCACAGCTTCTTGCAAAAATTTCTCCCAGTAAAAAATTGAATGACATCAAAGTTCCTACAAAAAAGGTCTTATCCATTTTTTTCCCTAGGACTAATAGTTTCCACATTGCAGGAGATGGAAAAATCACAGATTATTAAAAACACTGTTTTAACTGTACAAAATTAATGTTTATCTTTAATGAAACGGGTTAAAAACAAGTATTAAACATGTGTAGCACGTGTAAGTGCAGGAGAACCCTATTAAGCGATGAATTCGGTTCCTGGGGTGTAACAGGGTGAAGTGGTAGATGTGTAGGGTAGAAGCACAAGGGAAGGTAGATCGCTGGATTGTGTTCATGCACTTCTCTCCTCCATAGGTCCATAAATTGAAGAGCGAGCAGGTGAGTATCCAGTATCCACCCCAGTATGTCACAAGAAGCTACTGCATAGTGTCTCACAAAGGTATGTCGAATAACCTTACGTATTACTGTCAACGCTGTCTGTACACACACCCACGGATGTTTATTTTCCACAAAATGTGATAACACTACATGGAATGCAGATATGAGTTACAATTAACAGTACTGCAAGAAACTCTCATGGACGGGATCTATGCAAGTCTCTGCTCACTGTTTTACACCGCTAGAGGGGAAACGAGTCTTAGTCATCCTGCACAGCAGCTGTAGTGTTCTTCCAGGAAAGGCAACATCCCCCCCCACTATGAATGCTCCTCGATTTTCAGTTTACAGACACTATACCTCTGCAGTATTTCCTTTTCAGTTCTCTTCTGTGAGTAGACAAAATAACTTCACCAAGCTCACATTTATATAGTGGAGTTCTTTCATTTTATTAAGTGAGTACTATTTTGCAGATGTTAAGTGTGCTATGTAGAAAAGCTTAACAGCAGAGCTGTCAACTGTCTACCACACTGAAGAGCTGAAGAGCCTAGTAGAAGTGTAACATGCTCTCAATCTGTATTCAACAGTGTTGATTTCATGGTTTCCAGTATCACTGTCTGGAATACTTTCCACTGCATGTCGGGTATCACATGCATCACACCCCTAGCCTCAACTCTTCTAATGTCTGAGGAGACCCACACGCATAAATTGCATTCCTCTACAACAGAAGTAGGTCATGTAGGTGAAAAAGAACTTAAGATATCTCAACATAAGTCAAGCAATGCATTACAGCAGATAACTGTTCTAAACTTGAGCATGATCAGTCCCAATCCATCACACATAATCACAAACACCTTTGAAGAAACACTGTGGTTATGTGCTGACAACTCAGTGCAGCCCACTCTGCAAGTGCCAGCAGTTCCTGAAAAGAAAAGATTTAAGCAACCTGCCAGTACTGACATAATGAAAGCAAGAGAAGAGCACTAAGTTTCTGGTCATTTATTAATTTACCACAAGTAATAACAACACTATTATATGGCTTTACAATAGACTGTCAATGATTGAGAGGAGCGAGGTGTCATTTTACCAATCCAATCCCTTTCTGACCAACACTACATAGGTCACTGACAACACACAAATTAAACGTATCTCATCCATTGTTTAGAAAATGTATTTTACATAAAAGGTCATTTGACACCCGCAAAAATTACTCATTTAAGAATGGCTCAGAGCACTATGGGACTTAACATCTGTGGTCATCAGTCCCCTAGAACTTAGAACTACTTAAACCTAACTAACCTAAGGACATCGCACACATCCACGCCCGAGGCAAGATTCGAACCTGCGACCGTAGCAGTCATGCGGTTCCGGACTGAAGCACCTAGAACTGCTCTGCCACCGCGGCCGGCACTCATTTAATAAACTGAAGATAACTGCACTACATATAAACACATGCTAACTGAAGATTCGTATTTAAGAGAACAGGACAGCATATGCTGGGGAAGTACAGTTGTGTGTCAACTGAAAATCAGAAAAGCACTTATTGTGGAGGAAGTTGCCATTGCCAGGAATAACACAACAGCTGCCATAGAGGATGACAAAAAATCGATTTACCATCTAACAGTGTACAAGAGTGTGCAGTAATTTATGCACATTCCACCCATGTACGTTACTTATATTTGTATTATTAGTAACTCATATCTGCATTACAAGTTTTAACGCACTCTGGAAAGTAAACACCCCTCGAACATGTCTGCGCACAGCATCACCAGTGCTTCATAAGGACAAATTAACACACAAAAGCATGGTGCAGACACCTGGCAGTGGCGAGTCAGGCAGGTTGTGAAGGCAGGATGTGAGCAATTCACACTGAAGTGGCGCTGAGACGCGGTACGGTCACACTAGGAATGGATCAGAATATGTCGTCTTTATCAGACAAAGATACTGATGCACTTGATCTTTTGTAACTCTTAAATGTTGAGCTGTGAAGAAGATATTGGATACAACTGTTATAGGTAAAAACAGGGAAGAAGTATGGCACATTTCACATAGTGAAAGAATTAAACATGTATCCCAAACATTACCAGCGTTTTTACAGACTGTCTTAGGAGTGTTTCTCTATTGTGTCAGACAAAGAGAAGGACAGCATTCAGTGAGAAGCAACAAAACTGGAATGTTTTTACAATTCATATTTTCATATGATCTTCATCTGAACATAAACCTTTAACTCTGCTGTTGGACTTGGGATTGTCTATCTCTCTAGTTTTAAAATGAAAATAACTGTAAATGCAATGTTAACTTAAAAATGTGATTCTAACCAAGTACATAAATCATATACGAAAGAGAAACAGGAACCACGAAACCATATAGTGTGAGGCCTTACGTCAAGTTTGGTGTGGCATAGCTTGTCATGGCCAACCATCAAAATACATGTTATTTACTCAGTACTAGGAAGTATCATCTCTCTCTTTCCATCATTAAAAACAATTTTGATATGTTAGCTATATATCACAAACAGCAATATGTGACCTAAAATCCACCACTATAAAATGTCCTGCGACTACATTCTTCACCGCAAACACTTCACAATATTACAACTGGTTTACATATTTGTGGAATATCGCAATATGGGCAGCAACAAAAATAAAACCAGTTTACTAACAAACTATGATGTTGGGACTATAAATTGTGGAAAAATCGTCTATTTATCAAATGGTTTCCTCAAAACTTAATGAGAATGACTGCATGGCGGAGAACATGCGTGAATACTAAAACAGATTTTTTTTAAATTTTTTGTGCAAAATTTAAAAGTTGAACTCAAAAACTAACTAGACAGATGGATGTAGTTAAACTTCATCTATGTCATTTTTTTGATGTGCTTCGGATGACTTCAGATTATTGTAATGAAAACAGCAGTGCACCACTAACATCTCCACCACACATCATTTCAGTGTCCACCTCATGGGTTCAAACTGACATGGTGCAGGCCATGAAGTGACGCATCTCTGCCACACCACTTCCGTGTGAATTGCTTCATTTGATAACACAGAGGTGACTTGAAACAGTACTACATCCCCGTCAATTGTCTGTGCCCATCATCTCTGTATGAATTGGGCCTAAAGCGCACAGAAGGTCTGCATAACTTTGTGAAAATTCCTGTAATTGCTTCTTGTGACATAGTGGGGAATCGCCTACTTGATCTACAGTTTCACACTGATAAAGGACTTAAGTGTGTGAAATAATCAACCTACCTACGTTCCTCGTGCTTCTACCCCACACATCCCCTCCTAACCCTACTACACCCACAGAACAATTTATTGCTTAATACACCTCTACTGCACTTAGGCATGGTACACACATTTAATATTTGTTCCCAACTGTTTGTTTAAAAATAAACATTAATTTCACACTGTTAAAACATTATTTTTAATAATCTTTTGATTTTTCCATCCCCTGCAACATTGAAACTATTAGAACCAGAGAAATATTTAATAGGACCTCTCTTTTATGAAATGTAATGTACTGGGAAACATTTTTGTCACTATGAGTTGAGGTTTTATAATTACCTGAGAAAACCATGAAAAAGTTAGCTTTAGAAGACTCTCCATACTAACACACCTGACTGGTCAGGATTTTTTGTATGTTGTTCGGTACACTCTCTCTTAGAACTGTGCAAAAAATTGTGACTACACAATCTTTAGCTCCATATATTCCTTCATTAGCTGGACATGTTAACTTCAGTTACACGGCCAGCTGCGATAGGTATCTCAGTTGTGGACCCACGACAAGAACAGCCGGATCGAAGTAGTCCCAAAGATTCTTGATTTGGTTCAAATCTGGAAGTTTGGTGGCCAGTGGAGTACAGTAAACTCATCCTGTTGCTTTTGAAACCATGTAAGTACACTGCAAGCTGTGCGACATGCTGCACAGCCATGCTGGCATATGCAGTCATGCTGAGGAAAAACGAATTGTATGTAAGGGTTGGACATATTCCCCAACAATAGAAGCATACATGTGTTGATCCACTGTGCCTTTCAGAATGATAAGATCAGCCAGGGAATGCTGTGAAAACGATCCCCAGACCATTCTTTTCCTGCCTGGTTGCAAGGTGTTTGCTTTTAGGTGTCATGACATATACGGAAATGGCAATCTGTTGGATGGCACATAAAATGCGACTTCTCAAAAGGTTACCTGTCGCTACTCAGGAGACATCTGCTTGTGATACTGGCATGCAAATTGCGGCCTTTGTTGTCAATGAACAGCAGCCACCATGGGTCCATGAACCAGGTGCTGCTGCAGAAGCCCATATGCAGCAATTTTGGCTGAACAGGTATTGAGGAGATAGTGTTTTTACTCCCTGGGTTCATCTGGGCCATCAGTTACTCAACAGTTGCCCATCTATTTGCCCTGTGCACATTTTTTCAGCTGTTTTTCACTCATCAATGTGTAGCCCATGGTGCACCACAGTTGCCTTGGCACCAGTTTTGAATAGCGCCATTTAGCCATGCACAGTACACTTTAACCACAGTGGCAGGCAAACAGTTTACAAACTTAGCAGTTTTGGAAATGCTTCCACCCTTGGCCCGAAAGCCAATGACCGTGCCCTTTTGAACATCAGATAAATCACTATTTCCACATTATGAAACAACTGCACTGCTTTCCGCATCGTGTTTTATACACCCTCCACTGTCAGTGCTGCCACTTGTCATCTGTGAGTGTTTATTGCTTATTGACATCAAACATAGGCAGTGGTCACCATGTAACAGATCTTCACTAATTTCTCACATCTTTTCTCTCCTACATTATGTCTCAATTTTGACAAAAAAGTCCTTAGGTAGAGAAGATTCTGTCAATAGATGCAGTGCTGGCACAGCAAGAAATGAGGCACTAATAAAGTAGTTGTAAGAATAGGTTAGAATTTTGAATAAATTTATCAGAGGCATATAAAGTGAACTATTTAATTATTAATATGAAAAAAATATACAATTGTACTCATAGGTTTTTCTTAAAAATATACCAGAGTTTCTCTCAAAGCTGCCAAAAAGCCAGAAGGTTGGTTGATGTGAAGCAATCACATGGCACTAGACACTAAGGCAGACCCGCAATGCTACTTAGTGCGACACAAAGAGGTCTCGCATATTATCTTACCGATTGTATGTTTTTTTTTCACTCTAGACTTTGTCAAAGTCTAGAATCAGTTCCCAGTAACCACTGAGGATATACACAAAACAGCTATTAGAACAACATTTGGATCCCCCTGTTGCCGTACTTATCTCCTTCACCATCCCACCGGGTCTCCAAGTCCTCACATGACCTAGTCAACCAGTCATCGGTGGTACCATGGCATTGGAGGCTCAACACTTTATATGGCCCAGTGTGCCAAAAGACCGCTGCATATGGACCCAATAATGCTTCCCCTGCCAGAATTGCAAAGTGAAAATGCTTGTTACTTCTCTCTTGCAACTACCTATATAGTGGGATTAAAATTAGTTGCAACTTCTGATATTTGGCTGCCTGGAGAAGGATGAGATGCCATTGCCCAGGTAACACCAATGGCGAGCCGGCTTTCCCTTGATGCAGCTAGCGGACCAACTAGTTGCGCGCCTCTGTTGCCACACCATGAATAAACAGCACACATTAGATGCATCAACATTTGTCAGCTCTCACTGTAATGACGTATTTTCTGGCATTTAAGCATTATGTAGTCCTCAGGTACTATGAACAAATGTTTTGTGTTGGCATTGCAATAACAACAACAGTGCAGTACATCTGACTATTTAATTTTCAATAAAGTGTCATCAGAGAACACGTTCACAGGCTGGAAAGAACATTCTGCTGCAAAAGATTCCTCAGAGTCCTACGATAGTAATGACCAAAACGGATTACCAATCTGTTGTGATGCAACAAATTCTCACAATGCCACGAAGGAAAGTGGATATTTTGTGGGTACAAAGGAATGTTCCACGAGACAAAGGTGAACCTAGCATGTATAAGGCAAAGGAAATCAAACTTTTGGTGCTGTACCAGCCAAAACTTCATGCTACCGAGCCGACAAACTGGCTAACGGTAAAGGGAATAGTTTAATCAGGCTTCCTCCATATCATGCTCAATTAAATCCAATGGAGTATATGGATCTAGGTGAAAAATAATGTGGCAAAAAACAACAAGAAATTTACGCTCAGTGAGGATGAAACGCTGATGAAAGAAGCCACTGAAAATGTTGCACGACATGACTGGTCACGATCTGTCAGCCATGCCCAGAAGGCAGTTGAGGAGACATTGATTCATGAAGGACTGTGGTGAGTCTTGATGAATGCTAACTTCTCTTAGTGTTATGTCAAAATCTGCTTCTTTTGTCAAAACACAGTGCAGTTCAGAAATATTCGTCTCACTAACATTCCAATGCAGTTGAAATTCCAACAGAATCCTGAAATAGTGTTTTATGAAACAAACAACTGAGTTCTAGTCAAGTCAATAGTTTATGAAACAGCAAATTTTTGGTATAAAAATAAAGTCTTAACGTCTTCATTTATACTGTCACAAAATCCACAGCAGTTCTCGTTTTAACCGGCTATCGATAGATCTCAATAATTACATTATTTCACTGAAAAAAATCTGTAGTCATTTGTGTTCCGCCATACAATCAACATACAAAACTTCCATGTCTAACTCGATATTCACTCGTCTTTGCACACTATCATTTGTAAATATCTTGTTTTGATACGTCAAACCATTTTTGAGATACGAGGAATTTATGAATATTTTATTCTAGTTTTTACACTGACGCACAAGTTGGTCACGGAGCGTTTTACATATGTTACATTTTCTTGAAATTGGAAACAGATGGCGATAACTTTACAAGTTTAAACAATAATTCAATATATCATCTACATTTAATACAGAGAAACATGTAACCTCTCATACAACAAACGCAAATTCATAGTGATACTTCTTTTTCTCTGGAAACAAAGAATTTCTTGCAGTAGTTTACCCACTATCGAAATATCACAATAACAGTGACCATTAACGAAATGAAAGCAGGTTTATCACAAAGCTGACGAATTAAGCAATAAGATATGCGAGTATTACTGCTTATAACCAAATAGTATCTTTAAAAACTTTTGAGAAAGATCACAGATCAGTCAGTTTGGGTAGCTTTCTGTTGATGCAGGCAAGCAAGCCTCACAGGTTTCATGCCTAGGAGGCCTGGCATTATACTGTCGTCACCTGCTGATGCGCCAGCTCACTCTGGCAACTACGTTCCCCTTCACTCATTCCGTACTTAACTGTCAAAAGCTGCAACTTATTTTAAATGCACTATAGGGCCTGACAGAGACTGAGGTAGGCGTAAGTCTTAAAATTGAAAATCAAACAACAAAGAGCGTGAACCGTGCTTTCACTTTTGTCTGCATCGTGTCTGCAGCTGCACCAGGTGAAACGGACGGCAGTAGTATTTTGTACCATGTACAACTACACTCCTGGAAATGGAAAAAAGAACACATTGACACCGGTGTGTCAGACCCACCATACTTGCTCCGGACACTGCGAGAGGGCTGTACAGGCAATGATCACACGCACGGCACAGCGGACACACCAGCAACCGCGGTGTTGGCCGTCGAATGGCGCTAGCCGCACAGCATTTGTGCACCGCCGCCGTCAGTGTCAGCCAGTTTGCCGTGGCATACAGAGCTCCATCGCAGTCTTTAGCACTGGTAGCATGCCGCGACAGCGTGGACGTGAACCTAATGTGCAGTTGACGGACTGAGCGAGGGCGTATAGTGGGCATGCGGGAGGCCGGGTGGACGTACCGCCGAATTGCTCAACACGTGGGGCGTGAGAGCTCCACAGTACATCGATGTTGTCGCCAGTGGTCGGCGGAAGGTGCACATGCCCGTCGACCTGGGACCGGACCGCAGCGACGCACGCCAAGACCGTAGGATCCTACACAGTGCCGTAGGGGACCGCACCGCCACTTCCCAGCAAATTAGGGACACTGTCGCTCCTGGAGTATCGGCGAGGACCATTCGCAACCGTCTCCATGAAGCTGGGCTACGGTCCCGCACACCGTTAGGCCATCTTCCGCTCACGCCCCAACATCGTGCAGCCCGCCTCCAGTGGTGTCGCGACAGGTGTGAATGGAGGGACGAATGGAGACGTGTCGTCTTCAGTGATGAGAGTCGCTTCTGCCTTGGTGCCAATAATGGTCGTATGCGTGTTTGGCGCCGTGCAGGTGAGCGCCACAATCAGGACTGCATACGACCGAGGCACACAAGGCCAACACCCGGCATCATGGTGTGGGGAGTGATCTCCTACACTGGCCGTACACCTCTTGTGATCGTCGAGGGGACACTGAATAGTGCACGGTACATCCAAACCGTCATCGAACCCATCGTTCTACCATTCCTAGACCGGCAAGGGAACTTGCTGTTCCAACAGGACAATGCACGTCCGCATGTATCCCGTGCCACCCAACGTGCTCTAGAAGATTTAAGTCAACTACCCTGGCCAGCAAGATCTTCGGATCTGTCCCCCATTGAGCATGTTTGGGACTGGATGAAGCGTCGTCTCACGCGGTCTGCACGTCCAGCACGAACGTTGGTCCAACTGAGGCGCCAGGTGGAAATGGCATGGCAAGCTGTTCCACAGGACTACATCCAGCATCTTTACGATCGTCTCCATGGGAGAATAGCAGCCTGCATTGCTGCGAAAGATGGATATACACTGTACTAGTGCCGACATTGTGCATGCTCTGTTGCCTGTGTCTATGTGCCTGTGGTTCTGTCAGTGTGATCATGTGATGTATCTGACCCCAGGAATGTGTCAATAAAGTTTCCCCTTCCTGGGACAATGAATTCACGGTGTTCTTATTTCAATTTCCAGGAGTGTATATACCACACATTTCACTCAAAACAGAACCTTATAATAATATAATAATAATAAATGTCACATAATCCCTCACTCTAGACAACTGATGCATACCTATAATGAAGCACTCTTGTTACCTTCGGTTGGAGAACTTGGGCATGTTCACTACCACAACATACAAATTGCACCTTTACCATCAAACAATTTCATAGTGAGACTGTTAAGCTTCGACATGGGAATAGTACGTTATACAAAAGACCTCATTGTCCTTTAGAATAAAATAAAAAAAGAAAGCCAACTTTCTTTAACTTGATGCTGCCAGTGCCACAAACTGTGGTATCGCTTCAGCCACATAGTTTTGTATTATTTCTGGTTCCCACCAGCAATGGGATGGCAAGGTGCGCGATTCGAGCACACCGAGAATTTCTCGAGCCTCTAGTTCTCAAGCAATTCTCGAGAAGCTCACGAGAAACGGCTCAGCGGCGTGTGCCACTGCGCGCCAGTTGGCTGGACAACATACGCCGTGCCGCTGTTGTTTTATGAATTGAATGCCACCGCTAGACAAACACGCTTGCTGTGCTCGTAACTAGTATGTCTCAGGTTTCATTCGAGTAAAGTTGTTATATCAATATGGACACTCGAAAACGAACGTCGTGGCGCTGGAAATACTTTACAGAGGGTGGAGATAACGTTACTTGCAATATTTGTCATAAAAATCTCGGTAATGTATCAAAAAATACAACGGGCATGATTAGACATCTTAAACTGCACAATTTATCGAGCAATAAAACAGTGACGTCCGTGGATACAGACGCTCATTCTTCCAATACAGCGAGGCAGACAAAATATCCAGGTACGTACGTATGGTAAAAAAGGTGAATTCCGTGCAAAGGTTAGGAGAGTGTCCGAAGCAGTCCGCCACGCTTGAAAAACACTGATTTTTTTAATCGTACACCGATAACATACAACATACCCCAAAATCAAACCTATACTATCCTAGCTTTTGCACAATTTGATATGTCATTTCATTGGACTAGTTGTCGAGCATAACGTATCCCCTTGCAGGAGCACTGATCTAAATCCTACGTTTCTCGTCATAGAGGGAAGTAAACGGCAACAGCTAGATGAAGCACTAGTGGCCAAGATAACAGATGGTTTTCAGCTGCTTTCAATCGTCAAGGACACTGGTTTTTGACATTTCGTTTCACTGTTGGACCCACAATACTCGATACCAAATAAAAAAAAACTTGCGCCTCATGATTGAGGACGATTACCATAAACAGAAAGAGGCTGTAAACTTGGTCGTGGAAGACTACTTGTGTTTTCCTAACGACCAATATTTGAACCTCACTCAATAGTGAGGAATATATTGCTGTAACTGGTCATTTCATTAAGACTAATTGGTGCCTGAAAGCTTTAGCTCTTGACACATTCCGTTTCCCAGAAAAGCATACAGCACTAAATATTAGTGAGTGTGATGACCTCATAATCGCAATTAGAAATGCCCATATGAATAAAATAAAAGTAATAGAAATCTAAAGAAAATCACAAAAAAAAATATTTATATGCGTAATTAGCAATGCTTTCACATGAGGCGTTAGGTAACGTGATTTCAAAATGGAACATTGAAAACAAAGTTGTAAGCATTACAACTGATAACGCCAGTAACATGACGGCAGCCGTACAAGTTATTCACAGTGGCAACATAGATATGCTACATGTGCCTTGTTTAGCACACACCGTCAATTTAGTTGTGAAAAGTTCCTTGAACAGCAACGGTGACCTCTGCATAATGCGGGAAAAGGCCAAAAAAATTGTTAGCTATTCTAAAACAAGTTGCAATGATAATGCAAAACTCCATGAGATCCAGGATCTAATGAAAAAACCTGTTCATAAATTGATTCAGGAAACCTAAACCCAATGGAACAGTATGTTTTATAAGCTACAACGTCTAGTGGAGCAAAATGAATGTATTGCAGCCGGCTTATAAACTTTGTATTCAGGTGCAGAGAACCTCACAGCTGACGAGTGAGGAATTTTGAGCGAATATTTGTGTGTACTGGAGCCATTTGTAGTGGTAACAAGTGAAATCTCAACTGAAAACTACTTCTCTTTCGAAAGCTATTCCAATAATCAGACAGCTAATCCTAACCTATGCAATGGGAAGTGGGCTACCACAACAGCGCAAGAGCTACAGCAACATCTGCACAACTCACTAATAGCCCGGATAGGATTAATAGAAACAAACAAAGTACATACCGTTGCCACAGTTCTCGACCCAAGATTCAAAACGTTACCATTTACGAATCCCATTCATTCAAAACATGCCATTGCAAGCCTAATTGCAGAGTGCACAAACATGGTAGAGACCGTACGATCTACTCATTAGGCTGCTAACAACACTAGGCACGAGTACCATTTCCTACAAAACGCCAGTAGTTCCTTATGGGCTTCTTTCGATGAAGAGGTTGTGATAGTATAGACCTGGAGATACAGCGATATTTGGAAGAACCGTACCTACAACAGACAAATAATCCTTTTACACTACTGGAAAGAAAATGAAAACAGGTCTAACTGTCATGGCAAAAAAATATCTTGCAATACGTGCAACTTCTGTTCCCAGTGAAAGAATATTTTCGAAAACAGGACTACTTATAAACAAACAAAGAAGCAGACTAAAAGGCCAATTGGTTAATAAAATAATATTTCTAAACACAAATCAACGGCAGTGTAGCAATGGGATGTAAAAATGCCTTGTGCTGAACAACTTTTGTTTCCTTTCTTTTTTCAGTAAGTAAACGCATGTACGCAGTTTCTGTATATAAAAGGCTATAGCACTTCTCTTTTACGTTTAAGCATGCATGCATGCATACATGCAGAATGTACAAGGTAATTTATTTCGTAAGAATAAAGCTGTTTTATGCGAATTCTGTGCTTTGTTTTAAACAATTCTGTGATTTTTGTCTTATGAGACATATACTAATACTTCAGTACACATTAATAACGGTAGAACAGTTTATATCAATCATAGAATTTCAAAGTTTTCCAAGCATGTACGTACGATGAGTACGACTACTGCGGCTCAGTGCTTCGTTTACTGAAGGTTTGGGCAATTTCTCAGAGAGCGCAGCACTGTCAACTTCTCGAGCATACTCGAGAAATTTCTTTCGCGTCGCGCGTTTCTCGAGCGCAATCATAGCCCATCCCTAGTTTCCACCATACCATCACTTAAAATATGTAAAAACAAGTAAACACGAGTTCTTTATTTGAGGGCTATAAAATATGTTGACACTATGGCACTGCTTCTCAGTTCCTGGTGCCACAGAATCATGCACGAAAAGTGCTATAACTGAAGAAAATGTGTACTAAAATGGAATTCAGGAGTTTATTTAACATCCATCTTTCTTCTGAAGTCATTTACAGCCTAAAAAAAAAAAAAAAAAAAAAAAAGAACCTATGGGTGCCACAGCAAATTCATAGCTACAATTATTACAGATATTAAATGTAAGATGAGCAAGCACATTTACGATATTTACTCTTCAATATATCCATGCTATGTATAGTGTTTCTGTGTTCTGTGGCAACATGGTGCTGTTCTTTTCTCTCAATGAGGCAGACTTTGCATTTGCAAGAAGACAGCAGAAGTTTTGTCAAGGTATCCCTTGTTCTCCACTGCAGAACTGAGATGAAAGAAAATCATTTACTGCAAATAAACCCTGCAATGTGATGCAAAGAAAATGTTCGTACCCATCTATAAGTAGAAAGTTACAGAATATTTATTGTATTGTGTTTGGGTGTTTTATATTAAAGCTGGTGAATGCAATTATTTTAGGCACGGGTGGCCAATGAACTATGATACAATAAGAGTCATTTGAAGGGAAAAAAATTAACTTAGTTTTCTTATTTTCTGAAGAAATTTATATGCTATAAGAAATTGAAAACTGGTGTGTAGAAGCTTTGAGATGAACCAAAATGAAACTCATTTAAAATGAACGATTTGAATTTGCAACACATTTATATCCTGAGAGTATAACACAAGAAATTGACAGTAGAAGCAAATGGTTACTATTTTGACTAAGTAGCTATGAAATGTGTTTTTGACAGCAAGAAATCCAGTCATTCTTTTATGACTTCTTTCTTCTGTGTTAAACGATATGAACAAGCCTGAAATGCTAAAAGAAAAAATAAATTATCCCCCATTGTGATTTCATGTACTCACACTAGCTAAGTCAATTCCATATACAGTCATTTAAACTTTCGGAAACAGTATTAATTCACGACCAATCTATAAATAATAATGGAGCCTTAAGCTGCTCACCAGGAACATGACAACCTACAGCCCCTCACTAACTACTGATTTCAGAAGGAGCTAGGTGTCAACCGATGCCTTCAAAATGGCATAGAGATATGGATTACACATTATCTACCATCAGATGAGAGTCCACATATACCAGAAATTAGCATCATATGTACCTATTATAGTCCAACAATGAAGTAATATTGATTTATTTTAATGCTATTTTCTCTGCCTTAATTTGTCTGAATTGTGACAGAAGAAACTCTGTACAGAAAGGAGCAGTCACTAATTCAAAATTAACAGTAAATATGCCTCATTAAGCCTGTTGCACAATTTAGTGAAAAACTGGAAGGGGACACAGAGCTGAGTATGCTATACATAGTATTTAACCTAAAATGCAGTAAAATGAATTTACAATGTACTGTGGCTTTTCTGCTTTGTGCTACTGTTGGCAAGAAGAATGATGGGAAGTGAACACAACAAATCACTTGTCAGTTGTAGCCCATCAATGTTCATTCATAATTCCCTATGGTTCATAAATTCAGTTTTCTGGTATTTTTTTAGGTTGGGATTTAACAACACCATCAAAATTTTTGGCAAAATCCGAAATAAGACATAAAAGTAAGTTACAAACATAATTTCTTGCTACACTGCATATCAATCTATTATGGCAGTCATATTTTTGTGTTCGCATTCATTGGCTTTGCCAATTCAACCAAATTGTCATATTCCAACCTAACCATGGCCCTGGGCTACACTGCAGGTCAGTGTCAACCCATCGAGTTTTCTTCCTGCTCTCCATCCCAGAAAGAATTTTATTTGCATATACTGAAAAGGAAATAATTAGATTCAATGATTCGCGTTGTCTTAAAATATAGTATCACTCGACTGACTACAACCAACAGAAACAAATTGCCAACAGCAGCACACAGCAAAGAGTATGTTGTACAGCACATACACTTTAGCCGTTTGTTACAAAGATATACACTCCTGGAAATTGAAATAAGAACACCGTGAATTCATTGTCCCAGGAAGGGGAAACTTTATTGACACATTCCTGGGGTCAGATACATCACATGATCACACTGACAGAACCACAGGCACATAGACACAGGCAACAGAGCATGCACAATGTCAGCACTAGTACAGTGTATATCCACCTTTCGCAGCAATGCAGGCTGCTATTCTCCCATGGAGACGATCGTAGAGATGCTGGATGTAGTCCTGTGGAACGGCTTGCCATGCCATTTCCACCTGGCGCCTCAATTGGACCAGCGTTCGTGCTGGACGTGCAGACCGCGTGAGATGACGCTTCATCCAGTCCCAAACATGCTCAATGGGGGACAGATCCGGAGATCTTGCTGGCCAGGGTAGTTGACTTACACCTTCTAGAGCACGTTGGGTGGCACGGGATACATGCGGACGTGCGTTGTCCTGTTGGAACAGCAAGTTCCCTTGCCGGTCTAGGAATGGTAGAACGATGGGTTCGATGACGGTTTGGATGTACCGTGCACTATTCAGTGTCCCCTCGACGATCACCAGAGGTGTACGGCCAGTGTAGGAGATCGCTCCCCACACCATGATGCCGGGTGTTGGCCCTGTGTGCCTCGGTCGTATGCAGTCCTGATTGTGGCGCTCACCTGCACGGCGAAAACACGCATACGACCATCATTGGCGTGCATCCGTGCGTCGCTGCGGTCCGGTCCCAGGTCGACGGGCACGTGCACCTTCCGCCGACCACTGGCGACAACATCGATGTACTGTGGAGACCTCACGCCCCACGTGTTGAGCAATTCGGCGCTACGTCCACCCGGCCTCCCGCATGCCCACTATACGCCCTCACTCAAAGTCCGTCAACTGCACATACGGTTCACATCCACGCTGTCGCGGCATGCTACCAGTGTTAAAGACTGCGATGGAGCTCCGTATGCCATGGCAAACTGGCTGACACTGACGGCGGTGGTGCACAAATGCTGCGCAGCTACCGCCATTCGACGGCCAACACCGCGGTTCCTGGTGTGTCCACTGAGCCGTGCGTGTGATCATTGCTTGTACAGCCCTCTCGCAGTGTCCGGAGCAAGTATGGTGGGTCTGACACACCGGTGTCAATGTGTTCTTTTTTCCATTTCCAGGAGTGCAGTTTCTTATCTAACTTAGTTGCTGTTTTGCAAATAAAAGTGACAAGTTCCACATCGGACACATGGATTTAATTTATCATTAATATCTATGCTGAAACATATAGCCCACTTTCTTACCTGTGGAGTAACCTAACAACCTTTCTGTCAATAACACTTGGAATAGTTTCATAGAATACAGTAACATGCCTGACTGCTGACAAATAGCCCATCATCCATAAAATTGACTTGTTTATACAAATTTTGCAACAAAGAAAAAGTAGAGGATAGTAAGAAGTCTGAAAGTCTGGGAGGTCTTGATGGTTCTTTACCATGACGAAAACTCTGTCCCGATCGGCTTCTTACACTGTCATGACTTACGGCTATGTTGCCTTTCAATCATGGGATATTGTTGTGGATCCCCTCTATGAACCTGGATATAGTTCCTTTGACCATATGCAGTTCAGAAGATCACAGGCGGGTCATTTTGATAAATATAACTTAAGCTGTAACTGTAGCAGCACAAACGTATTTTCCAGTTCCCACAAACAGAAGTGCCCATTACATTCTTCTTAACTGAATGAACTAAATGCCATCAGCAGCCTCCCCACAGCTTCTTTACGGCATAAACATGTGAGATCTTTGTTGCCATCAAATGTTATTCTATTGAAACAATTAGCTATTGCCTTTGCAGCAACAGCCGCTGTGTCCGACGTCCGACTACATGGACTAGTGGTAGCGTGTATGCTTGGAAACCCAAAAGTCACGGGATCGAATCCCAGTGGGACATTAAAATTTTTCATTCTGCCTTTAACCTAGCCTACAGCTCTCAGTCAAGAAAAAATATCTTGGGTTTTCCATTGTTGAGGACAAGATATGCCAGGTACAGCACAAGGTTTGAATTCCACATTAAACTGTAGGTGCGAAAGTTGCATCCAATAGATGTGCACTATGCAGCTAAACAACCATTTTGAGAGACTCCCAGCCAATCATGCCATACTACACTCCTGGAAATGGAAAAAAGAACACATTGACACCGGTGTGTCAGACCCACCATACTTGCTCCGGACACTGCGAGAGGGCTGTACCAGCAATGATCACACGCACGGCACAGCGGACACACCAGGAACCGCTGTGTTGGCCGTCGAATGGCGCTGGCTGCGCAGCATTTGTGCACCACCGCCGCCAGTGTCAGCCAGTTTGCCGTGGCATACAGAGCTCCATCGCAGTCTTTAACACTGGTAGCATGCCGCGACAGCGTGGACGTGAACCGTATGTGCAGTTGACGGACTTTGGGCGAGGGCGTATAGTGGGCATGCGGGAGGCCGGGTGGACGTACCGCCGAATTGCTCAACACGTGGGGCGTGAGGTCTCCACAGTACATCTATGTTGTCGCCAGTGGTCGGCGGAAGGTGCACGTGCCCGCCGACCTGGGACCGGACCGCAGCGACGCACGCCAAGACCGTAGGATCCTACACAGTGCAGTAGGTGACCGCACCGCCACTTCCCAGCAAATTAGGGACACTGTTGCTCCTGGGGTATCGGCGAGGACCTTTCGCAACCGTCTCCATGAAGCTGGGCTACAGTCCCGCACACCGTTAGGCCATCTTCCGTTCACGCCCCAACATTGTGCAGCCCGCCTCCAGTGGTGTCGCGACAGGCGTGAATGGAGGGACGAATGGAGACGTGTCGTCTTCAGCGATGAGAGTCGCTTCTGCCTTGGTGCCAATGATGGTCGTATGCGTGTTTGGCGCCGTGCAGGTGAGTGCCACAATCAGGACTGCATACGACCAAGGCACACAGGGCCAACACCCGGCATCATGGCGTGGGGAGCGATCTCCTACACTGGCCGTACACCTCTGGTGATTGTCGAGGGGACACTGAATAGTGCACGGTACATCCAAACCGTCATCGAACCCATCGTTCTACCATTCCTAGACTGGCAAGGGAACTTGCTGTTCCAACAGGACGATGCACGTCCACATGTATCCCGTGCCACCCAACGTGCTCTAGAAGGTGTAAGTCAACTACCCTGGCCAGCAAGATCTCCGGATCTGTCCCCCATTGAGCATGTTTGGGACTGGATGAAGCGTCGTCTCACGCGGTCTGCACGTCCAGCACGAACGCTGGTCAAACTGAGGCACCAGGTGGAAATGGCATGGCAAGCCATTCCACAGGACTACATCCAGCATCTCTACGATCGTCTCCATGGGAGAATAGCAGCCTGCATTGCTGCAAAAGGTGGATATACACTGTACTAGTGCCGACATTTTGCATGCTCTGTTGCCTGTGGTTCTGTCAGTGTGATCATGTGATGTATCTGACCCCAGGAATGTGTCAAAGTTTCCACTTCCTGGGACAATGAATTCACGGTGTTCTTATTTCAATTTCCAGGAGTGTATTTATCAGCTGCACAAGGTAAAATAGCCCCATCACTCATTATGGCTGAGGTAGGTTATCTACCTTTACTGGAGTCCATCCTCATTGGCTCTCATACTCTTGTCAACACATTTTTCTGCTCACTTTAATTTTTCACTGTGCTTTCACACATGAACAGAAAGGCTGACTTCAGTCAGATCCACCAAGCACTTTCTTTGTGTTCTACCCAACCAGCAGTCTACACAACATCCATATGAGAACCATGCCTTCCACGACAGCACTGTTGTATAAAATATTCACGGAATTCTTGCCACATCAATTCAGGGTACAACCTTGAGCTTTCGACGATTTCCAACATAGTTATCATCAGGAGCAACTGACTGTCAAAATTGCTGCTGTGGTGGCCTTATACAGCCCAAGGACAGCTTCTGATAGACTGATAGTTATGTCATGCTGTTGCAGATGCGGTCAACTGATCCCACCATAGCATAAACATTTCAACTATTATCTATAGCTCTTCTCTGCATCGAGAGCTCACTTCCATCTACCACTAAGATTATATTCACCATCACAATTTAAAATTTTCTCACACATTCTTATTTGTACGGCCCCTTTAATTGTAGAGTCCCATTAAGCGGAAGCCTGGGACAAAACTTTTGTTGTGTCAAGTAGTGTTTCGTGTTTGTGAGGCTGTGCTGTCCAGCTTGCTCCACTGAGCACAAATTTTGTCAAGTTCTTTTCACATCCTCTTCTGCCTGGCAAGTGATCACTAGAGTGAATATCAGTGTTCATTTCCCCATTTCCTACAAGGACAGATGAAGGGAAAGAAAGTTCAATAGATGATGATGATGAAATTTGGGGCTGAATGTGTGACTTGGCCTTTGTTATGAAGATGTATTTCCTCTCCAGATCCAGACTGTAGAACACAACCCCTAGGATAAATGTTCAAACGCCTCAAAACAAATCTATATAATTTCAAACTAGTGAGTAGACCAGAAGTGTGGTATGTACCACTCCACCCATAGCCCTCTAGTCACCAAGGGTATCTTCCTTTAGAGAGTAGGACCTTAGCACAGAATTTTGGAGCGTGTCTCATACAGACACACTGACATTCACTGTGATGTGTGTGTCAATTTCTCCGAGCATGTTCTAAATCTATACATGTTCCATAGAATTATGGGAGCCATTGGTTAGTGTGCTTTTCTTTTTCCCTTTCCCACTCAGCAATAGTGACATGCAGTAAATGACAGGAGAAAATGTCATTGGGCTATCCAGTTTCTCCATAAGGAGATCAATGTCAGAACCATGCCATCACCATAAGAAAGTGATGACTGGATTTATTGTGTGTTTATTTCCTTAACTATCGTGTTTCATTTCCCAGTTAAAGGCCTTGCATAATCATAGAGATATAATAATATAATCAGCTGCATAGACAGCATCAACATGGGTCACACATTTATCCGACTAGCCGTATCGTTCACACACTTAAGTTTCACATTTGAAATTTTTTCAGTTGATCTCTCTCACACTTCGCTTGGATTTCCTTATATTTTCCTTAACAATGTGGTTGTCTTTGACAATTTAAATCTAGAGTTGTGATTGTTAGGTTAAACGTAAGGGCCGCTATTGACTCCACATTTTCAAACTGACAGCTGCGATGTTAAACACAGTTCTCGTATCAGATGGGCACACGTAACATACAGGATCTGAATAAAATTGGCAGCACTGTAATTCGCAACAGCAGTTGCTTCACTGATCTCACAACTTTTAAATATAGAGACAGCTTATTAGGTTCACACTGCTTCCCCATGTTTCTCCTTCGCACAAATTAATATTCACTACAGTGAACCACAGTGACATAACAGTTACTATATGCTTAACATTATGTTTACACTAACTAGACTCGAGATATCATTTTCCAACCTAGCTGTGACATGAAAACACATTTAATTCTCCCTGCAAGAGGAATTTGAAAGCAATAGACAACATAGCTGTGTCAAGATAATTAGCAACTGTTCTGGTATTTAATACAATTTTCATTTATTCTTCAGTTTCGGTTGCACATTTTAATTACATGACATGTTCCAATCACTCTGGATTATCTTCAGATGTAAGTAGTTGTATCAGCATCCCATCTTGGACGGTCAAACTCGCATATCAGAGTACAGTACTCTGTTATCAGGATCGGATCAGACAAGATGGGTTGCTGACAACTACTTAGATCTGAAGATGATTCAGCATGGTGAAAGCTTGTCAAGTAATTACAAATGTGCAACTTCAACTGAAGAATAAATGAGGACTGTTTTGAATTAGAAACAATAAAGGAGATTTGCATATTTTTATTCAGATGACTGAACATAGATAATTCCTGTATAAAAGGAAAATAATGCTCTGAAAAGTGAAGCGGAGGCCTATATGCAAAGACAGTACTGCAGCATCCTGATGGCTAATGCCCGTAACATGAATCAACTTTATGTTCACCTTATACGCATTGTGGAGTCAAGAGGATTATTTGATATTAGCTGTTAACTTTGACCACTGACATAATGTTAATGGTTGCTCCAGTGTCATTTTTTGGTACATATTTTCACAGTTTGCTTGTTAGCGGGTGCTTGAAAAATTTGTCACTGATAACATGATATAGTCAATATGTTTACAATGTGTGTCACATTTCCTATGTAACTGCCCAAAGCCAATGACTATATCAAATACCCTCTTTATTGGTATTGTGTTAGTCTGTGCCCAATGTAATTCGTGTAAAGCAAAAAAACCATTTTCATAAGAATTAAGCACATGAAATATGAGGCTAATTGCCTCACTGCATGTATCTAACACCTATTCTTCCTCGTCGCATTTGTGCCTTGAGAATGGCAGCGTGTGCTCCTGTCGAAATATCAGAGGTGGTCGACAACGTCACCCGGCAGTAAGTTATTTGAATCTATTCACTACTTTAAACTTCACACTGAGTCCATTTCAAGAGGTACTTTATGAATAATTCTTGATCACTTTTCATGTGTTCACAAATTATTTTAGTACTGTTATACTGGTAAAAATTATACTGAAGAGCAGAGAACAAAGGAGGGTATTAGTATATTAACATATGATATTTTTCACCTACTTTGATCAGTTTATATAAAGAACATCTGGCGGCAGGGGGGGGGGGGGGGGGATCTCAAAATATTTAATTGGTCACCTCTTTGGAAGCTGTTTTATTACACAAAAGGAAGATTAAGGTTTAATGTCCAATCCATGGTGACTTCATCAGCAACTGATGACAAACTTTGATTAGGGAAGGAAATTGTTCAGTCTCTTTCGAAAGAGGAATCTAAAGATTTGTCTAATATGAGTCTGGATTGGGATTTTAATCACCGTCCTCGCAAATGAGGCTGCGGTGTCTTACTGCTGTGCCTCCTCACTCAGTACTTCAGTGAAAAAAACAAATGATAATGTTCTGAACAGTTACTATATTTTTGAAGCAAAATAATTGCTCATTTTTAATTACCTTCTCACAACACACATTAATAGCACATTATCTGTTCATAGTACCACAAACATATCATTACTGCACTAGAACTGAGCTATCTTACTATTTCAGCAGATTTGCTTTATGAATAAATTAATGATTCATCTAGTCAGTTGATTAACATTCAACATTAATTTATAGACAACTCCTCTGACTGGTAGCATAAAATTAAACCCTTAAAACACAACAATCATTCACAAAGTGATCACAACAGAGATAATATATAATTTTACACTACGTTTTCATTGGTCTCTCAAAACCTAGTTATTTTGCCTTTCTGCTTTATTGTGAAAAGCACTTCTGATGGCAAATGAAACAACAAGCCATTAATACGATTGATTACAACTTCAAATAAACGTACTCAGGTCCACCGATGTGGCTATTTACTATGTGACGAGTTTAATCCCAGTATACACATGCTTCTCTTAAAATTACTGTCCATATGCCACAACCGTGTGTGTGTGTGAGTGCAATGCTTTCTATCAGAGAGTTAAAAACCATTTTCACTTCTCTTTCTCTTTTATATAATCATTACACACATCCCACCATTCCTCGTCATCTCCAGGACAAGGAAGCTTTGATTAAGGAGTTAAGATGTGACATTCATTTCTTATACCACATATCAGTGACCTATGTATGTGGATCTTATACTGTATCATAACTCAAAGCATTAAATACTCATCAAGCTAAACATTAATGTCCACAAAGACAATACTAGAACTGTTTCCTACACAATGATCACCCAAGTAAGTGATAATGGACCATGAAATTATTGCCCATGCCTAATATTTATTTTCATGGGCAACTTACCCCAGGTGTTAATTAATCAGTACCAAATTGGAGCCCTATGTCTAATAACTTTTTCATGGGCCCACCACTAAGAACAGTACGACATTATTTAGTCTCTTGCAAAATTACTGTCACAAAGCACCAATTACTATGTGGTACCTACTAGCAGGAAAAGTTCTCCAAGTTTTTTGTATGAAATACTGATCACAGTTTCAGGATTTTAATTTAATGAGCATATCATGATTACAATAACCTGAACACCCTAACCTTTCAGCATGAAATAAACAATACAAGCATTCCTCAAATCTCACATTACAGTTCAAAATGTATGTGAAGTGCAGATCTTTTGTATCACCCACATTCTGATGAAAGTAAAACCACACAGCACAACAGAGTACATTTTTAAATTTTAGTCCTTTTCAGCAACACAAGGAAAACTGCATGAAGAGGAATGTGGTAAGGTGCAACAGACCTTGAAATAAAATCCAACAGTGAGAAACAAGTAACCTTCCATCAAACAGCCTTAGAGTAAATCTTGAGCAGTTCAATAAAATAAAAAGGTAATGCCTTCTTCAGAAAAAGTATACACACACACACACACACACACACACACACACACACACACACACACACACACACACAAAAGCGTATTGCTTACAACACAAAAAGAAAAATATATCTTAAGCTAATTTACAAGGCTGCCTCCTTCAAAACACAACACAAAAGGTGAATTTCAGTAACTGTGTTTTGCAACAGAGTAGTTCGAAACTAGTCAACTAGCTGATATAATTGGAAAAATAACACTCTCAGCAACTGGGCGAGGCCACCTATTGTACTAACACCTGGGTACAAAGACTACACTGAGATTACAACTATAGCTAGACCAGGAAGTCCAATATGTAGATATGTTCAAATATTTCACTTACTGCAATTCCACAGAGGTGTGACGCGTATCAAAAGGTGTCAGCTGATGGTGTGAATCTCCTTCCAAATTTTATTAATCAAACTAATCACAAAGAAATTTATGCGGATATTACTGTGTGAAATTAGAAATAATTGGAGATGTTACAACGCATTTGATATTTAAAGAATTTGTAAAATAAAAATGAACGTGTGAGCGAAAGAAATAATACATGTATATTACTAAAAACTTGTTTCTTAATGACAGCACGTCATGAGCATTAAAGTGGGAGACAGTCAACAGAATTATCGAAGGATAGTACAAAACATATTTTTAAAAATTGTGCTTACCATCTCCTGCGTATAAATAATGTTTCTGAGAGATCCGATTGTATGTTTCACGCTCTACACATGATTAGGAGATAACACACTGCATATATTTATACGAATTATTGAGTTCTTCATTTTCGTTCTATAAACAAACATTTTCGTGCTATGTGACATTGTTTATGAATGATTTTACTCTCACTTAGGCGCATCACAACACAATATCGTTGTGGCGTGACTAAATAATAATAATAATAACCTGTCGTCATTAACTACCTTGTAATCTTTGATCCTTTAAGAATTTTGACTGCACACAATTATTGCAAAGCAAGTTTTGCCGACGATACCTCCAGTCTTCCTCAAACATACAAATATGTCTTTAATTTCAGTAGGACGTGGATAATATTACTTGTCTTATTATATCACCCAATTTAATATTATGGACTCTGACGCCTAATGACGTTAGAAAATTTCGTATGTCACGCCGTTTGTTTATGTATCAAAGAAGAATATAATTAAGTTTTGTAACACTTTCAAATTCTTCAATTCTGATTACTTTACAAATTAAACGTAATGCTCACATCAGCACAGCAATTTTCTGTTAGTATCGAAATAAACAAAACACAAAAATGAGATTTAGAGAAAAGTAACTTTGCATATTGATTCCCTGCCGGCCTCCCGTAACCACCCAACTTAAGTTTCAGTGAAAGCCAATTCGCACGAGACAGTAAGATACGGAGAAGTGGCAAAAAATAGTAAAATCTTATCAGAACAAATATCATCAAGCTTAACGTAAGACTGAAGGCCAATCACTAAAGGTAGCAAGTTCTGCAGAACTTAAAAAGAGAAGAAAATATATATATATATGTATATGAATTCAAGCATGTTTATCTAGCTTATAAAAACCACTCACAACGCGCAGCACAAACTAAATTTTACACATGAATCCGTCTTTCATCTACATACCTCTCTTCCCCTACAAATCTAAACAACCACAATGGCGCTACCACACCTCCAAAGCACACAATACAGCATATAATACGAAGACACAACCCTTCCAGTTGTTTGAGAATTCTTACGCATGCGCAAATAAGTTGACAACTGCTGTCGAAGTATCCATCGGAAACGGTTCGATTCGTAATGCGTCGATACGTCTGCTATGAAATAATTGCGCCAGTTTTTCCCACGCAAAACGGAAATATGCAATGATTGCTGGCCCTAGTAGCAGTGGTGGCTTTAGCTATATGTCACATGTGTGGGCCAGGTTAGCTATAAAAGGGGATAAATATCAAGGACAAAACATTATACTTTTGATTTCACACTATTCTGCCAGTAACTTCATTATAATAGACATCAAGAACTACCAAATATGGTTCGTAAGCAGATCACGTTTATGTCCGTGTACTGTGTATTCATAGCCACTGTATACTTATATTTATTTAGTTCATTTATGTATCAGCACGAACGATATAAAATTTCATTGAGTAGCTATACGTTCACGATATTTGTAGCAAACTGAGCTTCTGTCTGCCATTGTTTCTTTAGTCAGTGTCATCATCTGGTTTGTCACGCCCCCTCGAAAATTCGATTCCGCTGCCTTTAGTTTGTTTTAGCTAGCATTATTTTTTCTCGAGAAACAGTAAACAATGTTGTTTATTATATTATATCATGTAGTACTGTGTTTTATTGACCCAAAAAATCACAATATTGTACAATTCGTACATATGCTATTGTACAAGTCAAGTATACATTTTTATAAGTATTTTTTTATAATTTATTTGTCACAGTTTTGATTTGGTACATTTAAGTCCGCGCAATATTACAAGAAGATAACAGACATCACACTGTACCACAGTCTAACATTGTGCTTTCACTTGTTAGGTGGGTTGCAACTTCTTTTTACAATTCGATGAAATGCAGTGTAACAGTATACAATGGCAGTAACAAGTAAAGTTTTAGTAAAAATATAAGATTACCTTTCCGATGCGGACAAAATTGCAAGAAGATTCAAAACCTCAAGATGGCTTCACTAGTTGCTGGCAAACAGAAAGTAAATAATTGTAATTGGAGCATGTACGACCTGAAAATTATGAGGTAAGTATCGAAATAAATTGTGATTATATAATAAAAACAGTGGCTGAGACTTTTTGTTGATGCTGTAACTGTACAGTGACAGACTGAAAAACATGGAAGAGAATATTTTTAAAAAATATGTGTGACAAAAAGAGATAATAAATTAGATTATTAACATGCCATTAACACAACATTCCCAATTTCTGTATGTGTGCTGTGGCCAGAAGTACAAGGCTCTCTTTTGCTACCTATCAATACTTCCTACGCACCCTCCAGTAAATCAACATAGCCCGATATGTTCTTTCCACTTCAAACGAACTATCTAGAGGGCAGTGGAAATATGGAGTTTTCAATGGGAACAACAAATTAACGAACGGAAACCAAGTTCTATATCAGAAATCGTAGTAGATCTACTTACATGACTATATTTTCCGATATACGCACTCCCTACTAACAGTAAAATACTGAAAAACATTTCCAACCCTGTATCAGAAACTCCAGTACATCTATGTACATAAACTGTCTTCTGCGATGCTCACACTCTCTTAAACAGCAAAACATTGAAAATATTTGCATTCTTGTACTGGAAATTAAAGTAAATCTACAGTTTGTTCACAAGTAGGTGAAAAATTTCTGAGGGGAGTGGTGAGTGGGGGAAGCGAGCTCTACCCACCGACTCCCAGTGCATTGGCTGTCGAATGGCCATGGATGACAAGGGGAGAGGAGGCCACATTTACGTCACGCAGTGCTAGCACTACACTTGCACACACATATTGGTATCAATTTATGCTACAAGTGGCTTTGAATGAGGATGATTGTTGCTTCAACTTCCATATCAGTTCTCGCAGAAAAATCAAGAATTTAAAAAAAAGGCATTAGAAAAACTTCCATTCTGACAATAAAAAGAAGATAGCACAACAGTAACTTTGTAATGACTACAAAGCAAGATTCTGTTTTAGCTCATAGCCAAGATTGGCAATAGCTGGACACAAAACATGAACATGCCATGGTCAACCGAATTCTGCCGACTCAGAACTAGAGAGCTCCTGTTCTTCTCTTTGTAAACAAACTGCATATACATAAGCTACCTTTTTCCATACATGTATACTTTGCCAACGACAACAACCTAAATGGTAGATACCAATAGAAATGGCACCCATGTCCCAACATGTCATGCACCAAAATCAAATCATACCTCAAAACATGCATTTTGAATAGTATATTCACTTTATGTTCTCCTAGAAAACAGCAAAATTTATATCACTGAGATGAAAGAGAAAAATAGTGTTATACAAAATAACAAACGGATTTGTAATTACTTTAAAAGCAGATTGATCCTTCTGCTGTCGTGACTGATGAGGAAATCAGCCACTCTTTTCTACTAAATAGTCATTGTCACAGTCCTTTCTGTTGCAAGAACAGAAAAATAATTTGCGTGATCATCAGGCACAGAATTCCTTGAACAACGTTTTAGACTTCACATGCACAAAAAATGTTCATTCACGTGATGCTGAACAAAAGTCACTACTATTTGAATTACTTTGTACAAATCATGTAACATACGTTTATATTGCTCTACCAATGTAAGCAATGAAAATAATTTGTAAGTCTTTATGCTGGTTTCCTGTTCATGACTTATGATAAGATTTTTTTAATATTTCGATTTTTGCCTCCTACGATTCAGTATTGCATGAATAATTTTATGCCAATGGAAGTAGCATTTGTTTATCTATAGAATTTTCCTTGGGGCTTAGAAAAGTGATTTCATTAATTAGTCTAGAAGGTTAAGCAAAACATTTCACAAGTTCACTGTCTGCTGTTGCTGTGATCTTTTGTCCTGAGCAGCGGTGTACATGTTCCGCTTCTAACCCACCCATGGTTGCCTGTTGGCCAGGCGGGCAGGCCACCGCATGTTGTGAACAGAACGGGCAGGCTGCTTCACTCCCAGCCAAGCCAAACATAACGCAACCCAGGCAGGCTGCAGGAAACTTGCTTGCCTGCCCAACTTTACTGGTGAGCTGCTGTACGCAGGCATTTAGTCTGCGCGCGTCATTGTCGTCTTATGAACGTTAATTAAAAGTTTTTATTTGACCTAAGCACCAAAAGACAAACCCCAAATTATATATGTGGCCAATTGTATGTCGCATATTCCCCTGTTGCGACACCTTCAACATCATTTGTTTACGCACCAGAAATCAAAACTATCAATGGTGCGTATCAAAAAGTATTACAATAAATGCTACATAGCAATAAACTTTGACACTGCTTCACTGATCACCACAAAAGTTGACAAATATATATGAGTTTTCATAGATAGGCGAAGAGGAGATGAACTGAGGTGGCGGAGTCCAACAGAGAGAGAGCGAGGAGAAGGGTAGAGGGTGGGGGAGATGGGCCAAGGGGTGGGGAGGGGGGAGGTGACCAGAGAGATAGTGGGAGAGGAATAAATGGATAGAGAGAAAATAGGGGAGGGAAGATGGACTACGAGAGTATGGAATAAATAAATGCCCAGGAAACGCAGGGTTTTCAGCTAGTTGTCAAATATAAAAGGATTTCTTTGATACTTCAAAATCTCTCAATACTGGAAATTCTAACCACCATCAGATCACATCTCAAATAAGTTTGTGTAGCAAGCAGAACAATCACTGAAAATGGGGCTCCTTTGTACACTAAAAGCTACAGATAACCACCAGGGGCGTAGATAACAGGGAGGGGGGAGGGGGGGTGTAGAACGCAATGCAGTCTGTGTTGCGGTTTTCAACACTAAAGAAGTGAACCTCCATCCCCCGAAAAGAAGATTGGTCCCCTCCCCTAAAGAATAAATTATCTACGCTGCTGATAACTACTGTACTGCAATGAGAACCAAATTAAGTTTTTGGAAGTCTAGATTCTTTAACTTCAGTATGTTTCAGCCAAGTATGACACCCGTTATACAAATATTTAACCACTTTTCCAGGATGTATTTTACTGGTTCTGTGAATTCATTCAAAGTCGGAAAAATCATTCTAAATTGCCAAAATGTAATTGAAACACTTGTTTCGTATGCAGTTCGTCTAGAAACTATAGTACTGGGAATACAATGGCGACTCTGAGCCATTTTTCGCGGCGTCTACGTTTGCGTCATGAGAGTACACACTTGTAGTCTGGGTCTGCGTCATGAGGGACCATAGTTCGGACCCTCATGATGCAGACTTAGACGACGAGTGTTTACTTGCATGATGCAAACCTAAATGACAACTGCAGACCCTCATAACACAGACCTAAACGACGAGTCTGAACCCTCACGACGCAGACGTAGACGCTGCGGAGAGTGGCTCAGTGTTTCCATTATATTCCTACTACAATACATTCGTGGAAAAGGCGCTCTTCATTTTAAAAGCATTTGTAATGTCTAGGTCTTGAGCATCTAGACCTTCCTTGTGGGATTCCCCTTAATATGGAAATACAGGAAGAAAATTACGTTTCGCAATGTGTGTGGAACTCAACAAAATAAATTGTAATTTAAACTTAAAGTGTGTATTGCCTTAATCTACAAATGAATATTTTGTTTTGGAGAACATTTTTCAATATAAAATATTTATAAATTTTCCTTCAGTTCCCCTGAAAGTATTATTTAGGCCAAACCAGATACTCCTAAAAAATTTGGCTACTTTTGCAAACACAAGTAACAGAAAATGGTTTATAAACAATAATAAATGTCACTTGGGAGGATTGAAAACAAAAAGTTTAGTCTAATCTCAGAAATTGACGCCCAGAAAAGCAAAAGAAAGAAAACTGCACTCTTAATTAGTAAATTTGCACTCAAACTCATAGTTTCCTGATTAATGTTCTACTGTATTCTTAATGTGTCTGCTGATTAGTGTTCGAATTAATTATGACGAGATCGTTAAGTCTGTCTGCATTAAGACGCGATCGTTTTTCGGTAATTAGGTTTGCAGCGCAACTAAAAATTCTCTCACTAGAGGCAGTAGTAGCTGGTATATTTAATATTTTTATTGCCACACACGCAACTGGAGGAAGTCGTTGGGAGTTATTTTTCCACCACAGTAGAAATCTCCCTCGTTCACACAGTGTTCTTGCAAGTATCTGCTGACTTCATCATGTAGGAGAGGAGACTCTTCTGCCCAGTCCTCAAATTTCGCCATTTTGTACGGTCCTGGATTTGTTACTTGAGTGCTGTGATTGGGCACTTGTACTGAAACTATACTGGGTTTGATTAATATTTGCAGAATAATGTGAAGATCGTACTACACATAGTAGAAATTGTAATAGTTTTTAGATGATGCTATCATTTATCATCCAGTAAAGTCACGAGAAGATCAAAACTAACTGCAGTTGGCAATAAATAATGAAAACAGCGAGGTTATCCGTGTGTGTACTAAACAAAGTCCGTTAAACTTCGTTTACACGATCAACAACTCAAATCTAAAGGCTGTAGATTTTACTTAATACCTCTGATTACAATTACGACCTACTTACATAGTAATGGACTCACAGAAAATGGTATAGGCGTTTTAATGATAAAACTCTTTTGAGCATTGCTACCCAGTTGGAGATCCTTTTCTGGTACGACTGATGGAGGATGTCGAAAGAGTCTAAAGAAGGGCAGCTCGTTTGGTATTATTGTGAAACAGAGGAAAGAGTGTCGTGGAAATTATACAGGAGTTGGGGTGGGAATTATTACAACAATGAAGTGTTTTGACGTTGCGCGATCTATAAATGAAATTGCGATCACAAACTTGCACTTTCGAATTCGCAGATATAATGTTGAATCCCATCTACAGTGGAAGAAATGATCATCAGAATAAAATACAAAAAGGCAGTGCCCAGGCGGTGAGAGGTAGGTGTTTTATCCTTCGCGAAATTCGAGAATAGGAGACAAATAAGTTGAAAGTGGCTCGATGAACTTGAGTGTGACTCACAGAGTGCCCATGTACATGTAGATGAAGAATATAAGCATTATCTTAGGAGCTTACCTTCAGCACACGTCTGTCGTGCTGCTTGGTAAACATCAATTTTTTCATCCTCGGTTAACTTTCTTAATGTGCGGTAGTTAGGCACCATAAACGTTGAAATTTTATGCAACATACTAACGCACATTTTCTGTTCTAGGAAGGCACCGGCGGCTTTTTTCAAAGGTTTCATGTCCTGAAATTACATTTTATCAACATACATATTTCACAAATGGTTCTATAATATTCTGATGGAATAAAATTACAAACCTCTTCATTGTTATCCCATACAGTACAGTGAGCTTTTAAGGCATAAAACCATGGCAGAACTAAATGTAGGGTTGGCTCCTTGTCACCCTCTAGATCAACTGTGGCATCTTTAAACGGCTTAAGAAATGCTATAAGCTGGCCAGTTATATGGTGGTCATAACCCAGCATCTTATGAGAGACACCTTATCTGAATCAATCTGAAATGGACTGGTACAAGCATGTCAAAATAATTATTCCAACGAGTTGAAACCCACTGCTTTAAAGATGAGTTCAGTCTCACACAGAGACCTCTTCTCTTGAAGTAGGAAACCGGAGCCCGCACTGTATTAAGAATGGCTAATATATTTGGAACATTTTCTTTCAAAAACTGTTGGCTCAGAACATGTTTCAAGACTGTGTTTATACTATGAGCCATGCATGGAAGACGCTGATATATTTTGAGAGCTTTGACAATGTTACTGCCTTGGTCTATGACAAACGTAATTTTGGCAATGTCTTGACGAGAAACACCCATAGTTACTAAGCGATCTTCCAACTCGTTTCGAATATTCGAGCCAGTTTTTGGGCAGTCAGGAAACACAGAGCAGATAAGTTCATATTTTTTCAAACGCCAGTCGGAATTTATGTAATGCATTGTCACGGACATGTAATGCACCCCTTTGTAATTGTCTGCCCATAGATCAATTGTACTGGCACATATACCAGAACGAATCGGATGCACTATATCTGGGAGCATTTTGCTGTGCACTTTATCAGCTAAGGTTTGAACTCTCCCAGCTACTGTCACTCGGGAAGGCATAATTTTCAATATAAACTGAGCCATATTTTTTACCTATGTCGAGCAGTGTCTGCCCTAAATTAAGAAATCCTTCTCCCTCTATGCTGCTAAATGGTCTCAGGTCCTTAGCACACATTTCGACGCACTTTTCGGCCACTAAATCTTTGTCCTCTTTCAAGATATTTACGGAGTGAGGGAACTGCTTGTCAAATTTGCACACATATCGTAACATAATCGAGGTTCCCGAATAAGTACTTAAGAATTTTTTTATTGTTTGCAATGAGACACACATTCTGATTTATTTGAAGTAACCTCATAAACACACGAAAACGTTTCCCATGCGGCACTTGTGCTCTGTTTCGTTACCAGCATGTATTCGCCAGTTGTCAATTTTTTTTCAATCACACTAAAGTTCGACCTATTCATTGTGCTGCCCCAACCATTGCGATAAATGAACTGCAGGCTAATTACCTGGCTACTCTAGTCAAGGTAGCTTGACAGCGCAACCTATTGTCAGGCGCAGCAAGCTGAGCGGGTCCCGTGAATCTTGGCAGGCCTGCTGGAATCCAGGTAGGCCAGGCTTGTGGGAGCCCGAGTCTGCACATTGCCCACTATGCCTCAGTACACGCGCACTTATGTGTTTACGTCGCGGAAGGCTGACCTGCATGAATGGTTGCAGAGGAGCTAGGGGCAAGCAGGCTGCAAGGGGAATTTGTACACCTCTGGTCCTGAGACTGGTTTGATGCAGCTCTCCATGTACCTCTGTCATGTGCAAGCCTCCTCATCTCTGAGTAACTAATGCAACTTATATCCCTCTGAATTTGCTTAGTGTATTCATCTCCTTGTCTCCCTCTACTATTTTTACCCTCCACACTTCCATCCAGTACTAAACTGGCGATCCCTTGATGTCTCATAAAACAAGCTCTATGTCAAAAATCGTAGCAGGTCTACTTACATGACCATATTTTCCGATATATGCACTCCCTACTAACAGTAAAATACTGAAAAACATTTCCAACCCTGTATCAGAAACTCCAGTACATCTATGTACATAAACTGTCTTCTGCGATGCTCACACTCTCTTAAACAGAAAAACATTGAAAATATTTGCATTCTTGTATTGGAAATTAAAGTAAATCTACTAGCCAATCCCTTCTTTTAGTCGGATTGCACCTCAAATTTCTCTTCTCCCCAGTGCTATTCAGTACCTAGTCATTAGTTACATGATCTACCCATCTAATACCCAGCATTATTCTGAAGCACCACATTTCAAAAGCTTCTATTCTCTTCTTGTCCAAGCTGTTTATCATCCATGTCTCACTCACATACATGGCTACACTTCATACAAGTACTTTCAGAAAGGATTTCCAGACACTTAAATCTATCAAATTTCCATTCTACAGAAACGCTTTTCTTGCCATTGCCAGTGTACATTTTATATCCTCCCTGTTTCGACCAGCATCAGTTATTTTCCTTCCCTAATAGCAAAACCCATTTACTGCTTTAAGTGTCTCATATCCCAATCTAATTCCCACAGAATTACCTGATTTAATTGGACTACATTACATTATACTTGTTTTGCTTTTGTTGATGTTCATCTTATATATTCCTTTCAAGATCGTGTCCATTCTGTTCAATTGCTCTTCCAACTTCTTTGCCGTCCCTGACAGAATTACAATGTCATTGGAAAATCTCAATTTTTTTATTACTTGTCCCTGGACTTCAATTCCTACTCCAAATTTTTCTTTTGTTTCCTTTACTGCTTGCTCAATATACGGAGTAACATCGAGGATAAGCTACAACACTGTCTCAGTCCCTCCTCAAGCACTGCTTCCCTTTCATGCTCCTTGACTCTTATAACTCCCATCTGGTTTCTGTACAAATTGCCACGCTGGGTAGCCACGTGATCTGAGGCGTCTTTTCACGGTCCACGTGGCTCCCCGTGTCAGAGGTTGGAGCCCTGCCTTGGGCATGTGTGTGTGTGTGTGCCATCTTTAGCATAAGTTAGTTTAAGTTACATTAAATAGTGTGTAAGCTTAGGGACTGAAGGCTTCAGCAGTTTGGTCCCACAAGACCTTACCATAAATTTACAAAAAGAATGTATATACAAATTGTAAATAGCCTGTTGCACCCTGTATTTTACCCTTGTCACCTTTCGAATGTGAAAGAGAGTATTCCAATCAACATTGTCAAAAGCTTTCTCTAAGTCTACAAATACTGTTAACAGAGGTTTGCCGTTCCAGAACCTATCTTCTATGATAAGCCACAGGGTCAGTATTGTCTCGCATGTTCCTACACTTCTCTGGAAACCAAGCTGTTCTTCCCTGAGGTCAGCTTCTACCAGTTTTTCTATTATTCTGCGAAGGATTTGTGTTAGTATTTTGCAGCTGTGGCTCATTAAAGTGATAGTTTGGTAATTTTCACAGCTGTCAACACCTGCTTTCTTTGGAACTGGGATTATTAGATTCTAGTTGAAGTCTGAGGCTAATTCGCCTGTCTTATACAAATTGCTCACCAATTGGAAGGCTTTTGTCATGACTGGCTCACTGGAGGCTATCAGTAGTTCTAACGGAATGTTGCCCACTCCCAGGGCCTTGTTTCGAGTTAAGCATTTCAGTGCTTCGTCAATTTCTTCATTCAGCATCATATGTCCCTTCTCATCTTCCTCTATGTCCTCTTCCATTTCCGTAATATTGCCCTCAAGTATATTTCCCTTGTATAGACCCTCTATATATTCCTTCCACCTTTCTGCTTTCCCTTCTTTATTTAGAGCTCGTTTTCCATCTGAGCTCTTGATATTCATAGAGGTAGTTCTCTTTTTTCAAAAGGTTTCTTTAATTTTCATGTAGACAGTATTTGTCTTGCCCCTTCTGATATATGTTTCTACATCCTTACATTTGTTCTCTAGCTCACCAATTGTAAACTGCAAATAGCCTTTCGCTCCATGTATTTGACCCTTGCCACCTTTAGAATTTGAAAGAGAGTACTTCAGTCAACATTGTCAAAAGCTCTCTCTAAGTCTACAAATGCTAGAAACGTAGGTTTGCCTTTCCTTAATCTTTCTTGTAAGATAAGTCGTAAGGTCAGTATTGCCTCACGTGATCCAACATTTCTACGAAATCCAAGCTGATCTTCCCCGAGGTCGGCTTCTACCAGTTTTTCCACTCGTCTGTAAAGAATTCGCGTTAGTATTTTGAAGCTGTGACTTATTAAACTGATAGTTCGATAATTTTCACATCTGTCAACACCTGCTTTCTTTGGGATTGGAATTATTATATTCTTCTTTAAGTCGGAGGGTATTTCGCCTGTCTCATACATCTTGCTCATCAGATGGTAGAGTGTTGTCAGGACTGGCTCTCCCAAGGCCGTCAGTAGTTCTAATGGAATGTTGTCTACTCCTGGGGCCTTGTTTCGACTCAGGTCTTTCAGTGCTCTGTCAAACTCTTCACGCAGTATCTTATCTCCCATTTCATCTTCATCTACATCCTCCTCCATTTCCATAATTTGTCCTCAAGTACATCATCCTTGTATAGACCCTCTATATATTCCTTCCATATTTTTTCTTTCCCTTCTTTGCTTAGAACTGGGTTTCCATTTGAGCTCTTGATATTCATACAAGTGGCTCTCTTTTCTCCAATGGTCTCTTTAATTTTCCTGTAGGCAGTATCTATCTCACCGCTAGTGAGATAAGCCTCTGCATCCTCACATTTATCCGCTAGCCATCCCTGCTTAGCCATTTTGCACTTCCTGTCGATCTCACTTTTTAGACGTTTGTAGTCCCTTTCGCCTGCTTCATTTATTGAATTTTTATATTTTCACCTTGCATCGATTGAATTCAATATGTCTAGTGTTACACAAGGATTCCTACTAGCCCTCTTCTTTTTACCTAGTTGATCCTCTGTTGCTTTTACTATTTCATCTCTCAAAGCTTCCTATTCATCTTCTACTGTATTCCTTTCCCTGTTCTTGTCAATTGTTCCCTCTAAAAGGGAAAGCCTCTAAAACGTATAGTTCTTTCAGTTTAATCAGGCGCTATCTGCTTAAATTCCTGCCTTTTTGCAGTTTCTTAAGTTTCAATCTGCAGTTCATAACCAATAAACAGTGATGAGAGTCCACATCTGTCTGTGGAAATATCTTACAATTTAAAATCTGGTTCCTAAATCTCTGTCTAACCATTATATAATCAATCTGATACCTTCCAGTGTCTCCAAATCTCTTCTATGTATAGAGCCTTCTCTCAAGATTCTTAAACCATGTTAGCTATGATAAAGTTGTGCTCTGTGCGAAATTCTACCAAGTGGCTTCCTCTTTCATTCCTTTCTCCCAGTGCATATTCACCTACTACTTTTCTTTCGCTTCCTTTTCCTACTATCGAATTCTAGTCCTCAATGACCATTAAATTTTCGGCTCCCTTAACTCTCTGAAGAATTTCCTTCATCTTATCATATATCTCCTCCTCAGCCAGCCGGCATATAAACTTGTAGTACTGTGGTGGGAATGGGCTTCATGTCTATCTTGTATACAGTATTGTGGTCACTATGCTGTTCATAGCAGCTTATCCACATTCCTATTTTTTTACTCATTATTAAACCCACTCCTGCATTAGCTGTACTTGATTTTGTATTTATTGCCCTGTATTCACCTGACCAACAGTACTGTTACCCCTGCCACCGAACTTCTCTAATTCTCACTACATCTCACTCCAACCTATCAATTTCCCTTTTTAAATTTTCTAATTTACCTGCCCAATTAAGGGATCTGACATTCCACACTCTGATCTGTAGAATGCCAGTTTTGTTTCTTCTGATAACTACATCCTCCTGGGTAATCCCCACACAGAGACCTGAATGGTGGACTATTTTACCTCTGTAATATTTTACTGAAGAGGATTCCATCTTCATTTAACAATACAGTAGAGTCGCAAGCCCTTGGTAAAAATTACAGCTTTCAGCCATTCACAGTACCAGCATAGCAAGGCCGTTTTGCTTGATGTTACAAGGCCAGATCAGTCAATGATCCTGACTGTTGCCCCTGAAATTACCAAGAGGGTTGCTGCCCCTCTTCAGGAACCATACATTTGTCTGGTCTCTCAACAGATACCCTTCCATTGTGGTTGCATCTATATCTGTATCGCTGAGACATGCACACCTCCCCACCAATGGCAAGGTCCATGGTTCATGTGGGGGGTTCACTGTCTATTATACTAAAACTTTATAAAATGCTAAAGATTTGAAATCAGTTGTTTGTACAGGTTTAAGGCTGTCTTTATTTGGCATGTCACAAATATGCTTGCTGGATTTTGTAACTTTCGAATTCTGTCAAGAGAAGAGGAATCTGTGGGACTGCAACGCCTATTTTTATTGTCACATATACACTTTCTTACCACACATGAATGAAACCTGATGATGCTGCACACATTTCATTGAAATAATCTCTTGTAGCTTCTACAGTGATGACTCCATTATCTGGACTTCAATTGTACAGATTTGAGGTTATCCTTATTGTCAACCATGAGGAAATATCCTTGGAGTGGAGTCTGTGCCTTCACGTACAAGTCAATGTGCCACTACCCGCTCATGCCCCATGCAATCTGTGACCTATGCTTTTCACTATTGTTTGAATTAGACAGTTAGGAATCGCTATGCCACTGGGCGGTGTCATGTCTGTGCTTAAACATATCAAAGTGCAAGAGTGTGGTGTTATCCGTTAAAGATAAAATAAATATTACTGATTCATTAAAAAGGAGAAGCCAGTCGCAAGTACTAATAAGTGCACTATAGGTGCTTCTGCAATAAACGATGTCAAAAAGAATATGGATTCAATTTTGATGTACACCTGCAATCTTAATAGTGAAGATGGGAATAAACATCGAAAAGTAACGAAGTAACTGAAAAATAAACTTCTTCAAGAAGCTTTGTATTGTCAGTTTTTACAAAAGCGATCATGTATCATTGTGAACTATCCTTAGAAAGATAACCATATAACAGCATGCCTAAATGATAAGCATATTTGGGTGATGTAAGTTGTGTTTCCAGAGTTAATAATACAAAAATTGCTTTTCTTCATACATTCAGTTATCTGGATTTTCGATTATCCGAATGACATGACAACAATTAGTCCAAAAAATCGAGTCTCCACAGCAGTAAGTTGATTGCAGCTACAATATCCCAATGCTGAAGGAAATCTGTTGTGCCATGTGATTATACATCACGGTTGCAGCATGTAAGACACAGCCACTGCCTTCTCGAGCACTGTGTGCCAGCACTCCAGCGGCAGAAGTGCGACATGCTTCAAAATGCTCACAGTGGGGGAGTCACTAGAGAAGCAGCAGTCATACTGATGGAGTCAACGGAGCCACTTAGCAGGCAGTATAATGTGATTAAGTCGCGTCATTGTGGTCTGGAAGGATAGTTGTCTGGTGGACCTCCTGGAGTGTGGAGCAGGGTTCCTCTCAGTTGCGACGCTGTTACTGTGATAGTGAATTTTGGCTACAGACCTGGACACTAGTGATTACACTGAGTTATGTTTCACCTCGTTATTAGACTAAATCTTGTAAATTGTAATTAATCCTGTCTCTCCACTTCATAGTCTCTACCTGGGACACAACAAATTCAAATAGTGCCTTGCATTTTTCCTGGCAAACATGTGAACAGGCATAAATGAAAGATGAAAGAAAAGTTTACCTTCACACTAAATTCCACTTTTGCAATCCTAATTTTTATTTGTGCATCAACAAACATTTTATGCACTGCAGACCCGCTCATAAACACAAAGTCCCTGCAGCATTATGAAAAAATCTTTAACTGACTTCATCCCTGTGCATATTGCTAGTATAACAAGATTTAACTTGTGGTTCATACCTTGTGTATAGATGACTTGTGGGACTCCCCCGCTTAAAAGAGATTGAACACATGCACAAGAACCACTCCTAACTCCAGCTCTATCATATGTTTGTGCAACACAGTAATTTAAATTTGCTCTATAATTCGGTGGCTTTTTAATACAGACTAACAAAGAAGAATCAACCATTCCTTTTTCTTGCATGCTCAAAGCCTAGAAACTGTTCGTGTACGCTTCCACCTCAATAATATCACAATGATATAATAATGAATATAATTGACTGTTGTCCCATTTTTGAATACTCCATTGGCCATCAACCATGTTCTGGACTCTTTCACTTCAAGTAAGAAATGTAATATCATGGTATTGCTCATGGTGCTAATAGTTTCATTTTGTATATCATAATTTGTGTATTTTTTTCCTTTTATATTAAAGTTTCTTCCTAACATTTGTATTTTTTCCCTGTAAGTTCCATTAATTATAAAAAAATCAATCATTTGTGCACTGTTTTTCGATTGATTATAACTTCGTTGAGCTGTTCCTTGATGGACTTTGTATCAAAGTTCATCATACTTCAGGGCATTTTAATGACTTTCCTTTAAATACTAGACTATTTTTTGTAGTAAATACATTTCCCTCTTCCTTTTACATGAGACTTTAATTCTCTGATTCTCCAGGAATCCATGCATCCTCCATTTATATGAATTTCTAGAGCACATGTTTCTGCTAGCAGAGCAGCAACTGAAACGTTCTGTTCAGGTTCACATTTTAAATTTTTGTAAGTCTACCTATCAACTACAGACCTTTTGTACAGGAAATTATCCTTATACAACTTAAAGCCACAATTAGACTATGATGCTCTTTTCTGTTTAGAAATGTCCTTATTTACTTCAATAACTTTTTGAAATCGACTGTAGGAATTGGAGGTTATAATCTGTTTTGCCATGTTAATATGTTTGCTTTCAGTAACACATACAGTTAACTACAGAAAACGAAACAGACTATGATGATACAAAAAATGCTGTTTTTGATGACTATGAATGCAAAGTATAAAATATATGCCAAAATACAAAACAGAAATAGTGTAAGAATTATTCATTCAATGGATCGATTGACTAGTTCATTTGCTTGTTGGTCTGCATGTACTGATCAATGGATAGGTCGACGTAACTTTTGATCATAAAATCAACCTCAAATGTTTCTGTTATATTTTATGGATTTAATAAGGGACAATACAACATTGTTTAATAAATTAACAGACTGATTTTCCACATGCTTATAAATGAATACAATTTATTTTAAATTTATGAAATAAAGTTTCACCTTGGACTTTGATTCTGAAACTTGTCTGTGTTAACTGACTGGATCAGAGGGTGGGCCAAGAAAATTTTCAGTGGACTGGCCCACCCATGACATCATCAGTTTGAATGTGTAAAATAGAAATTTTAGTCTCTCAATCACACAATTACTGCAAGAGGACTACAAATTTTTGTGGGAAGACAACGACCAACTATGTACAAAACATAATTTTTAATTTATTGCAATTACGTTTGTTTGAAAGATACACCATCAGAATATTATGCAGCCTTCCAGGAATGGCTTTAAACTTGTAAAACCTAGTCTTACCACTTCTCTAAGATTACCATACCACCTTTCAAAGTTACCATCAGATGCCTGCATACTTCGAAATGTGATAACAACAAAGTCACATGGTAATCACACTCAAGTCCAAATCCAAATGCAGGGTCATGAATGAAGTACAACACTTAGCATTGAAAACGCATTAATTAGGAAAATCAGTGTACAGCTGGAAGAGAAGTAAACCCCTGGGCAGGGAGTGCTACTATCTATACAAACACAGAATATTCCAAAATGTACCAGCATCAGAAATATATGAAATTTTGAGAACCTTCCAGAAATGATACACACTAAACAACAAATAATTGCTGGTGGATGTGTTTAAACTGCAAACCACAGCACCCTAGTCACTGATGATAGCCACTACACCATACTGCATGGCCCACTACTTGATCCATTGGTCCCTTTCCTGGAGAATGAGCGAATTAAAGTCTCATATGTGAGGAAGAGAGAAACGTATTTACTACAAAAAATAGTGTAGTGTTTAAAGGAAAGTCATTAAAATGCCCAAAAGTATAAATGTCCCGACAGAGATTAATAATACAGGAAATAAGATTGAAACTATGTGGTTTTTTTTTGTCAAACAGGAGACAGGGCAGCCAGTCATTGTACAAGATATGATAACAGTTATACTAAATGACAATGTTCTGATTGATAATTCACAAATTGTGAGTACTTTTAATAGTTATTTTCTAAATGTAGCAGCACAAGTGAGATTAAGTAGTTTAGTTGCCGAACTAAGGGGATACATTAAAAATGTCATCCCAGACTTGAAGCAACTAGAATTATCATAAACATCCTGCAATTAAATCAACAGAATTATAACACTTCTAAAATACAAAAGCTCATATGGTGTTGGTGCAGTTTGAAACAGAAATTTGAAAAGTTGCTGTAACTTGATAAGTAATGTCTAAGTGGTATACATAATGCATTACTGGCACAGGGAATTTTTTAAGGCAGACTGAAGTATACAGTCGTTAAACTGCTTTATAAGAAATGTGACAAGAAAAACTTAAAAATTATCGCCATTGTAGTCAGAATTCCACATACACATATTTTTCCAAAATATTCGAACAAATAATGTACTCAAGTGTAGTCTCCCATTAAATTGAAAACTATTATTTAGCATATCACAGATTGGATTCCAGGAGGGTTGCTCGACTGAGAACACTACTTATACATTCACCCATCAAATATTATAAGTGTTAAATAATAAAATATCGCCAGCTGGCATTTTTTCTGATCTTACAAAAGCATATTTATTGTCGAGCTCATCTTATGGTCGTAAACCCTTAAATTTTATGGAATCGATATCTTTACATGCAACTAGTTTGAATCATACTTACCAAATGAGAGCAAAAAGTTTTGCTGAATAATACAAGCAATGTTGGCACTGTAGAAGATTTTAGTGACTGGGAGAAATCACGAAGGGAGTCCCATAGAGTTCAATTTTGGATCTACTTCTATCCCCCTATGTATATAAATGTTATTCCACTTAACATTCAAAAAGCAAAACGCAAGATATTAGTGTTACAATAAATCCCATTGGAGAGAAAGCAATTGAAGAGGTTGTTAATGACATATTTCAGAGAATTATTAATAGGTTCTCTGAAAATGGACTCTATCTTAGTTTTGAGAAAACACTATGTTCAATTCTGTACAACCACTAAGTGATGTAGCACATGAACAAGAGTCAGTAAGCATGGCAGAAATATCTAGATTTGTCAGTGTATATACTGATGAAAACTTGAACTGGGAGAAGCTTATTACTCAGTTTCTCAAAAAATTAAGTTCAGATACTTCATATAATTGCTCATCTTGGTAATAAACAAATTAACCTCCAGACATATTTTGCATATTTTCATTCAATAATGTCTTACGGAATCATTTTCTGGGGTAACTCACCACTTAAATAGAAAGTACTGATTACACATCACAGAGCAGTAAGGAGAATATGTGGTGTCCAGCCACAGTCGTTACATAAGTACATCTTCAAGTAGTTAGGCATTTTAACTGCCCCATCATAATACATGTCTTCGCCATTGGACTTCGTCATAAACGATACATCACATTCTGAGAAGAACAGTAATTTCCACAGCTACAACACTAAAGGAGAAAATTATCTTTGTTACCCATTAGTGAAGCTGTCAGTGGCTCAGAAAGCAGCTCAACTTGCAGCAATAAAAATTTTTGATCATTTGCCCAATTACATAAAATGTCTCACAAATAGCAAAGCAAGTGTTAAATCTAACCTAAAATTATTTCTCCTGGACAACTCCTTCTATTATATGGACAAATTTAGTTTTTAAATGAAGTTGCGTAAGTAGGACTAAAGAAATAATGTATCCATTCATGTTAATACTAAGCATGTATACAAATGATGTGACCTGTGCGCGTTTCATATCATTTAGATTAAATAATCGTTCAAATTGAGGTGTGTCACTTTCAAGTAATAATAGTTTTGATTCGATAACTGTGATATCAATAACTGTTTCGTACTTTTCATTGATACGCATAGCATGGTGAAGGAAAAGTTGAAGTCTCTCTCTCATTTCTCGTTCTCTTCTTCTCCATTCTGGTATGAGTGATCGTATGAGGTTGAATTTGGCGGGATAAGGACGTATCAGAGGTAGAAAAAGTAGTGTAGAGGCAATGTCAATTTAACCTGATGGGCAAGTTCACCTAACGGAAGGTAGCACCAATGACAACGTAGCTGGCAGAGTGAAAGTAGTCAGGTTGACAAAGGTGGTCGCCGTACCCCTACCACTGAAGTTTGAATGGGAGAGTTCTTGTCGGGGAGCACGCCATGTCCCAGTCTAGTGGGACCTGGATAGATGAGCGGATGCAGCTGGGTGCAGCTCTTCACATTTGGGTAACAAAGGAATGTATTATTTCGTCGTGTGTAGCGTGAATGATGTGGGTTTAAACCTCAATTTTGTCAGTGAAAGTTTTAATTTCGGGCTAATTATCATGATTTTGCTGGAATAAGTGATAGAAAGTAGGAATTTAGTCGTGAGTAGACGTGTAGTGTGGACCTTCAGTTCACACCCTTACTTCATTTACTAGAAACTTTTATTTGTTTTTATTTATGAAAAATGTCTTTTTTATTGCAATCACAATATAATTTTCGTCCATTAATTGAATAATTTTAGGCCTTTTCTTTGTATGAAATACGTGGGTACATGTTGTGTGGTTAAACTATTATGTTGTGTCTTTTCAATTGTGCCCTAAACTCAGTTAAAGCCAATAGTCACACCTACTGTAATTTTGTGGGATGATTTCATTTAATTTTCAGTGTTTCTTTCAGAATTTGTGACTGAGCACGTGTTTGCGCCTTTTGCCTTACATGAGCCGTTTTTGTATGGGACTCTGCTTTATTGTTACCATATTTCACGATAATTAAAGTAAATTCAAAATCTTTTGTGGAGCAGTAACTTTGTAGGAGAATGTTAGTTTATTTGTGCAGTTCCTCTGTGTGTTGTGTTCAACCATACAGCACATAGGTGGCCTCTCTCAGATTATGTAGTGTCTATAGCTACCACATTTTGATGTTAAGGCCCCTACAAACGTAGTTATGAGGATATAAGCTACGTTAGAGAGATTTCTTGTGAGAATTTTAATTGTCTTTATAGTGTTATTTGTGCCTCGTGTTGACCACATGTTGTGTTACTTACGTTACGCAAAAGTTAATTCCACTTCTGCAATCCTATGTGAAGAGTTGTAGTGCTGATCCATACTATTTGAGATTCAATTACAACCACTGATTCATTTTAGCTGGGAAGCTTAGTAATTTTAGATATTGTTTAAAAATGAACTGACTGTGTTGAAGTGTTGCACCCATCACGTATCTTCTCGTAATTGTGTACAGTTTAACAAATTTTTCTGCATTAAAGTAATCTTTTACGTCAGATCTTGCCCTGAGTTCCATGGTAAGGTCAACAGTAATACTTGTTTCACTTCCTGGATTTAACTGCATATCCACATGTTGCACCAAAGTTAATAAATAAGTATTCCATTGTTCACTGCAGACAGTAAATTCCATATGTTTTGCGTAATTAGAGGTTTCACTGTACTGGTAATAAACCACACAATTAATATGTGTGCACTTGATGACTTTGCAGAAATTTGCTGGCCACTTTCAAGTAGATCTTGGTGCACTCCCTATACTGCTCTAATTGCATGTACACGTAGTTGAATTGGTGTGTAAAGTGTAGTCGAGTGAATCGTTCAGTTTCCTTTCCATTATTTTCTAAGAGAAGGCATGCGTGATCATAATCATGTACCTCATGAGACCATTGCTTGTAAATTCCGCAGCTGTACCGTCAAGGTAATTCAAAATGTGTAGAATATATTGCATAGAAAGCATTATAAATTTTGCAGCTACTGTTTTTCCAGTTTTAATATAAATGAATGCAAATTTTAAGCAAACTAAATTTTGTAAAATTGTTGAAACCCCTTCTTTGGCAAATCGTAATGAATCTAGTTTCACCCCATAATTTAAACGATTGCCACTATTATTGAATTAATAGTTGCAACAGAGTTCAATGAATGAGTTAATGAATGAACTTATGCCAATGGCAATGATAAGATTACAAGCTCCCACTTAATTTACATATAACTTCATGGTAACTCGGGCATTATCCATTGTGCATGTAATTAAGTTGTTTAAGAAGTTTGGTAAAAGATAGATCTCTACCTGTCTTTATAATAATTTCTCAGGTGTTTGCTTAGAACAACTGAAGTCGCATTCTTAACCACGAGGTAAAATGTGTAGTGGGACTTGAAGTGAACCTATAAATAAAATTTCATTGTGTCATTTATATAGAAGAATCAGGTGGTAATCTTACAAAATGATGTATTGAGCATGTAACTAACTAATTAACCAGCCTACTGTTTGAGACGTTTTCACTGTAGCTGACTACAGCATCTTGGATTTGTATCTTGTCAATGGTCCTCTGTATGGCTGCACAGGAGGATCCTCACATTCCAGCTATTTTTTTCACATTCTCTTCATTATGATAAGCACTGAAGTTAGTGCTTCCCATTGAAGTTCCATAACCATCTAGTGGATCTCCAGTTTCCTTGAATGAGAAGCCCCTGTTATGTATCAAGAAAGTAAGCAAATATTAGAGTGAAATTTTCTTAGTCCAGACAGAATGACATTTCTCAAGCCCATGCAAGTACCATCATGAGCTAACGACTAGGTGTAAACATTGTTACACAGTTCGTTAGGAAGCAAGAGCACAACGTTAATACTTCTGTTTGTGAGTGGGAGGGTTAGACGAGTGAAGATCAACCTGGCTCCATTACTCTTGTAACAATTATATAAGAAATGCTAAGGAGGATGCAACAACATCTCTCAGGCGTTTAAAAAGCAGTTAAGGTACTGAAACGAATTTGTTAAACACATGTTGCAGAACAGAAGACCACTGACAACATGTAAAGTGCAGAACCGTTTTGGTCATGATGAATGATGTGAAAAGTAAAGCCTCTCCTCGATGTCGTGAATAATCCACCTTGCTACACTGGAGTCAGTCGATCAGTAGGACTGATGGCACTCATACCATCTGCACTAGATTCTCTGATTTTTTATTGTAACATCTTGTGTATGAGATTGTTCCAGTACAAGACATATTCCTGCTACTTTGAGAGATGACCACCGGTTCGAAGCCACAGATGATAGAAGCCAGCTTCCAGTACTAGGCATCACTGATGTATAGTCCAGGGGCCCACCAGCTCCGTTCCAGCCTGGGGAACTAACGGCTCTAAACTCCACCTTTGCCTGGGTCACATGGCCTATTGAACTGACAGGCCAAGATCAGTATTCAGTACCACCTCAGAGAATCTGACATCACAGTCCATGTGATGGGATAACACAAGCAATGATCTGAGAAGGATGGAGCACTCTCAGAATGGTCATTGCATCTCCAAGTAGAGCTAGCTGCAAGGCGCACTCCGCACAAGGTGTAGCAACCCACTTACTAGCTATCACTGGCCATAGCACAGTGTTGACACAGTAAGATATAGCAGCCTGAGTCAGCCACTGGGTTCAGTAGATTCCTCGCTGACTTGATGTGCCACTAACCACCACCAAAGCTATGGCAAGGAGATGAATTTGGAGAAAAAAGAAGTAATATTTAATCCATTTTATTATATTTGGTGATGTTGTACAGGTTCACCAGCTTTCTCCTGACAAACAGTAGGGGTTCCCAGTCCAGGAGCGGGCTATCCGTGCACCCCACCGTTGATCTGTTCCTCAGGACTGTAGTAGATCTTTATTTCGAGGACATGGATAATACGTCTTTCGTTTTGTCTTCTTGATGAAGGGTCATAATCTACGACTTGATATGTGGCATCCAACAAACGAAGAAGGACATAATACAGTACAAAGTAGTGTCTTAGTAACTTTCTGATACTCCCACTTTCCACACAGAAATAAAATTCTGTACCAAGTCTCCCAGGCGGTATCCTACTGGCTGGTGCTTTGCATCTCACTTTTTTGGTCCTTGGAATGATGTGTTTCACGTAGTTATAGTGAGTACTGTCTGGTTGAAATGGGAACAATGTATCCATTGCCGTTCATGCTTTGTGACTGTGGAGCAAAAAGAGCAATGTGAAGCATGTAGTGTCTTGCAATGCAGTGTTGTATACAAATGTCATGATGGGCTGTATCGTAATCCAATCTCTTTGTTCGGCAACAAAGTACATTCAGAGCATATCTACCATATCTTCCAATGTCTTATTAAAGCGTTCCATAAAGCCATTCTCCTGTGGGTGGTAGGCAGTTTTCATTCAGCGGGTGGTGTCACAATGTGAAATTACCTCTCATACTAGCCTTGAAAGGAAACATTTTGCACAATCAGAGGTCATAGTAAAGGGAGTAGGGTAGCAGAGAATGATTCAGATGACCTTGTATATCATGTTACACTGATAAGCACATCCGATGTTGTGTTACACACCTGGGTACCTAGGTGCCCCCCCCCCCCCCCCACTCCCTCTCTCTTGGGCACCACTAGGAATTACAGGAATTGATCGTGGTCACCCAGAGGAACCTCCTAGGCAACTGTGCTAGTTTTATTCAAGGTCATGACGTAAATCGCTATCGGTCACATTGTCCTACCCAAACTCCTTAAGCAAGTGGACCCGATACTCGTCATGACTTAAAACTGGTGAGAACTCCTCCCAGATAATGAATAAAATGGCGGCATGGAGTGGCTGCATGGTTAGAGGTACCATGTCACTGACTGCACGGCCCTTCTCCCCAGAGGTTCGAGTCCTACCTCGGGCGTGGGTGTGTGTGTATTGTTCTTAGCATCGGTTAGTTTAAGTAGTGTGTAAATCTACAGACCGATGACCTCTGCAGTTTGTTCCCTTAAGAACACATACACATTTGAACATTCTTGAATAAAACGGCGAGAGACCCCTCTGTTCCCCCTGGAACAATGAGGATCAAGCATCTCATCTTCCCCTTCCACCGACGGCCGCTGTGGTCGAGCGGTTCTAGGCGTTTCAGTCCGGAACCGCGCTGCTGCTACGGTCGCATGTTCGAATCCTGCCTCAGGCGTGGATGTGTGTGATGTCCTTAGTTAGGTTTAAGTAGTTCTAAGGCTAGGTGACTGATGACCTCAGATGTTAAGTCCCATAGCCCTTAGAGCCATTTGAACCATTTGAACCCCTTCCACCTACCCATCTTCATCCTTTATAATTAGGACACTTGGTTGGGTGCAGTTCACTCAAGAGTTGAGTAGTGTATGGAGATGATCAGGCTGTGTTTATTCGTTAGTAACAAATTACATGAAGTCCCATCATGTGAGTTCTATTTGTTAATAATAGTTTAACATTACATCACTCGAGGCACTAGCAGAGACCACAACCTGGCAGATATGTAAATGCTCTTATTCTTTCACAATTTTATGTATTTATCCATACTTTCCACAGAGGTTTGTATTTTCCCCAGTTTTATGTGTTTTTCACCCATTCTGTCATTTTTCCAGGTTTTTCACAATCTGACGTATTTTTCCACATTTCTCGTATTTTATACAATGAGGTAAGATTCAGCCCACTGTTCGTAATGTCGCATCAGTGTCATGATCTTCTCCGCCAAACAAAATGCAGCATGTGTCCGAATTATTTATCATTGCTGTTATAGAACACCCTTTATCTTATGTAACTGAAATATCTGTGGGGACACCACAGGAAGAGATTGTAGGCTGTGTGTATTTGTTAATAGCAAATTACGTCATTTGAGGCCTATTTGTTAAAAATAATTTAATATTTCATCATTTGAAGCACCAGCAACACCATACCAAAGTAGATATGTAAGTAGTCTCATTTTACAGTATTTTTCACAATTTTACACATTTTATCCAATTATGTGAGATTAGTCTCGTTCTCATACCAACACCACGCCACATCATGTCTCGACATCATGATGTCACGACACATCACGACACCATGTGAACGTCACATTATGTTGTGTCAACTCCATGATGCTCGCACTCAAATACAATGCAACATAGGCCTAATTTATTTATCATTGCTAAGCCACCATTCAGTTACTAGTGTGTGTGATGTCATAGTGTGTGTGCTAGAAACGAAAACGTACTCTCCATTACTAGTGTGTGTGTGTGTGTGTGTGTGTGTATGTGTGATGTCACAGCATAAGTGCTCCGAATGAACACATTTGTAGAAATTATTGGCATAATGTCATGTTAATGACGTCATAGCACATTCTAAAGAACAACCGATTTCTAATCAGAGATATTGTATGTATAAGAAATACCACGCCCTGATAGATAAACCCCTGCCAAACCACCACTACATTACTAGATTTTTTATGTCATAGTAAAAGTCTGATTCTTCTAACCAAAGGTACTACATGTGATGCACAGTGCTACAAAGAATATAGATCTAGATATACAGCTGACCAGTACTTCGACAACTGCAGCAAAAAGCATGTCGCCTGCAGGACAGACTACCCCTCAAATTCTGATATGTGGGCTGTAGCAACGAACAGTAACCCTACAAACCACCAGTGACTGAGAAAGTTGTGGTGTAATCTTCTCTGGTCGGGTGGCTGACATGAAAGAAACTGCTGCTTTATCAGTTTTGAGCAATTGATCTTCCACTCATGGTAATAATGGCAAACAGATCCCAACATGTCCATAGAAATATCACAGACTTTTATAAATACACATATTGATTACAAGTAGCTCTCCCAAGCAATCACACGTCCAATGTGCCAAGTGAGATGCTGGTGAGGTATGAAGCTCTTCGAGCGGCTGCACTGGTAAGGTATCAAACTGTTCACGTGGCCACAGCCTTCACTGAGTAAACAGCTGCAAATGAGAGACTTCCACATGTCTGCCAAACACAGAGCCATACCACCTCCCCAGTCATGGTAGACAAAGCATCATAATTATATGTATAATTGTCTCCGGTCTCGTGGCTCACACAAAAGACAGTCAGTCATTCAAGGAAAGAGCATACTGCCTAGGCAAAACAGTCATAACTTGCAGACGCCTACACATTCACCAGAGGAAATCGGTGGACGCTGTTGCAGATAAACGCTGCTAACAGTTTAAGCGCCAAGCACTTCATACCCATCCCCTTTTCTCTCTAGACCAATAATAAATAAAGCTCACTCCTCACCCAACCATTGTGCTTTTACAACTTGTGTTTTTGTGTGGACATTGTCAGTGGGGCAGCACTCCCAGGTGGAGTGAATACACGTAATTATAATTACGATATCTAAACGAAATAAATCCTGCAGTTTTATTAGTTTTTGGCGATGCTATAAGACTAATAAATACAATCCTGCAAGAAGCTGACTGTGGACGAGATCCGCCAGGGTCTCAGCCAGAATAAAAAGCCTCGCAATATTAGTGCTGCTGTGCCACTCGTCATCCAAGATGACGGCATGTAGACTTGGCAACAGCGCATGACGTCATTAAAGATGGCGGATTTTGGCGGGAGAATAGTCCAATTGTGCTACGTCCACTAACCTAACCTCAAGAAAAAATGGCGGCAAGTTTGAATTTTGGCGGGAAAATAGTCCAATTGTGTTATGTCCACTAACCTAAGCCTCCAGAAGAAAAAAAATGGCGGGAAGTTTGAATTCCAACAGGATAATGGATGCAAAAACCGTACTTGTCTTTATTATTATTATTGATTATCATTCATTATTATTATTTATTATCATTCATTATCATTTATTATTATTTATGATCATTTATTATTCTTTATTATTATTGACCTGTTCCACTAGAAATTCCCTCCAAATTCAAATTCCAACACGATAATGGCTGCAAATCCTAACTTTTGATTATTATTATTCACTATCATTTATTAACATTCATTATCATTCATTATCATTTATTATCATTCATTATCATTTATTATTATAGACCTACCTTCACTAGAAAATTGCCCCAAATTCAGATTCCAACACGACATTCTCTCGAAAACTGTACTTCTATGTATTATTATCATTTATTATTTATTCAAGATGTCCGATTTTCTCGTGAGAAAGCCATTTTCCTTACATCCATAATAAAAATCTATCACAAGTTCAAATCCCAACACTACAATTGATCACACGTATGAGCTTTCTAAGGTAACTTATCTTTTTTTTCACTGGTAGCCTATCACAATCGCGTCAAATAATAAACTGATCTTATAGTAACGTAATTCACATCCTTTGATTTTGCAGGGGGGAAGGGACTGAAGACTTTATTTCAAGCAGTACGGTCATCACTTGTTCTCCAACACAGTCATCACACACATCTTTGATATCGCAGTGCAGTCACCACGACGTCCGCGCTCCAACTGAATTAGTTCAAATCCTCGCCACCCCTGGCCAGTGCGCGGAGACACAGCCTACCCCTGTCACGTTAGGTGGCCGGCCACTAGCGCGGGGGGCGAGCCCAGCGATCGCTCCCACGTCGTAAACATGTTTTCACTGGATACGCTGGAACTTGTCGAGTTTGACGTCACAACGGTCCCTTGTCCACTCACCACGTGTATTCTTCGCCTCCACACGTTTCCCGCCATCGGAGCTGAATCGCACAACGGTCGGCGTGCAACACTTTCGGCGCAACGTTCCAACCTGTCGATGCCGATCGCTCACCGTCCACCACGTGTCCCTGTGCGAACGAGAACGCAGCGCTACACTTGTGGCGCCAAAATTTGCTCGTAATAACTGTACAATCGCTGCGATGCGGCCCCGCTTACGTCACAGACCCTCCATACACGCGACGGACATAGCCTTCTGTAAATACCTGTAAAATGACTCTTTATTTCAGACATTACGGCCATGCAGGTGTGTTCCAACTGACTTCTCCATGCTCACACGGTAAAACTCAAGAGCGCAGCTGACGCACGCGCGGCCGGCTGAGCCCGCTCCATCAGCAGCTCCCTGGCCGGCTGACGCCAAGCACACCCCCACGGCCAGTGCACCAGCTAGGCGGCGAGCGGCGCCTCAGGGCCCCACCACAAACGGTCAGCCGCACCCGCGAGCACTTAACGCTGGACACGATGGAACCTGTCGACCACGTTCCGGACAAAGGATACGTTTGGCGCCAGAGTTTCACCGACAGTGGAATCTACCATGATCGTATAACAGCGCATTTGCTCGTCTCGAGAACGCTCGCTAATTCGCTCTCACCACCCCGCTATATTAAATAATTCAATTTACAATTTCATATACGTATGCAAACGTGTTCAACTCCCTAATTTCAACTACTTTTCGAGGGCCAGACCGCCACCTCCTCCTCCTCCTCCTAGGAACCAGCGCAAAGTTTCAAATCTGCCAGTAAACAAAGCTCACTTGCACTCCCGCCACCAGCTCTCAACCTCTTCCTACACATTTCTGGTAAAATGGACTCACCCTGCAGTAAGTCCATGGACGGAGGAACGAATTTACTTTATTTAGGAATGGAGTATACCTATCACACCAACATGTCCCACATCATACAGATCTGCAAAACACTCTTACATAACTCATTTATAATGTTCTACACACACGCTTGCTAATTGTAAACAGTTAAAAATAACTCATAGCACAGCCTACAGACATACGAACCGCTCGTAAATAATGCAAAACATTTACCTCCAAATAGCCAAATAACTGCTAATTTTCCGAAATAATTTCAGTTCATAGGCTGATGGAAGGAGGAACGAGTGTACTTTATTTATTTGCAACATATATTTTTGAAACTTTTACCTCTCATAGGTTTCGATATGTAAGGCTGACGTAAAGTAGTTTCTGAACTCCAGTAGTGCACTACACTTGGCAACACAACCACACCCATCAAGATATTCATTCCAATCCATACCTGTAAATTTGTCCAGTTATTTGTCTACTCACTCACATTCTGACCAGATTGCCGTCATTGCGCAAAAACAGCTCAGACTGCACTGTGCTGCTCGGGGAAGTAAGGAAGGGCTGCACTCTCTTTATTTGGAGCCCTTTTATTTAGTCGTGGAGTATATTTGTCACAAAACACCCGCACTGATCCCACTGTGGTCATCTGACACAGGCCACAAACACGTAAACAACTCCTAATTTCACCACACAATAGCAAACAGCTCTTAAATAATGCAATACACAATATCAGCAGACGAGCTCTGTACTCTTAAACTCTCCAACTACAGCACCACACAGTGCACAGACATGCTCGCGAAATAGTGCAACAGACGCGCCCAAACACCCTCAGCTGCCAAACTGACCAAAAGTCTCTGCTCGGCCTCCCCCAAACGTGACCTCAACACAGTCGCATTCGCACCTGTCACCGGAGAAGTTGATATCGCCTATGCGCCTTAGATTATGCACCAAGGCAGGCCTCGCGCGCGTGCGGTCGGCGGGGGAGGGGATTCCAGTCTCCAGCCAAGTTCAGCTTCCGAGCGCTCGTGAAAGCCGACACATGTGAAAGCTGCATTGTTCTTCTCATGTCTACCGCCGGCGTCTCAGGTCTGGACCTGCCTTCACGTCTATTCTCTGCATAGCTCATTGCTCTTTGACACACTCGATTAACGCTGCCGGGAAAACATTTACTACTCGCATGCAACCGAGATGGTGACGGAAAACCAATCACTCTGATCTGCGCTGCAGAACACTCTATTTATTGATTTTGAACAACTTATTTTGCCATACAGTGTATCTATCACGCTATCACAAAACACCAATCCCAGATGTGCCCTGGGCCATGTTGCACAGCCCACAGACACGCACCCAATCGTAATTTCAGTACACACTATAGCAAACTGCTACTAAATAATACGTCACACAGATGGGTAGATACGCTCAGTACTAGTAAACTATCCTAATAACGCATAGCAGAGGCTGCAGATCCGCTCGCAAAATAACTCAGCAGACGTGCGTAGGTACCCCCACTCTGCACCCTGCCCACAGGGTAGTGAAGTCACCCATCATCAACCTCGCACAGCCCCTGCTCGGCCTCCGCAAGCGTGAGTTGGCGCGGTCAACGCGCTCGTCAGCGGTCAAAGCACACACATACGTCCGTCCGGGACCGCGAATCCGAGCCGTGACCACCGAACGCGGGTCAAAGTCAATTTTATATCAACGTAGCATAATTCCAACGCGCAGCCTCCATACGCTAGACACATCATAGCAGCACATGTCTTCACCTCCTATGACACTGTAGCACACTGCACATCGCTCTTAACACGACATTACACGGCCCTTTAACTAAACATAACTACACATCCCTGCTCTCACCTCGTCGCGGGACCAGCCATCTAAAAACCTTCTCACTATTATTCTTACTTTACAACATTTTTTAAAAATAAAATCTAATTTACACTTCCCACCGCACCTAACCTCACACCTGTCCCACCATCAACATACGCTAACGCCCTCAACCCAATCTTGACACTCTTATATCACCCCACAAAGCATGCCTATCAATCAATTTACCATTCTCATTCCCTCTTTTCGAATTACAAACGTAGCCTCTATCTAAACACCAATCAACTCATCTTTCTCCCACTTTCAACAGTAAAATTAATTTTACACACACCCAGAAATACCAAACGCAATTAAAGAGTCATAAAGAGTCAAACTTTTATACAGAGCATCAAGCACATACGACAATATTCAAAGCCCGGTCCATATTTACCACCTCCACCTTCAATTAAATATTATTACCATTGCCCCAACATTCTGCCAGCGCTCGATTTGTACCTATTTTTCCGCTCTTAACTGTTGTCACTAGCGGTCGAATACCACTATCTATAGATTGCATAAATTTCCACATAAAAAATCTCTCCCCGCCGTTTAGAGACTCCTATATCCGAACACATAGCATCATTCTCCCTAAACCTGCTCTCCAGCTATTGTCTAACGACATACAGTGCACAAATGGATTCCTGAATAGCACAGATCTCTATCTTCCCCTTGCATCTCCAACAGGACATGTAAACAGTGTCTCCCCCAGCCAGCAAACTCAACATCATTCACCCTTCACTCACAATTTCCACTCCCATATATAAAACCATATTCACTCCTGCCAAAACTCACTTAATAATAAAAAAGCATTCTCCCTTTCCAAGCATATATGAGTATGCATTTTTCTTTACCCATCTGATCTCTGCAATTTAAGTTGGAGTAAGACATATCTATTACCTTCTGCAACCTGTCTATAAACAGAACGATCTCAGTTACTACAACAGGACTTTGTTTTGACCATTCGCCGGAAATGCGCGGAATGTTGTACGCCTCAAACAAGGTACAAGTACAACAGATCCTCAACACCCTATCATCTTTATCCTCTACCATCAAACAGTGAAAAAGTCACAAAGGCACCAATGCGATCCACCTCCAGTGCGAACAAACGGAATTCACAATACTCCCCTAATAACTCAGAGTGCAGCCATCCAAGAATTCCTAACAGCTCGCCAAATCCAACACCTCAAACTACAAATACCTATATGAACAAGATCATATTAAATATACATTTATATAAATATATAACTTTTGATACGTGTAGATACGACTCAGCCAGGTCACGCGTATTTAAGCATCCTGTCTGACTACCTGCATCCATTAATGTCCATTGTGTATTCCGATGGACTTGGGCAATTCCAGCAGGACAATGGGACAACCCACACGTTCAGGGTTGCTACAGAGTGGCTCCAGGAACACTGTTCTGAGTTTAAACACTTCCGCTGGCTACCAGACTCCCCAGACATGAACATTATTGAGCATATCTGGGATGCCTTGCAACCTGCTGTTCAGAAGAGATCTCTAACCCCTCGTCCTGTTACGAATTTATGGACAGCGCTGCAGGATTCATGGTGTCAGTTCTCTCCAGCACTGTTGTGCCACTTCTGTGGGCCCTACACGATAGTAGGCAAGTCTACCAGTTTCTCTGGCTCTTCAGTGTAATAGCATAAGATGTAATGTGTTGGGCATTAAGATTTTCCCATGAATCTATCTCTCTCCTGTTTCCCTTAGATTTTTACTGTTCTGACAAAACCCCATCTAGAACACTGTTACCAATTACTGATCGCAAATCAGGTTAATATGAGTCAGCTTCAATGCCTGAGGCTTCTGAAAGGTGAGGAGGCTGTAGAAAGAATGTAACTAAATCATTATATCATTGTCTTCTAAGACTGTAAATGTGACATCTTGTTTGTAAAAAAGTGATCATAATCCTTGGATGTATCGTATTCCTCCTGTAAGACTCTGCTGGATAATTTGTTTAGGGATCACACATTACAGACAGAGAGCGCGATAATTACATTACACACCTATTAACCCAAGCTGGTAAAGGCCTCAAACTAACGAGGAAAAATCTGTAATGTGTTTTTATAAGATTGCTGATCCACTGCGTAGAAATGTATCGTTTGTCTCAGTAATACACAGTTTACTAACTAGAAGACTTTTTCCCAAAATACCAATGACATAATGCTGAACTTGGCACCAGTAGCTTCAAACAACACGTTAGCATTACGTAAACTCAAATGTAATACGCTCTTTTCACGAACAACACTATTGAGAAGTGATATTTGTAACGAGCGTACTTTTTTTATGATAAGACGATCGACGTGCTTCTCTCTAGCAACGTTTTTGTGAGTGGCACATGGTAAAACACTGATTGCGTGTGTCTTGGGAAGAGACACGTCATGTTCACGTGACCCTCTTATACGCAATTGGCGATCTAGAGTTCGGATAAGCTTTTAAAACAAATTGTTCGGAATTATACGCATGTATACGTATGACTCAGTAAAATTAACTTCTATGGAAATATTCTGTCGATAATAATATCCCACATCCATTAATCGAACCTGGTACGTGTCTCAGATTATCGATCAACTCCCACATTTTGTCATAACACACCTCGAAAATCCTAAACCTGTTACGTATTTGATAAACAGTTCTAGATTCGAAGCCCAGTCGTAGGCATTTATCTGCAACACCATATTGGCATTAGAACTGCATGAAGGAACTGTAGTACATCTAGAATAATTATGTTTCCGTCCGCCATAGGTGCAAGGGTATAATAAAGCAGTTTTCCAGTCTCGGGACTATAGGAAGTAATGTAGCAGCCAAAGTGATTTTCATTCACACAGCAGACCAGTAGCCACTTATTAGATCGGAAACAAAAGAGATGACAGAACCGCTGTTTTATGTAATCGATTTACACTTTAAAACTATGGGCATACAACCCATAGCTTTATAAACCATTATAGGTCGTAATTGTTTTTTAGGTATATTACTGAGATATGGTATTACACACTGCCATTGCCAAATAAATAACCCATTTAAGCCGGTCGGTGTGGCCGAGCGGTTCTAGGCGCTTCAGTCTGGAACCGCTCGACCGCTACGTTCGCAGGTTCGAATCCTGCCTCGTGCATGGATGTGTGTGATGTCCTTAGGTTAGTTAGGTTTAAGTAGTTCTAAGTTCTAGGGGACTGATGACCTCAGATATTAAGTCCCATAGTGCTCAGAGCTACTTGAACCATTTGAATCCATTAAAAGTCCAGTCTTCCACAAAATGTACACTCCCAGCTAGGAAGATAACACTTATGTGTTCTAATTTTAGGAATCATAACAGTAAAGAGACGTCGTGAGCAACAACATCTAATGCAGTATGACTTCCACAGTAGACAAGTTGCTGAACGATCTTAGGGCTACATATACGAAAACTTATTAGGTAATTGTCTAAGTCTCCTTAACAAACAATACCTCGTTTAACTATAACGAAGACATAATTGGCTCTGTATCGTTACCTGCAATACCAGCAACACCCACGTCTACATTGTCATAATTACTGTTGCTAGATTTTTTCACCACTAAGTTGGGTGACATAACAGTTTGATGAATATACAACCACATCCTTCCAGCGTTAGGAAATTATTACAGGTCCTGATTGTCTCCTTTTTTAAATAGAGTGTCTAATAATGCGTTAAAAATACAGTCTTCCACAAGATGTACACATGCATCTAAAAATGTAAGATTTACGTAATTTAATTTTAGGAGTCATCACCAGAAAAGATGTCATAATCAACGCTGTCTGAGCTAGTATTACTTCATCAGTAGACAAACATCAGAACGATCTTAGGTACAGAAAGCTGGCGAAAGCCTGAAATAAGTTCTGCAGAAATTTTTACGAAGTCTCAGACGGTGTTAAGGAAAGATAGATTAGGCAGAATTGGTGGTGGAGTGTTTGTGTCTGTGAGTAGTGGTTTATCTTGCAGTGAAGTCGAAGTAGATACTCCGTGCGAAATGGTATGGCTGAAGGTTATACTTAACAGCCGAACTTAGTTAGTAATTGGCTCCTTCTACCGAAACCCCAAACTCCGATGATATAGTTGCTGAACAGTTCAGAGAAAATTTGAGTCTCGTAACAAATAAATGCCCCACTCATACGGTTATAGTTGGTGGGGGCTTCAACATTCCCTCAATATGTTGGCAAAAATACTTGTTCAAAACCGGTGGTAAGCAGAAAACATCTTCAGAGATTGTCCTAAATGCTTTTTCCGAAAATTATTTCGAGCAGTTAGTCCACGACCCCACGCGAATTGTAAATGGTTGCGAAAACACACTTGACCTCTTAGCCACAAACAATCCAAAGCTAATAGAGAGCATCATGACTGATACAGGGATTAGTGATCACAAGGTCTTTGTAGCTAGGCTCAATGCCGTTTCTTACAAATCCACCAGAAACAAACGCAAAATAATTTTATTTAAAAAAGCGGATAAAATGTCACTAGAAGCTTTGCTAAGAGAGAGTCTCCATTCTTTCCGATCTGACTATGCAAATGTAGACGAGATGTGGCTCAAATTCAAAGATATAGTAGCAGCAGCAATTGAGAGATTCATACCTCATAAATTGGTAAGAATTGGAACTGATCCCTCTTGGTACACAAAACAGGTCCGAACGCTGTTGCAGAGGCAACGGAAAAAGCATTCGAAGTTCAGAAGAACGGGAAATCCCGAAGATTGGCTAAAATTTACAGACGCTCGAAATTTGGCACTGACTTCAATGCGAGATGCCTTTAATAGGTTCCACAACGAAACATTGTCTCGAAATTTGGTAGAAAATCCGATGAAATTCTGCTCGTATGTAAAGTACACAAGCGGCAAGACGCAGTCAATACCTTCGCTGTGCAGTGCCGATGGTACTGTTACCGACGATTGTGCCGCTAAAGCGGAGTTATTGAACGCAGTTTTCCGAAATTCCTTCACCAGGGAAGACGAATGGAATGTTCCGGAATTTGAAACACGAACAGCTGCTAGCATGAGTTTCTTAGAAGCAACTCAAATCACTTGATACGGGGAAGTCTTCAGGTCCAGATTGTATACCGATTAGGTTCCTTTCAGATTACGGTGATACAATAGCTACCTACTTAGCAATCATATACAACCGCTCGCTCACCGATAGATCTGTACCTACAGATTGTAAAATTGCGCACGTCGCACCAGTGTTTAAGAAGGGTAGTAGGAGTAATCCATCGAACTACAGACCTATATCATTGACGTCGGTTTGCAGTAGGGTTTTGGAGCATATACTGTATTCAAACATAATGAATCACCTTGAGGGGAACGATCTATTGATACATAATCAGCATGGTTTCAAGAAACATCGTTCTTGTGCAACGCAGCTAGCTCTTTATTCGCACAAAGTAATGGCCGCTATCGACAGGGGATCTCAAGTTGATTCCGTATTTCTAGATTTCCGGAAAGCTTTTGACACCGTTCCTCATAAGCGACTTCTAATAAAGCTGCGGGCCTAGGGGTATTGTCTCAGTTGTGTGACTGGATTCGTGATTTCCTGTCAGGAAGGTGGCATTTCGTAGTAATAGATGGCAAATCATCGAGTAAAACTGAAGTGATATCAGGTGTTCCCTGGGACCTCTGCTGTTCCTGATCTATATAAATGACCTGGGTGACAATCTGAGCAGTTCTCTTAGACTGTTCGCAGATGATGCAGTAATTTACCGTCTAGTAAGGTCATCCGAAGACCAGTATCAGTTGCAAAGCGATTTAGAAAAGATTGCTGTATGGTGTGGCAGGTGGCAGTTGACGCTAAATAACGAAAAGTGTGAGCTGATCCACATGAGTTCCAAAAGAAATCCGTTGGAATTCGATTACTCGATAAATAGTACAATTCTCAAGGCTGTCAATTCAACTAAGTACCTGGGTGTTAAAATTACAAACAACTTCAGTTGGAAGGACCACATAGATAATATTGTCGGGAAGGCGAGCCAAAGGTTGCGTTTCATTGGCAGGACACTTAGAAGATGCAACAAGTCCACTAAAGAGACAGCTTACACTACACTCGTTCGTCCTCTGTTAGAATATTGCTGCGCGATGTGGGATCCTTACCAGGTGGGATTGACGGAGGACATCGAAAGGGTGCAAAAAAGGGCAGCTCGTTTTGTATTATCGCGTTATAGGGGAGAGAGTGTGGCAGATATGATACACGAGTTGGGATGGAAGTCATTACAGCATAGACGTTTTTCGTCACGGCGAGACCTTTTTACGAAATTTCAGTCACCAACTTTCTCTTCCGAATGCGAAAATATTTTGTTGAGCCCAACCTGCATAGGTAGGAATGATCATCAAAATAAAGTAAGAGAAATCAGAGCTCGAACAGAAAGGTTTAGGTGTTCGTTTTTCCCACGCGTTTTTCGGGAGTGGAATGGTAGGGAAATATTATGATTGTGGTTCGATGAACCCTCTGCCAAGCACTTAAATGTGAATTGCAGAAATATCATGTAGATGTAGATGTATATCTTAAGTCTAGTTTGCACGACGACACTAGGTTGCAGGAAACTGCGCTACCGGCCACTGCGCAAGCGCGCCTCGCGTTTGCACAGCTCGTTGTTGAAACTAAATAGTTTCGGCGTGATCCAACTTTGTCGACACTGGTTTCATGAGTTTTGAGGTTGTGTGTGTTCGTAGAGAGTAGACAAACTGAAATATGAAATGCCGAACGGAGAATAATGTTTACTTCTTGGATATCTATGCTTTGCATAGGTGTTTGTGGGATTTCAGTGATGCTGATTACAAACATAAGCAACATATTGATGCCGCTGAGACCGTCATGTGCGATCATAACATAGATGGCTTGACAATATCTGATCCGCAGGGCAAAATTTATTGAGTTAGGAGCACATATACAGCTGAATTAAGAAAAATACAAGCAAGTGTAATTCTAGCTGTGGCAATGCTCTTGTGTACAAGACTAATATCCCATCGTTAGAGTTTGGCAACTCTTTGTTAAGGAATATTGTTGACAAATTCAAGAAGCTGCATTCTTTATTCAGTATTCATCTAATTAAAACGTTGCTGCAGTGCTCCCCATTCACATATCTTAAAATTTGGAAATATTGCCACTGTACAGATCTATATTCAAGAGAGTAGTTTGCAAACCATTCTCTTCTTAATGCGCCCTGCTTCGAGCAATTATTGTTGGTAACGTTAATAATTATTACTGTTAATGTTAATAATCATTGGTGTTAATGAAATAGCGTCATCACCAACTGAAACCGTATCTTATAGCATGCCAAGTGTTCTCGATTGTAATCCACGCAATATGATACGTAATTTCAGTTCTGGCGACAGTGCTTCATGCTTTACAGTACCTTTATTCGTTACCGCATAATTAACTAAGTTTAGAGGAAACGTGAACAGTTCCGGTGACATTCTAAGATAATTAAAAGAACTTCTTGGATCTTCCGTTATAAATTATTTCAGCAAGGATGCTGAGCAACGGAGCTGTCATGAATCGAAAAATGTTTCCTATTGTTTTCTTATGCAGCGGTTCCACATAACAAGCTTTAACTCCATCTCAACTCGTGCGGCGTGCAGCTGCCAAAACTTCCGTTTTCAGACACTACTCAGGGACCCACAAAACAACGGAACTAAAGTGTACACTGATGTCGCCGCGTCTACAGTCATATATGAAACCACTTGCGTGCAACTCATTCCACACAACGAGTGGCTCAACCCAATGTCATCGTTTAAACTAGGCTTTAGGCTTACGTATAAGATAATTTTAATAGCTAACAGTGTAGGTCTGTTCAGTGCACATTGCCTTCTTCAAGTGTTAGGAAAGTATAGTTTGTTCTAGACCACTGCCAGTAAGACAGTCAAACGCTCTATGAATGTGTAGTTGTTTTGTGCATTTTCATAGTTAGGGTCACTAGCATATTTGATATTCTTAACACTATAAAAAAAACCTTGATCGTTTGCATCGTTTGCTTACGACGAACACACATTCATCCAACCCACATATAGTCCATAGTAGAACTATCAGCATTGCTCTTCTAATCGATTTCCAGATCAAATAACGCTATATATATATATATATATATATATATATATATATATATATATATATATATATATATAACCATTTGTCGACTCTGATTATGTGGAATGTACGCATAACCACACAAGTCAACACTATTTAATTATAAGGAAGATTCCAGTTTAGACGCCACATCAGTCTATGAGTATTCGTAAAAAAGTGTAGAACGAACACTTGAATGCGTCTTAGCACTGCAATAAGACCGTGAACTTTCGCTACATTACATGTATCATGACGTGGAAACTGCCCCCCCGACCCCCCGAGATCAACGAAAGGGATAGCGGAGTCGGAGGGAGGAGTGAGCGTAGAGTCCAACAACATAAAGTGTCACCCCAGGCGCTATGGTCGTCACAATAATTATATGGATGGCGTTGATATAGTTTTAAATGGAACTAAGACGTGTATTTTGACAAAATAATGCGCTTAAACTAGACATAGGTCCTCAGTGCAGTGCTTATGCACCTTCTGTAGTAGTAGTAAACAGCTCAGAATACATTAATATCTTTTATACGAGCACACACCAACAGTACGAGTTTGCATATCCAATTTCCACTGCAAATAATTAAAAATTATAGACACATGGATAATATTTTGCATTTGGCCCCCCACAGTTTAGTCGATGTATCACATAAAAAGTCTGGGTAAAGGCTCAAGATGGCAGTACCTTCCGTTATATCCTGTAGGTGGGGATGTAATCGCATTCTTTTTACATGTATGCTGCAGTGTGAATACCCAAGACCAGGAGTAGGGTCGATGCGATTCTATTTTCTGTATGCATAACGGAATACTAATGGAGGACATTCACTTTAAGGATGCCCAGACCACTTTACAGCAATAGGATATTTGTTTCTTTAAATAATAACTAGGTCGCAGGATGATAGATAGATCTATTGGGTGATCCTGCCGATTCAGCTTAGACTAATGCACTATAACTGACATGACGATGATATAGGAAGCAGTATTTGTGCTGATGGCGTTTTAGATAATCCACCGGTGACAAGCGTTCACTCTGCACCAAAACAGTTGGTGTTATAGGTATCAAAAGGTGTAAATTTCCCATAAGCAACACCGCTGTAGAGAACACTCTAAAAAGAAAATGTTAAAATATACGATAAATGGATTTAAAAATTAGACACGCGCCAAGCAATAGTATTAGGAACTAATCCATATCATGCTAATCTGTGTTATGCTATCTATATTGTCCACAGAGCCCCTTTTTAAACTCTATCAACAAACTTCTCATGATTTCATCTGTAGTAACATCAATATGCAATAAATGTGTCTGGGTTCTTTCAGCGCTGAAAACATACCACTTTACACTGCAGACATTTCTTTCCTTTTTTTTTTTTTGCGATCCCAAATACATAAGACTCGCAACTATCATGTTTGGCTGCAGAGTACCACATCATTCAGAATAAAAGGACATTGCTGTTTCCTCACACATACAAACTCCTGGAAGTGTGACAGTTTCATCTCGTGTTTCTAGAATGCAGCATCGTTCCAATATTGAGGCACATGTGGTGTCGTTCCCTCTCCTGTATCTACTCGTTACAGCTCCTCTTGACCAATTCAAATGGTTCAAATGGCTCTGAGCACTATTGGACTTAACAACAACAAAAAATTGGTTCAAATGGCTCTGAGCACTATGGGACTTAACATCTGAGCTCATCAGTCCCCTAGAACTTAGAACTACTTAAACCTAACTAACCTAAGAACATCACACACATCCATGTCCGAGGTAGGACTCGAACCTGCGACCGTAGCGGACGAACGGTTCCATACTGAAGCGCCTAGAACCGCTCGGCCACACCGGCCGGCACACTTGACCGATTATCCCATCTGTAAAAAGATTTTGTTTTTTTTATAAGTATGTCTGTGATGCCATGTCTAACACTCCCACTGCATGAATAATATTTTTGCCAAAGGGCCCACGATGAGCTGCCTCTCTCCCTCCCTCCCTCCCTCCCTCTCACTCTCTCTCTCTCTCTCTCTCTCTCTCTCTCTCTCTCTCTCACTCACTCTCTCTCTCTCTCACCTCTCTCTCTTAACCTTTAGCACAGATCTCAGCCATCTGGAGGCAGACTTGTGCTGTGATTCTAATAGATCACTCATCCTTGTAGTTTTCTAGGAAAGTATCCACGAGATTTCTGCAGACACTTTGATATCGCTCTTATGTCACATTTCGACTACACTGTAAGTATAAATGCAAATATCCTGTGTAACTGTATCGTATCTGGATTTTTTAAAGAATTTTTTACATTTTCACAATTTCGATGTTTGTCTATTTTTTCCATATTGAATATGTAAACGTACTAGTGTATATATGGTCTTATTACTCACATAACCAGGTATAGATTGCCGTTTTTTTATAACCTTCAACTTTTGATATAGGGTCACAACCTGGCCGTGGTATCTACTTATTCCTCCAAATGTCAATACCAAGCAGCAAAGCCACAGCAACAACACGCAAATGTGCATATACATGGACTGCTGAGGGGTAAAGTTTTGATGTTATCCTGTTGTAAACACACACTTAGCACATCTACACTATTTAGTGTAGTAAGTCTCCTGCTGAGAACCCCACTCCCTCCCTCCGCTGACACCATAGGTGTCGCTGGTGGCAGCAGTGGCCTCGGCAGTAGTGGTGGGGGCAATGTCCTGGGATAGGTTCAGAGGTGCATCCAAGAGGTGGATCCATTTGCATTAGGTGTGCGATACTGGTCGTGCTGTGCAAAAGTTGGGATAACGATTGATGGCTCCATCCACGTCAAAAATTTTCCCAAAGAATATTATATATGAATCCACCCATGTGTGATCTGAGGAATCATCAATCATGCTGTACATCTACGTACATTGTTCGGACTGGATCTAGCATGGGATACATCTGGGAATATTGTTCTGGGCAGATCCACCTGCAGAAAGCCCAGGATAATGCTTGGGATGGGTCCATCCACTCAAAAAAAGTTCTGCATTAATTTTTATTATGGAACCACCATGTGTGATCCAGGATAGCATCTGAAAAGTAAGCCATAGGAAAGTAAAACGTTACTTTATTGTGATTGATGTGGTATCCTCCAACCAATACATCTTAGTTGCGAGTCATACGTATTTGAGATCGCAAAAAAAAGAAAGTAAAAAAAAGCTGCAGTGTAAAGTGGTATGATTTCAGAGCCAGAATAATCGAAACACATTTATTGCATATTGACATTACTTCAGATGAAATCATGAGACGTTTGTTGATAGAGGTTGAAAAGGGGCTCTGTGGACAATACAGATAGCATAACATAGATTGACATGATATGGATTAGTTCCTAATACTATTGCTTGACGTTTGTCTAATTTTTAAATCCATTTATTGTACATTTAACCTTTTCTTTTTCGAGTATTCACTCCAGCGGTGTCCTGTGGGAAATTTACAGACTTTCACACATATAATGTTGATTGTTTTGGTGGAGTGTGAAAGCATGTTTGCGTTTCAAACTGTATTGAGCAGATAGACGTGTACGGATGTGGAGATAACCTCATGAATCCATGGATCCAGCATGTCAGCAGGGTACTGTTCAAGCTTGGTGGAGACTCTGTAGTGGTGTGGGGTGTGTGGAGTTGGAGTGATAGGGAACTTCTGATACATGTAGATACGACTCAACCAGGTCACATGTACTTTTGCATCCTGTCTGATCACCTGCATCCATTTAGGTCCATTGTGCATTTCGACGGACTTGAGCAATTCCAGCAGGACAATGCGACAATCCACACATCCAGAGTTGCTACAGAGTGGCTCCAGGAACACTATTCTGAGTTGAAACACATCCGCTGGCCACCAAACTCCCGAGACATGAACATTATTGAGCATATCTGGGATGCCTTGCAATGTGCTGTGCAGAAGAGATCTCTGCCCCCTTGTCCTCTTACGAATTTATGGACAGCCCTGCAGGATTCATGGTGTTAATTCCCTCCAGCTCTGTTGTGCTACTTCTGTGTGATCTTGGGGGCCCTACACGATATTAGGCAGGTCTTACAGTTTCTCTGGCTCTTCAGTGTAATACCATAAGATGTAATGTGTTGGACATTGTTTAAACAAACAATTACACTATTGCTATAAAATTTTCTGGTTGTCTTTAAAGTGAATGTCCTCCATTAGTACGCATATAGAAAATAAAATCGCATTGGCCCTGCCCATGGTCTTGGGTATTCACACTGCCACACACATTTAACAAGAGTGTAATTACATTAATTACACGTGCACTTATTTTCATTTTGTTTATTTGGTATGCATATGCCATGAATCTGCACATATGAGTAATTCGTTTGGATGCGGAATGCCTCAATACATTTATACAAATGCAATTAATATTACAGAATAATAATAGCATAGTACAATAATATAAAGAATAGTATGTATCAATTTTTCTTATTTACTAGCTAACGTTTATCTAATATTGTAATTCTCTGTCTATCATTAATATTATAATTATCCGGGCTGTTATGCCGTGATCGCTTTATGAATTCTGTGTCAATTCCCAACGTTTCGTCTCCGACTGCGGGAGACATCTTCACGGAGGCCCGTCGCTCGATTCATGGGCCAACACACCCACTGGCTCGCTACTGATTGCCGCTAAATTCCGTGTCCGCGCGCTCCCACGCCGCGGCGTGACGTCACATGTGTTGAAAACGTCAGTGCAATTGGCCGCTGCCCGTCGCCGTCGATCGCCGTTGCCATCACCCAGTAGTGACGGGTGGAACACATCTTCTTCAACAGCAGCATCCATATACCGTTTAATTTCACGCCCTCCTCCTTTCGGTTGAAATTATTTGGGTGTTTAGCGATTTCGATTGCCTCCCTGTAGAGCCTTTCGTAATATCCGCTTGTGGCCGCTAGTACTTGCGTCTCCTCGAAAAGAATATTGTGGTTCCCTAACTGGAAAGCATGCTCCGCAACAGCTGATCGTTCCGTTTCTCCTCTTCTACAATTTCCCTTGTGCTCTTCCAAACGTTTAGAAACAGTTCTTTTAGTGGTACCCACATAAACATCTCCACAGCTGCATGGGATCCTATACACTCCAGCTTTCTCCAGTGGTTTGCGAGCGTCCTTGGCAGGCTTAAGGTATTCCTGTATCTTCCTGGTGGGCTTATAAATTACGGTAATATTCCGCTTCGTCAAGATCCCCCCTATTCTTTCCGTTACATTTTTAACAAACGGCAGGAAGACCTTAGATTTTGCAGTAGCCTGTACGTCAGTATGATTTCTGCGTGGCTGCCTGAACGCACGTTTTATTTCGGCGGACGAATATCCGTTCATCATTAGTGCCTTGTGGAGATGTTCCATCTCAGCGTCGAGCAACTTGGGTTCACAAATATTTCTAGCTCTGTGCGCTAACGTCTTGATAACACCCCGCTTCTGTTGTGGGTGGTGGTTCGAATCCCGGTGCAAATAACGGTCCGTGTGCGTGGGTTTGCGGTATACAAAGTGGCCCAAACTACCATTTTCGTTTCTAAAAACAAGCACATCGAGGAAATGTAATTTGCCGTCTACCTCCTCCTCCATTGTAATCTGAATTCTCGGGTTTATACTGTTCAGATGTTCGTGGCACCTGCCATGTCTCCACAGCACAAACGTGTTAGAGACAGGGACACATAATGTTGCCAGGTGAGTCTACTGTCAATATCAATCGATATGAATTTAGTGGAGTGCACCTATTCTAGTACCTGGTTGTTGTGTGCAGTGACTATATTTTTTGGATTTTTATTTTTAGTGTTGAACTGAATGAAATGAGTTTTCTAATATTAACTGAGAGAGAAGTAATTGTAATCCAAGCTGTAACTTCTCTGAATATGTTATTGTTATCAGGCTCTAGATCAGTAGCAGATGTACTATACCACAATGCCTGCACCATCCGCAAATATTGTGAATTCACATATTTTACTGATGGACAGGGATAGATCATTAACGTATACAATCCTGGAAATTGAAATAAGAACACCGTGAATTCATTGTCCCAGGAAGGGGAAACTTTATTGACACATTCCTGGGGTCAGATACATCACATGATCACACTGACAGAACCACAGGCACATAGACACAGGCAACAGAGCATGCACAATGTCGGCACTAGTACAGTGTATATCCACCTTTCGCAGCAATGCAGGCTGCTATTCTCCCATGGAGACGATCGTAGAGATGCTGGATGTAGTCCTGTGGAACGGCTTGCCATGCCATTTCCACCTGGCGCCTCAGTTGGACCAGCGTTCGTGCTGGACGTGCAGACCGCATGAGACGACGATTCATCCAGTCCCAAGCATGCTCAATGGGGGACAGATCCGGAGATCTTGCTGGCCAGGGTAGTTGACTTACACCTTCTAGAGCACGTTGGGTGGCACGGGATACATGCGGACGTGCATTGTCCTGTTGGAACAGCAAGTTCCCTTGCCGATCTAGGAATGGTAGAACGATGGGTTCGATGACGGTTTGGATGTACCGTGCACTATTCAGTGTCCCCTCGACGATCACCAGAGGTGTACGGCCAGTGTAGGAGATCGCTCCCCACACCATGATGCCGGGTGTTGGCCCTGTGTGCCTCGGTCGTATGCAGTCCTGATTGTGGCGCTCACCTGCACGGCGCCAAACACGCATACGACCATCATTGGCACCAAGGCAGAAGCGACTCTCATCGCTGAAGACGACACGTCTCCATTCGTCCCTCCATTCGCGCCTGTCGCGACACCACTGGAGGCGGGTTGCACGATGTTGGGGCGTGAGCGGAAGACGACCTAACGGTGTGCAGGACCGTAGCCCAGCTTCATGGAGACGGTTGCGAATGGTCCTCGCCGATACTCCAGGAGCAACAGTGTCCCTAATTTCCTGGGAAGTGGCGTTGTGGTCCCCTACGGCACTGCGTAGGATCCTACGGTCTTGGTGTGCATCCGTGCGTCGCTGCAGTCCGGCCCCATGTCGACGGGCACGTGCACCTTCCACCGACCACTGGCACCAAATTCGATGTACTGTGGAGACCTCATGCCACACGTGTTAAGCAATTCGGCGGTACGTCCACCCGGCCTCCCGCATGCCCACTATACGCCCTCGCTCAAAGTCCGTCAACTGCACATACGGTTCACGTCCACGCTGTCGCGGCATGCTACCTGTGTTAAAGACTGCGATGGAGCTCCGTATGCCACGGCAAACTGGCTGACACTGACGGCGGCGGTGCTCAAGTGCTGCGCAGCTAGCGCCATTCGACGGCCAACACCGCGGTTCCTGGTGTGTCCGCTGTGCCGCGCGTGTGAGCATTGCTTGTACAGCCCTCTCGCAGCGTCCGGAGCAAGTATGGTGGGTCTGACACACCGGTATCAATGTGTTCTTTTTTCCATTTCCAGGAGTGTATTAAAAACAGAAAGGGCCCAAGGACAGGTCCCTGGGGAACCCCGTGCTGTGTTTTATCCCATTCAGAAGCCACTGCATTAAGAGATCCATTGTTGCAGCCATGTAGGGCCACCTTTTGTTTCCCGTCTTCGAGATATGACTTTAACCAATTACCTACAGGCTCTTTGATTCCATAATGATAGGCCATTTCTAAGAGTATCTTGTGGTTTACACAATCAAAAGCCTTGGGAATGTCACAGAAGACACCAACTGGTGACTTCTTATTATTAATGGACTCCCAGATATCATTTGTGACTGAGTATATGGCTCACTCTGTCAAAATTCCTTTTTGAAAACCAAACTCTCTACGGTTCATGATATTATGGTTATATAGGAGGGTCACAATCCAGTTATACGGTGCTTTCAACAACCTTTCAAAATGTAGTTAACAGAGAGACAGGATGATAATTCGCAATATCTGTAGCATTGTTGGACTTGTAAAGAGGTCTCAAAATGTCAGATTTCATCCTCTCTGGAAGAACTCCTTCACAAACAGATGTGTTGCAAATCTGAGCAAATACTACACTTACTTCATTACTGCATGGATGCTAGAGGTGTTACGTATTCCTGAAGATTTTTTACTTTTTAATGAGTGAATTATTTTTTGATTTCATTGCCAGCTATGGGTGATATATTTATATCATTCGAAATTTCAGGGTGGTTAAGTTTCAGATTATCTGCTGCTTCACTTATGTCGCCACTGCAACATATTTGAGAAGTGACAGTTAAAAAGTTGTTGTTAAATGTGTCTAATGTCTGTTTACTATCAACTGTTTTCAAATCGTTAATTCTTAGGACAGCAGTTTTTAGATTGTCACATCGTGAAGTTCCTGTTTCCCTCTTTATTATATTCCAAATCGTTCTGATTTTGTTATCTGAATAGCTATTTAAGAAGTTATGCACATACTCTTTGATTTACTAATTATTTTTGTTAAAATTTTACAGTATGTCCTACAATAGTTAAACGGGAGAGGATTATTAGAGTTTATCGATATTATATACAGTTATATTTTTCTTTGGCATGATGTTGTTATGCCCTGGGTGAACTATGGGTTTTTGCCTGATTGCTTGTCATGTAGTCTATAGATATTTTTGGGAAGACACTTTCAAATATACCTGATACTTCATCAGTAAATAACTTGTATTTTGTATTAGTAACACCTGCAAGATAAACATACATCCAATCAGTCTCCCGAAGGCGTCATTTGAACTCTTGAATATTTTCCTCATCCATGTTTTTAATGGTATTCCAATGAGCACCAACATTAGCCTGATGTGTATTAAAGTCGTTAATGGGGAGTGTTTGCCCATCATGATCATAGAGACCATCTATGACTTTTTATACTGTGGTAGGATTACCTCTACCCATATCTACAAAGATATTTTCAATTATAGTGCTGGGAGTGGTAGTAGTTCTTGTGGGCAAACTGGCAGTGTAGACAAGATTTTAGGTATTCATTAAATTTGCAAATTCTGCCTTAGAATATGAGTTTACTAGGAAATCTACGCTAAATCTCCTGTTACTATAATGTTCCTGTATTTCCTTGATAGATACAATAGCTCATAATCTATTTGTTTTATAAACATTTTAAAATTACCAAATGGAGTCCTGTATAATGCTACAATTGCATGTTTCTTCTCAGCTTCTGCTATTCAGTAACATATACCTCAAAATGTTGCTCCATACAATATTTTTGTAATCTCTTGTATTAAAGGACAGATTCTTTTTCACATAAATAGCTCTGCTCATATGCATTCTACAATATGAGGTACCTAATACCTAGTTTGGAACATTGAGCATTTCAGTGCCAACAGTGAGATGGTGTTCTGTTAGGCAAAGAGTGTCGGCACAGTTTGCACCCCTTGGCTCATCAATATTTATTAAAAGTTGGTCTAACTTGCAAAACAGGCTTTGAATATTTTGGTGGTAAATTGTGAGCTTATCATTCCTGACATGGCTGGTTGAGGTGCTGCCACTGTTGGGACTGAGATTCATTTCCTTTGACACACCTGTATGAGAAGAGCAATTTTCTGCTGGGGAGGTGGAGCTGTTGTGCTGATAACACTGACATTTATTGGAATGTACTGTATTATTTACATACTGATTGGAACCTTACCCATTCTGTGATGATACCACAAAAATCGCCATTTAGAGTTGAAGACTTTCGTGGTCTTAGACACATCCTATGAGAAATAGCTGCTGCCACTACAGAGCTCCTCTTGCTGGTACTCTTGATCCTGTTGGAGTTGATGTTGTTGTCTCTGCTAGTGATGACCGTCCTTCCTTCTTGAATGTTGCTGATGCTTTTGCCTCTCTTCTTCTGATCGGCTCTCCTCTCGTTGTTTCTGCTGGACTGGATGATGTTTCAAATACTGGTGATCATGCTGCTGCTGGATGTTCTGTTACTGCTGTTGAACTCATCAGGTCCTCTACTGTGAACTGATAATGCCAATTTCTCTGTTGGTGCTTGTTGTTCTTGTGGTTGTTGTTCTGCTGCTGTTTTGGCTTCCACAAATTTCTTCCTTGCTCTTGATGATGAATTTTTCACTGTCTCACTTACCAGCTCTGCTTTCAGTCTGTTACACAAACCTGTTTTTCCTTTAGACATCATATGCAGCCCATGTTTTGTACAATCATTGCTGATGAGGAACGTGTTTATGTCAATTACTGTAACATGATCGTGCTGAGCTGCTGCTTTTATTATTTGGCTGTTTAATTTATAAATGGAGTGGTTTTTGCTTGGAATGTCGTATCTGTATGGGATTGTACACAATATTAATACCGTCTGCACTGTTATTTATTTATTTACTTGTCAACTTCTGTAGGACCAAATTGAGGAGCAAAATTTCAAGGTCATGGAATGTGTCAGTATATGCAATACAACATAAAGGTAATAACAGATAAAAATAAATGTTCATGAACCTTAAAAAAGTCAGTCCATAAGTTTAAGTAAACGCTATCAGCAATACAATAAAAATCAGATTAATTTTTCAAGGAACTCCTCGACAGAATAGACGAAGTGACCCATGAGGAAACTCTTCAGTTTTGATTTGAGAGCGCGTGGATTACTGCTAAGATTTTTGAATTCGAGTGGCAGCTTATTAAAAATGGATGCAGCAGTATACTGCACACCTTTTTCACAAGAGTTAAGGAAGTCCGATCCAAATGTAGATTTGATTTCTGTCGAGTATTAACCGAGTGAAAGTTTCTTATTCTTGGTAATAAACTAATACTGGTAACAAGAACGACAATAAGGAATGTAACTATTTAGAGGTCAATGTCAAAATACTCAGACTCGTGAACAGAGGTCGAAAAGAGGTTCGTGAACTAACACCACTTACTGCCCGAACCGCCCGCCTCTGAGCCAAAAATATTTTTTTAGAATGGGAAGAGTTACTCCAAAATATAAAACCATACGACACTAGTGAATGAAAATAAGTAAAGTAGATTAATTTTCGTGTCTAACGATCACTCACTTCTTATCCCGTTCGAATAGCAAAAATAGCAGTATAAGTCTTTGAGCAAGATCCTGCATGTGGGCTTTCCACGACAGCTTACTATCTATCTGAACACCTAGAAATTTGAACTGTACAGTTTCACTAATCATATGCCCATTCTGCGAAATTAAAATGTCAGGTTTTGTTGAATTGTGTGTCAGAAACTGTAAAAATTGAGTCTTACTGTGATTCAGCGTTAGTTTATTTTCTTCAAGCCATGAACTTATGTCATGAACTGCACTATTTGAAACCAAGCCAACTTTGCAGACAACATCCTTTACTACCAAGCGAGTGTCATCAGCTAACAGAAATATTTTTGAGTTACCTGTAATACTAGAGGACATAGCATTTATATAAATAAGGAACAGGAGTGGATCCAACACTCATCCCTGGGGCACCCCCCATTTGACTGTACTCACTCAGATCCCACATCACAGCCATTCTCAACACTGTGAATAATGACCTGTTGCTGTCTGTTGCTAAAGAAAGAGGTGAACGAATTGTGAGCTACTACCTGTATTCCATAATGGTCCAACTTTTGGAATAATATTTTGTGATGAACACCATCAAATGCCTTAGTTAAATCAAAATATAAGCCTAGCGTTCAAAGCCTCTTGTTTAATCTATCCAGTATGTCACAGAGAAAAGAGAATATAGAATTTTAAGTTGTTAAACCATTTCTAAAGCCGAACTGTACATTTGATAGCAAAGTATGCTACATAAAATGATTAGTTAACCTTACAAATACAGCCTTTTCATTAACTTTAGCGAACACTGATTGCATAGAAATAGTTTTAAAATTGTCTACGTTATCCCTTTCTCCCTTTTTATAAAGCGGCTTTAGTGCTGAATACTTCAATCGTTCAGGAAACTGACCCCTCTTAAAGGAAAAATTACAAATATGGCTAAGTACAGGGCTAACATGTGCAGCAGAGTACTCTATCATATCCATGAGAGTCCTTAGTCTTCAGTGATTGAATTATTTACTCAATCTTCCCCTTGTCAGTATCACAGAAGAGTATTTCAGACATCATCCTCGGGAAGGCGTTTTCCAAGAGTGTTATATGATTTATAAATTATAGAGCACAGCAGTCAGTTGTCTTTTTTTGTAGGTTTTATTTGGCAAAGCCAGATTTCGGCTGATGCCTAGCCATTATCACTGCATTGGTAATGGCTAGGCACTAGCCGAAATCTGGATTTTCCAAATAAAACTTGCAAAAATAAAAAGGACGACTGATCGCTGCGCTCTATAATTTATAAATCATATCACAGTCCCTGGGTGTACCCACTTTCCTAATGGAAGGTAACCTGATGAGAGTTATATGATTCCCTGCAGAAACTAAGTTTTTATTTAACTCACCACCAATGCTCAGAAAAGACTGTTCAATACTGTACATACGTGTAACTTATCAGTAACAGAAATATTTGCTCTACGAACTGATTTTGTATTGTCGACCTTGCGCTGCTGACCAGACACTTGCTTCACAACTGACCATATGATTTTAATTTTATCCTGTGAATTAGCTATTCTACTTGGGCCGGCCGTGGTGGCCGAGCGGTTCTAGGCGCTACAGTCTGGAACCGCGCGACCGCTACGGTCGCAGGTTCGAATCCTGCCTCGGGCATGGATTTGTGTGATGTCCTTAGGATAGTTAGGTTTAAGTAGTTCTAAATTCTAGGGGACTGATGACCTCAAAAGTTAAGTCCCATAGTGCTCAGAGCCATTTGAACCATTTATTCTGCTTGTTTACCACATGCTCTTCGCCTTCCTAATAAAATTTTTACTCACCTTACAATACTGTTCGTAATGGGTTACTGTAGCTTGATTGTGACTACTTGTAACATTTTGATACAATTCACACTACATCCTATATGATACCCTTATCCCACTAGTCAGCCACCCAAGCTACCTTTTGTTCCTAGTACCCCGTTATGATGCACTTGAGCAGGATTAATTTAAATGTGCTTACGCGCTCTAGAGAACCGTTTTGTGATGAGTATTTCGCTATTTGCAGAGCTGCAGCACTGTCGAAAATAACGTACAAGTGATTGAAATCGAGACTTCGCGATAGGTAATGTGCGTACAGAGTCTCTATGTGAATGTGTGTGTAGAGGTGTTAGCAGTGCACGGTTGCAGTTCGGATGCATAACTTGTTAACTGGTCGTCTATAAATGACGCTGCTGGGTAGATGCACTCTGTAGGTAGAGAAAGGGAAACTCTTATGGTCCAAGATGTTACCTGCAATCGACACACTGTCAACTAACGGATAACTTATTACTGAGGTAATAAAAATAAATTCCAGAAAGATATATCTTACTGATGGCCTGACAGGGTCGTGGGTACATATCAGAGTTGGCGGGTATATACAAAAATAACGAAGCACATCTGGTAAGCAGTAGGAGCATTTACTTATGCGAAAAAATCTGAGCAGCAACAGAAATTAGATCTGTGCACATACCTCTGTTGCAGACGCCTACATGATGGAGTGGAAGTCGAATGAACTGTTTCCAGACTTTGAGTTTCCATCAAGTACAGCACTACATGAGGCAGCAGACAGGCTCTCTGAGGGATTGGAGTAGTACACGGAATTTCTTCCAGGCTTCGAGTGTCCAATCATCTGCACCACTGGAAGAGTCTCATATAAGTACAAAGCGACTGTTACTGTACTTTTCATGATAGTCCTATCCAAAATGCATGCATGTGGATCATCAGGGAGAGGGCAAGTCTTTAGATTTTTTAGTAGGTTGGTGTATTAGACAAGCAAATATTCTCGTAGAAAATCAAACACCATATGGGTATGTCAGCAATATGACCATGTACATATGGAAAACTGTCGAAAATACGAAGAACGACATAAAATCGGTAAAATTCGAGGAAAACCTGGTATAATGATGAAAAATGGATGCGAAATACGTAAAAATTGAGGTAAATACATGAAATATGTAAAAATGCGAAAACGTAGTAAAATTACGGAAATTGACTGAGAAGACATAAAATTAGAGGAAAATCCATGAAATGAGTACTAAGCGAAATCAATAAAACAGCCTGTTCTGGAGGAGGAGAGTAGACTGATGTTACATATACTGATCTTAATTGTGGAAAGAGGAGGCGAAACGGCAGTATTATCCAGCTCGTGAGCAATACAATCTAACAGCGTCCCATGACTTCTGTGTACAAGGGGAAGGTTACCAGGGGCGGTGGTAAATCGCGATAACACTGTTACATCTCCTCTGGCTTCTGATCGTCGTGTTTATTTCCTCGTAGGGCGTCACTGTTCCTTCGTATGCATTTTTGACTGCCGACTATCATTTTATACGACTGTTGTGGTCGTAAGAGAGATACGGATTTGACCTGGGAGATTACGATTTCAATGCACCGGTAGCTGTAAGGAGGGATGAAGAATTTTACGTGGAAAATTACGTCCAGTCATAAGAGGGATATAGATATTGATATTTCCAGAGCCACAGCCGTCATGAGGTATTTCCGATACTTCGCACATTGTCGAATGTCGTCATATTCTCGGTGCAATCGTAACATTTAATTGTAGTTAGAATGATAAATTGTGGTTGGGTTCCTAGAACTACATCGTTTGGAGTGGGCGTGCGTGGCAGAGTTAGCCTGTTGCCAGAACGAATGCCAGTTTCCGGCATAAGGCTACCGCGAGCGCCAGGTACAAAGAAAATCCAGCCGCCCGCCTAGTCGGTTCTTGCCTGCAGCTGCAGAAGTTAAGTTCTGGCGGCGGTGCTCTCTGGATACTTGAATAGCTAGATTAGATTAGATTAGTTTTTCGTTCCATAGATCCGTGTTGAGGAGATCCTAATGGATGTGGAACACGTCACCTCTTTTTTTTTTTAAAAAAAAAAAAAGCTGAAATAACAATACTAACAGTATGAATATATAAATCATTTGTTTCTATTAAAAAATTCGTCAATGGAGTAGAAGGAGTTGGCCACTAGTAAGTCTTTCAGGCTCCTTTAAACTGATCTTTATTTGTAACTAAATTTTTTATGTTTGCTGGCAAATTATTGAAGATGAGTGTTCCTGAGTAGTGGATCCCTTTTTGAACTAAAGTAAGTTCTTTTAAGTCCTTGTGCAGATCATTTTTGTTCCTGGTATTATATGTATGAACTGAGCTGTTTGTTGGAAAAGAGATATATTATTTAGGACAAATTTCATTAAGGAGTAAATATACTGAGAGCCAGTAGTTAGTATACCCAGTTCTTTGAAGAGGTTTCTACAGGACATCCGTGAATTTACTCCACAAATAATACGTATTACACGCTTTTGGACTCTGAAAAATGTTGGTTGACTTGAAGAGTTACCCCAAAATATTATACCATATGACATTATGGAATGAAAGTAGGCAAAGTATGCAAGCTTTTTCATTTTTATATCGCCTACGTCTGATAACACTCGAATTGCAAATACAGATTTGTTAAGGCGTTTCTGCAGTTCTGTGGTGTGCTCCTCCCAACTGAATTTAGTATCAAGCTGTAATCCCAGGAATTTAAGACTGTTAACCTCTTCTATCTGCTCTTCTTCGTACTTTATGCATATGCTGGGTTGAAACCTCTTACAGGTTCTAAATTGCATATAGTGAGACTTTTCGAAGTTTAATGTCAGTGAGTTGGCTTTAAACCATTTATTAATATCCATGAAAATATCATTAGCAGATCTTTTTAGAACTACACTCGACATACTATTTATTGCAACACTTGTGTCATCTGCAAACAAAACGAACTCTGCTTCTGGCAGTGTAACTGGTGAGAGATTACATACACAAGAAAAAGCAATGGCCCTAAGATGGATCCTTGTGGGACACCACATGTAATTTCTCCCCATTCTGATGATGACTGATGACTTAATTCACTAGTCCCTTGCACTGACACCCTTTGTTTCCTGTCAGCGACATATGACTTAAACCATTTTGCAGCACTGCCCATGACACCATAGAATTCTCATTTATTTAAAAGGATGTTGTGGTTTACACAAACGAATGCCTTTGACAAATCACAGAAAATACCTGCTGCTTGAAACTTGTTATTTAATGAATTAAGTACATTTTCATTGTAGGTGTAAATCGCCTATTCGATATCAGAACCCTTCAGAAATCCAAACTGTGTTCTTGATAATATGTTATTTGTGGTCAGATGGTTGAGAAGCTGCCTGTGCATCACTTTTTCTAAAATTTTTGAGAATGCTGGGAAAAGGGAAATCGGTCTGTAGTTTGATGGTATCTCTTTATCTCCTTTCTTGAATAGAGGCTTAACATCTGCATATTTTAGCCAGTCAGGAAATGTCCCAGTTATAATTGACTGGTTACACAAGCAACTTAGAATTGTACTAAACTCACATGAACATGCCTTAACTAACTTTCTTGATATTTCATCATAACCACTAGAATGCTTTGTTTTTAAAGATTTTATTATGGAAGTTTTTCTTTTGGTGAAGTGAGTGACATATTCATGTACCTGAAGCTATTTGTGAAGGATAGTTTCAGATATTCAAGGGCTTTATTTACTGATCCTGACAAATCCATTCTATCAGTAACAGATATAAAGTACTTATTAAATAGATTTGCCACACTATGTCCATCGGCTACTAATGTGTCATCTACCTTTAGTGCTATTTGCTCCTGTTCCTTTCTGGTTCTACCAGTCTCCTCTTTCACTATCTATTGTTTTTATTTTGTTCCCTGACACTGCTATCTTCTTCTCATAGTGCATTTGTTTATATGTCTGAATTACCTTTTTTAATATCTTACAGTATTCCTTGTATTTAGCTAAATCATCAGCATTGGAGCTATCCTTGGTCGATAGATTTATTTTCCTTTTTGTCTTACAGGAAATCTTTATTCTTTGTGTGATCCATGGTTTTACTATAGACTTCTGTTTAATTTGGGTAACTTTTAGAGGGAAACAGTTTTCAAACATGGTACTGACATTGTTCATGAATGTGTTATATTTTTCATTCATGTCATGAGCACTATAAACATCTTTCCAGTGCATATATTTGAGCAGTTTTCTAAAACATTCAATTTTTGGTTGATTGACTACTCTCCTGTACTTAGATTTAGCAGTATTGATAATCTGCTTAGAATTTACATCTAAAACAAGGAGCTTACTAATGCTCAGGATGCATTGTGTTGTTTCCGTAATTGGATGTATTGCGTCAATTTTCCAAGGAAGAATTGAGCGGTTCAATATCGATCACTGGGCGTATTAATATCATTCGAATTCCTGCCATTCCAATCATCCCCACATGCCCTCCACCGCCATGGGTGCTGCACTCTGGCATACAAGAGCGTCCACAATTGTGGCTATGGCTGCGGTGGTAGTTTTCACAGACCTCTGAGCGTTGGCACTGGCGGCCTATAAGGGGACTGGCTTGCTGCGTGTGGACATCTGGGAGGTGAGCATACGGGATGTGCGAGTGTTTTCAGCGATCACCGACATCTACCCATGACAACTACTGTTACGTTCTGAACTGTGGTCTAAGTATGTCGTGTTTAGTGTTTCTCAATACATCTCAGTGGATTCTGTCTTGCACTGGTATTTGCTGTTGTCTCTGTCATACCAAGCATTAGACTCCTTCTCCTCCTCCTTCTGAATGTGGCAAAGAGAACCAATTTAGGAAATCTATAGTGCTTTAAAAACCCAATAGCGATATCAAATTCCCAATTGATAACGATCTCTGACATCTAGCCATGACAGCTACTACTACTACAGATTGGATCGTGGTTTAAGTGTGTTGTGTTTACTGCTTTCCAATACATCACAGTGGATACTGCGTTGCAGAGGTATTTGTTGTTGTTGTTGTCTCTATCCTATCACGCAGTAGGTCCTTCCTGCTCCTTCCGAATGTAGTGGAGAGAACCAAGTGAGGAATTATATAGTACTTTAAAAACCCAGTCGCAACATGAAATTCCCGACGTATAAATTTATTGTTATTGATAGTGGTATTGCGAGCACACGCACCAGTCCAACCCCTCCACAGATTGTTTAAGGACATTCCGTGCAACTGAGCTGAAATTTGAAATTGTCAGCTACCTCCAACGTTCCCTACCAAATGACCTAACTGTGTCAATATCAACCGATGGGAGGCTAGGGAAAACAAATCCAGTAGTGTTTGGCAACAGAGCAGCTGCGGGATCGAATCCTACCAAATATTCCAATCCTAGTATCCTCCAATAGGAAGCAAGGAGAAACTGTCCCACACAAAGGGTATCGATTTAATTAATTAGGCAACCAATCTGACAGAGTCAGGGAATGTTTCCAAGACATCCACAGCTGGCAGTTTACCAGGTAAATGATGGGTTCGGTTGGAGCACAACCGATGGCGCGTGCAGGCCCGGCAGTGCCACATGACAGGCCGTGGCAACTTGAAAGAGAGGGAGCATGTGTTTCGACAGGAATTTCTCAGGTATCAGTATCAAAGGCTTGCCACCACTTAACACTTTTGTTTGCGGATTAACGCGATATCCAGTCTGTTAGTCACAGGACCTGAGCATTTGTAGTGTGCCATGTGCATGTGGGAATAGCGAAGCGGTCAGCCAGGTGTACAGTGCCCTGCAGTCAGTGCAAAAGATTTTTAACTGTATAATTATGTGCAGTGAATTATATTGATGGTATTCCTTGCATGACCGTGATAAAAAAACCGCCACAGCTGTTAAAATATTCCATACAGCCTTGTCACCCTTAAAATGTTTAAATAACAGTAGGCCATACAATGCAGTCAATTCCCCAACAATTTCTTTAAATAAATAAATAAATAAACTATATTCCAAAACCTGCCTTGTATCCCATAAATTGTTTGAATAAACAATATTCCACACATAGTATTGTTTACCAGAAACTGTTTAAACAATATTCCATACAATGCAATTTATTGCCGTCAAATTTCTTAAATAAATAAATAATATTATGTACACAGCATTGCATTCAATAAATTGTTTAAATAAATAATATTTCACCCATTGCTTTTCTACCAGAATTGTTTAAAGAATATTCCATGCACTGCAATCTATTTCTTGCCAATTGGCCTATCAACTGAGTCCTTTTCAGTATGTACGCTGAAAGTGGCCACCTCTACTTACAGGATAGGTTGAGACTCGAGGAAAAAATGGATTTATCAGAATATGAGAAGTTCACAACGAAAGGACATTTTACAATCCGGCGATCAGAAAAGTATTGGTCAGGGGTTCCTTCAGACATGATTATAGAACAAACATTGATGAGAACCATGAAGAGTTCTGGAGGACTTACTTCGGGCCGAGGAATTACGGATAGTGTATTAACAAGAAGGACATTGGGTATGATTCACATGCAGAACATTTGTGAAGAAATTGAGTCGTATTGCGAAGTGAGTGCAGTAACATCAGAACAGCATGTAGATGCAAGAAGTTGTCGCATCGAACGAGATGGCATAGACTTGCGTAAGCTGTGTGATTGGTTTTCAGTGCACCCTACCTTTCCTGAAAGCGATTTTATAATGTCTATCAGCAGTGGTGTTGTCGGAACGTAGGATGTTAATTGTCATATGTGTCACAAAGAGGGGGAAAGAGGCATGAAACAAAGCGGTGAAGAGTTAAAAGCCTTTTTGAAATATGAAATTGGTCCTTACGCAATGTCCCTATTCTCAGAAAAAGGCATGCGAAAAGGAACAAAATCTTCATTCTACAATGCCTTCGTTCCAGTGGAAGATGTGAAATCAGGTGGACCGAGTAAATTTTTTGTCATTGATGGAGGATACCTTATCCTCAAAGTGACTTGGACTCGAAATGTTTGTTTCAAGTCAATAGCCCAAAGCTATGTTTCTTACCTGCAATGTCATTTTGGATCTCAATTTGCTATTGTATGTGATGGGTATCCATGTGAGGGAGACAAATGCAGCACAAAGAGTGCTGAGAGGATTCGTAGGTCCAAAAAACGTTCTTCGGTTGACGTTGTGGTTGAATCAGAGATGGTGAACCAAGTCCCTCAGGACAAGATCTTGTACAACGAAAGAAACAAGATGCGTTTGATCACACTTCTTAAAAAGGAATTTCTGGAGTGTAGCACTGAAGTGCACCAGGCACAAGAAGATGCTGACCTTATGATAGTAACATCTGCCATTTCAAGAACCAAATATTTTGAAAGTGTTGTCATTGTAGGAGAAGATGTTGACCTGCTTGTGCTCATGACCGGTTTGTAAGGCATTGAAAACTTATTTTTCTTAAAGCCAGGAAGAGGAAATGCAGAAGACAAGTGGTTTCCCACTGCATCTTACAAGTTTGACAGTGAATATGTTCTGTTCATTCACGCCTTTAGCGGATGTGTTACAACATCCGCTTTTTTTGGTCGAGGTTAAATTAAGTGCTGCAATATTGTTGCGAAAAATGTACACCTAACCTCAGCGCTTTGCACGTTCAATAAACCACATGCTACCTGTGAAGAAATAATAATAGCAGGAGAGCAGGTTACTATCGCATTGTATAGTGGAGGTGTCAGCAGTTCCCACACACTATACCATTTGCGGTACCAGCTATTCGCCAAGTCTGCCACAAAAAGCAAACTGAATCTTGCACGGTTGCCACCTACACAAGATGCGACACTACATCATTCATTGCGGACTTACCAACAAGTCCAAAGTTGGATGGGAAACTGGAAACCTCCTGAGAAATGGGGCTGGAATCACACTGACCACGGTCCAATACCTGTTATAATGAGCCAAGGTCCAGCACCTGAAGCACTTCTTCACATTGTTTCATGCTCATGGAAGCTGAACTGTGGCGGAGCGTGCTCCTGCAGAAAAGCGGGTTTGAAATGTTCTTCAGCTTGCAAGAAATGTATTGGGGTCAACTGTGAAAACGTGCCAAAATTTTTATATGAAGACAGTGAAGAAGATTTTATGGAGGATGTTGAGGAAACCGCTGACGAAATCAACGAACTTGCTGAGGCTGACTCGCTGTTTAAAGAAGAGGTCAATCTGGGATCAACTCTATGCACAGACCTTGAATCCGTAACTCCAGGTATTTCTGGTGACACTGAGGAACCTGGCTAATTCAAAACGTTGGAAGTGATGCTCAAATCTGTCTCAAGTGCGCTAAGGTGCGATATTACAAGTATTACACACCCAGAATTCTCAACATTTTTTATTAACTGACAGTGCATTTTAATTGTAATAAAGCTACTTATTTTTAATGTCAATTGTGTGCTTTTATACACAAGAATAATTACCTACCTTATTAGGTTGCCTATTGCAGCTAATAATAGTTCAGTTTCCTGACACAATTTATTTTGTGTGTGTGTGTGTGTGTGTGTGTGTGTGTGTGTGTGTGTGTGTGTGTGTGTGTCTTAAAGGGTAGTGATGTAAGAATCACAATAGTTGGGTGCCCAGCAATCCTCATGTTGCGTACAGAGGAATTGAATACCTGAAAGTGAGGTGGTAAATTCCAACTTATAACATGATGTATAACATATTTATACTACACAAACAGAAACTGAAAAAACAGTGTTAAAAAAAGGTATTTTGCCACTATGCTCAAAATTTGAAAAATTGGTATTTTTAGGCTCTGTAGCGCCTTAGATACTGGGAGTAGAAAAAAATGGTAAGAATCAAATTTGTAGAGAATTTTGTGTTCCTTAAAAAAGAAACTAGATGTCAAAGCGATAGGAGCAAATGAAACTGAGATATTTTGAAAAAACTGAAAAAAGTCCGAAATTTTCGAAGTTTTTTGACTGCAGAAAGTTTTCCCAAGAGAAATTTTGTTGTCAAAACTTCGTTTTTTAACCTTTCCAACAATATGAATGAGTTAAAAAAATAAAATCTTCTACCCCACCTTTTGCAAAGTATATCTGCTATTTGACTGGACTATAAAGAATTCACGCCATGTCTACGTGACACAAGTCGCTTGTCTTCCAAAACCGATCTGTCCAGTTAAAGCTGCTGACAGGAGACGCCCTGAGCCCTCTGCTGAAACTGCTAGCGAATTCACGACATTGATTTTAGCCAATAGCGTGCCTGGGATACCGATAACGTGTGTGGACGACGAAGCATCCTGCGGTGCAGAACACACTTGCTTCTCCCTCTTGTAATCCAGACCTCGAGCAGAACAGATGTCTTTTTAAAAGGCAGAGCTTCTGGCTCTGCTTTTCACGACCAGCCACCAATGTAAATTAACATGAACTGCTTCCCCCTCAGTTGCCTATTTTAATTAATTGTTCGACTTCATAGACTGGCCTAAACCATATAACTTCCGACGCTGGGCGCACCCTTTGTACTCCCTATATTGAAATTTATCCTGTTTATTGTACGTAATTTCTTGTTTTTACATTTAACGGAAGCCCTGGATGCCCACTATCAAATCCTCGCCGCTTGACCTGCATACTGCCGCCACGAGGCATATTTAACAACCTTCTTCCCCCTTCCCTGCCATTTTATGCATTAACATTGGTGTTAGAAGTTTCTCTCCCCATCCGCAAACCACATACTCTTTTACATAAGTGTTACAACTTTGATGGCATCGAGTTCTCTGTTAAACTTCAGGGTATACAAAATTTGAGCCGCAGAACACCAGAATATAGGTTAATGTTTATGACCTGGAGAAAAAAGCAAGTCAGATGAGCAGAACAAGTATATAGTCGTCGCCCCCTGCATTTACCACAATTTGCCGCTGAACGTAAGATACATGTTAACAAGCTCTTATTCTCCAGTGACAAAAGAAAGGAGAAAGGCAATTATCATTATGTTTGGTTCAAGGATATGTCCTGCTTCCTCTCCTCCCAGATGAGTAAACATAATTGTAAAGAGTATATTTGTTTAAGGTGCCTCAATGCCTTTTCCTTAGAGAAGTTATTAGCAAAGCATCTAGTAGATTGCACATCCGAGGACCTGGTATGTGTTATTATGCCTACTGGGGAAAGCAAATTCATAAAGCTTAAGAATGCTCACTATCAGGAGTGATGGCCATTTGTGGTGTACACCATCTCTGAATGCCTCCTCGCTTCTGTGACCCACTGTGAAGGTGACCTTACAGCCTCATATACTACCTTTGTAGAAAAACACATACGACATGAGGCAGCATACCAAATTGTACAGTCCTATGACTGAAGTCTTAACCACTATGCATCTTATGTTGGGGAAAATCCTGCAGTTTGGGTGCTCATTGAGCTCGAAAAACTTTAATGGAAGGTTTATAAGGTATACAGCGACAACTTCCCATGACATAATAGAAAGAAGAACGAAGATTTGTACAATAACACGGTTGACTCATATTTGTGGGTTGCCATTAGACAGAAAAGTGGAAACTCCTCGTGGGGACCACTATCATCTTCTGGGGAACGTCCGTGGTACAGCTCACAATACGTGCAATTTGAAGAACCAGTTACCAAGACACATACCCGTTTTCTGCCATAATTTAAGCGGGTATGACGCTCACTTTCTTGTTGAGCACTTGGTTGACTTTGGCATGGAGAAAGATCAGGTCAGTGTCCCACCTGAGAGTGCTGGGAAATATATTTCATTGGAGAGGATGTGGAAAGAGTCAAAGTTTTTTTCTCAGATACATCGATATTGTACAATTCTAATGCAGACAGAGTTATGACCTATAATCCTTGTGAAGATATTCAGCGATGGAGTTCAAGGATTTGGCCGACAGGAAGTCCTTTAATTCACTCTGAAACCGATCTTTATCACTTGCAAGACCTTTGATATGCTCTGGTAAGTTATTGAATATATGAGTACCCATGTATTTGACTTCTTTTTGTACTAACGTTAAGCTTTTATAGTCCTTATACAGATTTTTTTTGGTTCTGGTATCATAATCATGTTTTGCACTATTTTGTGTTAAAGGAGATATGTTGGAAATGACAAAGGACATCAATGAGTATATGCACTGAGAAGTACTAGTTAGAATACCAAGTTTCTTAAAGAAGTCTCTGCATGGTGATCTAGGACTGACACCAGATATAATTCTAATGACTCGTTTCTGAATTTTGAAAATGTTCTCTTTGTGAGAGGAGTTTTCCCAAAAGATGGTTTCATAACTCATTAGTGAATGGAAGTAGGCCGAATAAACTAACTTCTTCATTTTTAAATCACCTATCTCTGCTTTCATGCATACTGCAAAAGTAGCTGAACTAATGCGTTTCGTTATGTGTAGAGTGAGTTTTCCAATTTAGATTGTGGTCAGTTTGTAGCCTTAAAAATCTGACATTGTCTACAGCTTTAATTTAATTGTTTGAATACATTATACTCGTTGGGTCAGGTATTTTCGTGAGATACGAAACTGTATGTACTGGGTCTTGTTAAAATTCAGTGACAATCCATCTGCTGTGAACCACCCATTGTTACTTAAAAATGTTTCATTAGCTGATTGCTCTGTGAGATCTTGGATACTGTTTTTTATACCAATACTTGTATCATCTTCAAATAACACAAAATTTGCATTTTCTGTAACTGCATATGGAAATTCATTAATATATGACAGGAACAACAAGGGACCTAAAATAGAGCCATGGGGCACCCCTTGTCTTATGGTTTTATGTTTTGAATGACCGTTGTTATGTGGTAAGCCTGATACTGACACACATTGTTTCAAATTAAAAAGATGGGATGAGAACCATGAGCCTGCTACTCCTGTTATCCCATAATATTTTAACTTTTGTATAAGGATATCATGCTTAACACAATCAAAAGCCTTAGCCAGATCACAGGATATTCCAAGTGCTAATAACTTTTGATTTATTGATTCTAATGTATCATCTGTAAAAGTGAATATAGCTTGATCAGTTGACAATCCCTTCCGAAATCCAAACTGATTCTCAATTTGAATATTTTTCTGTAGTAAGTGTTTATGAAGTCTATTGTACATAACCCTTTCAAACACTTTTGAAAATATTGACAATAGTGAAATGGGATGGAAGTTTTCCACTGATGATTTGTCTCCTTTGTTGTGTAATGGTTTGACAATAGCATATTTAAGCCTATCTGGAAAAGTACCACTGTGGAGGGATTCATTAGATAAGTAACTCAGTATGTCACAAAGTTCTGAGGAGCAACATTTAATTATGGTAGTGCTGATTTCGTAATAATCACTGGAACATTTGTTTTTAAGAGAGCGAATAATATCAGACATCGCTTTTGGTGAGGTAGGATATAGTTGAATTTTGTCAAACTTCTGCAGAAATGCATTTTCCAAATATTTTAAGCTGTCTTCTGAGGAACTATGCAAATCTAAGTTGTCTGCTACTGAAAGGGAAAAGTTGTTGAAACTCTGAAATTCTAGAGGTACCTCTAATCAACTCATTATTTACATTTAACATAATTTCCTCATTTGGCTGATTAGTTTTACCTGTTTCACTTTTCACTGTGTTCCATATAGTTTTAATCTTGTTATTAGAGGCATTTATTTTTTCTTGAAAATAAATACATTTTGAGGTTCTGATTACTTTGTTTAGAATTTTACAATACAATTTGTAATGTGACTTAGCTCTGTAGTTATCATTTTCCCTTGGCATTAAGTACAGTCATCATTTTGTTTTTCGAGACACTTTTTTTCCATTTGTAACCCAAGGTTTTGAAGCATTTAAGCTATTTGCTTTGATTATTTTCTTAGGGCGGCAATTTTCAATGTGAACTATGACTGTATTAGATGAATAGTTGTATTTTTAATTTATCCCAGGTGAATTGTATGCATCTTTCCAGTCTGTATTCCTCAAACAGTTTTTTATACCTTCAGTTCCTGTTTTATTTACTATTCGTATAGTTTCCCACTTCCTGTTATTAGTTGAATCAGATCCCACTATGTCAAATGTAAGCAACTGCACATCATGATCTGAAAGGCCATTAAATATTGCATTTATGCTATGACTTGCTAGTGTGGTAGTGTCTATGGAAATGTTATCAATAGCAGTGCTGCTGGTATCCATAACTCTGGTTGGGAACTGTACTAAGGGCATGAGATTATAAGAAGTGGTAAGAGACTCTAGTATTGATCTTGAGTAACTGTCCTTCAGAAAATTTAAATTGTAATCTCCACTTAGTATGAGTTCATTATTTTTGGAAGTTAAGAAATGTAATACTGCATCAAGCTGTTTAGTGAATAGCTGAAAATTACCAGTTGGAGCCCTGTATATTGTGATGATAATTATTCTTTTTTGTGTTTTACTACTTGTGCGGCAATGCTTCAAAATGCTGATCACTACAGTATTTAAGAATGCCAACGGTTTTATAATTGTGACTCTTTCTACTGTAAGTGGCAACTCCTTCTTTCTCCATCTCTTTCCTACAATACTTTAAAGCTCCGCTTCCTTGACACGCTATGCTTTATGCAGGCACCATTCCAGAAACTAGTTGAAACTCTACCCCGGGAGGATATGCATGTCATATGTGCTGCAATTCCCGACGAGGAAAAGTTTTGTGACTAGGAATGGGCTTTTCCCATATGAGTATCTGAATAATATGGCAGAAGCCAATGAAACCAGGCTACCCGAAATTGTTGTGATCTCCATCAACCTTACAGGCGATGCCATAATAGATGCAGAATATGAGCATGCCGTGAATATCTGGCGGGAATTCAACATCACAACTTTAGGAGGCTACACACGTCTTTACATGGACACAGATATGCACTTGCTTGCAGACATTTTCAAGAAATTCTGGAGTCTATCCATAGCCACTTATTCTCTAGATCCTGCCTTTTTTTACACGGCACCTGGGTTTTCTTGGGACGCAATGCTCAACAATGTAAAACAAAGCACAGCATTGAATTATTGAAGGTGCTGACTCTCTTCTTTTCTTTGAGCGTGGGATCCATGGAGGACTTTGCCAATGTGTCCATAGATACGCCAAGGTGAATAACCCACAGATGGGAGACAGGTTCAGCACATCCCTTGATTTGATTTATATCATGTACCTGGATGTGAATAACTTATACAGGCACGCCATGCAACAATGACTGCCAATTGGTTAGCTTTTATGGATGCCCAAAGACGAATGCGAGGGATTTTGTGGAAAAATCAAGGGAATGGCGGCTGATCCTGATTTGGGGTATGTGGTGGAGGCAGGACTCACATACACTTTCCGTTTCAATGATACACACGCCGATTTGCCACTGTGTCCAGAGCCACTATGAGTAGTGCCACAAAGAGGCTCCACTCCAAAACTGATGACTATGCTGGGGAAATAACTGGAGATGTATTATTAATTATCATAATCTGGGGTATCTCGTTCAAGTCGTTCCCCTGGTTGAAGGAGTATATTGTTTTGAATACCAGACATAGAACTTTCGCAACTTGTGACTTTGAGAAAGATTTTTAAAAGTAATGAATAATTCAATTTTCGGCAAAATAATGGAGAATCTGAGGGAACGGCGTGAAACTTTCATTAAAATAGAGTGAGATGGACGTTATGGAGCAAGAAAATGCAATGCCAGACAAAATTTTAAGCTGGATGCCATATTCAATTAGAACTTCGTTGCTGTGGAGATGGGGAAGACTGTAGTAGATTTTACGGAACTTATTTCTATGCAGATTTGCATATTAGACCTATCCAAACTCTACATGTACCACTTTCATTATGAGTTTGCAAAAACTCATTTCACAGATTCGAAATTACTTTATGTGAGTACAGATAGGTTCCTCTATTGGGTGACAAACTGTGATCCATATGAAATAATGAGGTACCACAGGAATGAATTCGACAATTCGATACTTCCTCACACACAGCCGATAACCCTTATGTTATTGTTCAACAGAACAAGAAGGTTATAGGCCTTATGAAAGATGATCCGAATGGATTGCCGATTGAGAAGTTTTGCAGCTCTGCGATCAAAAATGTATGTGTATCCGCAGTGGAAGGTGCCACCCACAAGCAGGTTATTGGTATGTATCGTATGGCATCAAGAGCCACTCTATCAAAGACTATTTGCAGTACCTGTACAGTGGTGTTCACGGTGCTGCACCACAGTCATCACATATAGCACAACAAACTAGTATTTGATCAAGAGGACATGAGGTGTACACTGTGCTATAGTCTAAAATCGGCCTGTCGCCTCATGACGATAAAAGGGTCATTTGTGATTATGGGATTGAAACTCTCTCGTACCCACACTACTCATATGTAGCAAGAGAAGGAGTGAGGCCTCTGAGTGAAAGGGAGAGAATGAGCGAAAGAGAGAGTATGTGTATTCTGCAGAGTAGTATGACCCTTTTATCATAGTATAAGAAATTTTGAGTGTGTGTCTGTGTATATGAGGTAAGTATTTATTTATTTATGTCATTTATATGTACTATGTACACACACACACACACACACACACACACACATATATATGTATGTATATATATATATATATATATATATATATATATATATATATATATATATATATATATAATGCTTGGAAAACGCATAATCAAGAAAGACATGTGTAGTTGTGTGTAAAAATATATGCACATCATGTGTGAAACAAATGTAAAAAAAGTTAAAATATAAATAAATTAAAACCAAAAAAATTGTATATTTATTTACTCATACACTGCGTATGTATACTGTTTAAGTATATGTATATATATCTACACACCTTGTGTGTCATATAAATATAATAGTTTTTAAGTTTGACTTGCAACTAGCTGTCCAAGACTGATTAGTTTTTAAGTGTACACAGTCCATCAGAATTACTGTTCAACCTATGCTATTGGGACTGTGGAATTTAGTTGCAGTAGAAAAAGGATCTCTGCGTTAGTTTTCAGGGTAGATTTGTAAAACAATGTAAATATTCTCATCCAGCACTACTGAAAAAGAAATGGAAAAAATATTCTCAACCAGTGTTGATGTTGTAGAGTGCAAGTTAAAAGTAACTCTGTGTTGAAATGTGAGAGTCTAATTGTATCTCAAGAACTGAACTGTACCCCAAGAACTGGATTGTATCTCTAGAACTGATTTGTAGCTCGAAAAGCAAAATGTATCTGTATAAACTGAATAAATGAAACAATTCGTTACCATACATCATTGTTGGTGTTATTTACAAAATCCTCTCTGCTATTGCACTGTGTTTATAAAAGATGTGCGTGACACAAATGACATTAGTTTTTCTGTAGATGACTGCTGCTACGGAGGTGACGTTTAAGATGACAAGAGTGGTTGCATGGTACTACGTCTATTGGGCAGCACAAATTAACTTATGGGAGTAGAAGGCATGTGACTGTGTCCACTTCCAGAGACATGTAGGAAACATGTCTAAAATTATATCTCCTGTGCTTGAAGAAAACTACAGATATAGTATATGGGCAAAACTGTATACTACCAAAGGGAGAACAGGGTGAAATCAGTATGAGGTAAAAATTCATTTATTTCGCATCCAACTTAAGAGTAATGCTACATTTTCGTAACCAGACAAAGCAACACTATTTTCAAGCATATTCTTGAGATGATGGAGAACAGGACACATGTAGAATTACAGGTCTTGAATTGCAGAAAACTTGAAGATTCGACACATCCATGAGGTCTTCTCCTTCCTCTTCACGTAGGTCGAATAATCGAAGGGCCGTCACCATATCTTTACAGGTTATGCCAGTATCAACCCAGGGAATTCCATGGTAGAAATGTGTTAACCACTTTATATTCCTCCATGTTTTAGCAGACTTCACATCCTTGAACGACCTCGATGATGCAATGTTTGCTGAAAATGTCTTTATTAGTCCGGCATCACCTGTGTACACTATGAATGCAATATATTTTTGAAACATGAACTGTCTACGCTCATTATCATAGAAACCCTGAGCAAGTGCAATGATGTTCACACCTTCAGATACCACTGTGGGATGCTCTGGGTAGGGTACAGCACTTGTTCATTTATACAGCTCGCTGCACAACACTGGCGAGCAGGCAGTAATTAATCACACAGCCACGTAGAACTAAAGCATACACAGCAGTGTGTTCCAGGAAGTTTGCAGAAGATCCAAATTCGATTCCTATATCTACAGGTCCAGATTTAATTATCTCGCTCTGTTTTGAACAGTCTATTATGATGACTGGCGCCAGCTCCTTGAATTTCCATGGACTGAATAGCCATCCATCCTCTTCATAGGATGAAACAGAGATCCTCACATACATGTCATATGCTAGACTGTATACGTTTTCATCCTACTATGGACGTAAATTATCATACAAATAGAATTCGGAGTTCAGGTAGACTCTGGCATTAGTTAACTTGCACTTATAAAATTTGGCGGAATCATTTGCTATATCCCCTCTTCTACTGGTCTGAAACGCAAGTATGATGAACCTGGGCGTCTCCAGCTGAGAGGAGGTTTTAATAGACCACGTTTGTCTGTTTGCAGTCGGTAGCACTGTGTATTCGAAAACCTCCCATGAACGGAAAGATAGCGCTAGAGCTACACTGGCATTCAGAACTTTAAAAAGAATCAAACCATGCTCGTCCGATACTGTGATGTGTGGCGTCTTCCATATTTATTATGTTATTGATAGAGATCTCGTTCTTCTCTTGAGTTCCTTGAATGTATGACTTGTTGTCCGTTGCACTCTGTACCAGAATAAGTTCCTGTTAGCATTCACAACAATTCGCCACGTCTCGTCAAAGTATCCCATAAGCAGTTTTAAGGTATACATGCAATAAATCTCTTGTACTCGTCCACTGTTCTATCCGCTGGCTCATCAATTAACTATCCAGTATTTTCTACATCGTTCAGACACTTGAGAGAAGCAGAGACATACATTGTAAGAGTTGATGTTATTCCTATATAGCGTGTACGGTCAATATCGGCCCCGTTAAGTTAATATAGTATCTCATGAAACAGACATGCTAAAGCATTATGGGTAAAGTTCGATACCACATTACCAGTACCATCCCTTTTTGTAAATGATCCATCAAGATATATGAAACTCTTGCATGGTAAGGTTGAAGCGTCCTGGTGCTGGATGCCAATCCTAAATTTATCGTTCGTGTTGAATGTGGTTGATGCATAAGGTTTATGCAAGAAGTATTCCTCGCGTATAATACTCTCGTTATATTCCACTGGGCTAGTTATACTGAAAGAACCACTGATTTAAAAAACTCGTAGTTTGCACATGGTACCACCTCGCTGTTCTGTTCGGGAGTGCCACGCTGCGCGTTCACTTTGGTTTTATGCCTTATACCCATCCTGTCTTCCTTGATAGTAAAGGGATGCTGTGATCCCTGGTTGAAACACTCTGCCAGCGCTTCCGGTCTGGCAAGTTAAAGGCCGTCGATTCTACCTCCGACATGTTCCGGCTACTTGAAGTCCGCTACCGTTTATGGATCTCTGCGCAATTAATGTCACTGCTGGCTCCGTTTTAGATGTAGCCGTACAATGATTTCCTCACCACGAAAATCGACAAGTTGATTATCCTGGTCCACAATACGCAGCTCCAGATAGTCCAAAGCCTGAACTGTTACTGGAAAGTAAATAACGTTGGTAGGTGCCTCAACGGTCTTATACCCTGTTCCCACTGATGGGAAGAATCCGTAAATTGTATGAATCAATTTACTGTTGAGATAAGAGTTTGTTGCGATGTTACACTCGACACGGACTGTATTGACAAGGAGTATATCCTCTGATTGGTCGGATCTGTAGAATTTATTAGTATCCCTCATAAAAACCTGTCCTTTTGTGAAACCCAGCACCCATTCTATTGATACTTTCTTTTTAAAGTCAAGTGTTCCAATCATTGTCTTTATTTCAGATTTAAGTGTACTCATGTTCGCACATAGTGTAATCCCTTTTTCAGACTGTTTTAAAACTTGGTTTAAATCGTCAATATTGTATGCACCAGGTTCTATTTCCACAATTTCTTCTCCACCACTAATTTCCAGATGAAGTTTATTTATAGCCTCTGTGATATTCGGAATACTGTTGTAAGTCTCCAGTCCAATCAGTGTAATACTCCACTCTCCATTGCCTATATCAATCGGTGGGAAATAATTCGCGATTAATACTGACGATCGTTCTTTTAAGGTCAGAGAATACAACATTGCCTCTAAATCTCGACTGACGGTTGGATGCTTAGTGCGTGTCCTTATGTATATACTTCTACATAGACGTTAGGAGAAACATGATGCGCAGATGCCTGCATAAGTAGTATTAAAGTTTTGGTAACGATGAAAATTGTAGAACATACGTCTTCTGTCGGTGAAGTATCCTTGTAACTTCCGCAGTGGCTGCAAGTCTCCAAATGAGTCGAAATAGTAGACGTTATTTGTATTTTCCTTAACATACGCCACCCAGTGGGTTCCTGGTCCCCTAGCAACATCTAAATTCACAATCCCACATTATATGGTTTTCCATATAGCCTTCGGTAATGTATTCCACATAAACACATCACAGAATCTTCGAATGCTGAATTTTTTCCTGACAAACTTGAGCAGATCTGTATTTGTAAGCTGTCTATTCGGCAGAACAGCTAACGGGAAATCTAGTCCTTTCTTATATGGTTTCAGGTATAGTCCTTTTCTGATGGCTGCTGCTTCCATCATGCCGCTATGTCTTCTTGCTTCCTCTAGCATCTCCCAGGAGTTCTGTGCGTTCTTTACTGTTCTGGTAACAGCCGCAGCACCACAAGCCAGTGAACCCATCGCTGATAAAACTGCAAGAGAAGGAATGAGGAAGGGAATAATTCCACCTTATATTTTCGTTGTCGGTGGAACCCTGGGTCCTTTACGTTTTAGGGCGCTTTTAGCTGCATACATCGCTGTGAGGATACAGTTTTTTAAACACTCGTTATTCTTCTTCAGCGTTGTCACCGTAATAATCTTCTTCTTCTTCAGTTTACGACGTGCAGCATTATTAGCTTTCTTGAAATTCCTCACCCCTAAGCCCAACTTCATTTTACCACGCATTATTTTATCAACTACAAATGCCGCAATGTGCTGTCCTATACCAGTATCCTTTCTCACACGTATTGTTTGCCTTTATCATCTAAAATTCGATCTGCAATGTGATGTCTTGGGAGATCTTTATGTTTTGTGTATGCAGTATCTTGTTCCAAACACAGCTCGTCAAGCAAGCTAATCACCAGGAGCCAAACGTTTTTGAAGCTTTGTGCCAGGTCCACAGTAATTATGCCTGGAATCTGCTATGCGAAAGGAAGTTCGTTGAGAATAATACCGCCTCCTATAATGTGTCTCCCGCCGGCAAGGAGTGGCTATGCGGCTAGAGGCGCCCTGTCACAGATTGCGTGGCCACAGCCGCTGGAGGTTCGAGTCCTCCCTCGGGCATGAATGTGTATGTTGTTCTTAGCATAAGTTAAAGTTAGTTTAAGTGGTATGTAGTCTAGGGACCGATGACCTCAGCCGTTTGGTCGCTTAGGAATTCACACACATAATGTGTCTCTTGTCAGATATGTTATGCTGAAAGATGGCAGTGCCTTCTGGGTAGGACACTGTCGTGGTAATATCCATCAGTCTCTTCCCCTTTCATTTTGTTTCAGGGCTTATCATTTAATTTCATTCGCATTTGGTGTATACAGGGCAGTGGTTTATGGGCCGCCATATTGGCAGTTGGTCTTATTCCGCTGGTGGCCAAAGCAAGAGGATGGGAACGCTGTGGCTGAGTGCGAAATGACACTTCTTTAGAAGCTGGCGGCGCCGGGCAACCAGTTTATTAGCGAGTGGACATGGTGTGGGAATCTGGTATCCTTATCCCATGTGCAGATCCAAGTAAAGCAGCGTTGGGCTGGCGCACAGCCATGTGTTTATAACAAGAACAGCGTGCCTTGTGAGAAGGATGTCTCGTTTCTTAGATGCCACCGCACCTCGCCAAAACGGCGCCCACTAAATCGTTTTATGGACGAGACGGAGCTTGGTTTCACAAGGAAGCTTCCCTCATACTGTGAAATGCGCCGAGGCGTTTGGCTACTGGACATCCAGGCAATGCAGGCATTGAAACTTCCTGGTAGATTAAAACTGTGTGCCGGACCGAGACTCGAACTCGAGACCTTTGCCTTTTGTGGAACTGAGCTACCCAAGCACGACTCACGCCCCGTCCTCACAGCTTTACTTCCGCCAGTACCTCGTCTCCTACCTTCCAAACTTTACAGAAGCTCCCCTGCGAACCATGCAGGACTAGCACTCCTGAAAGAAATGATATTGCAGAGACATGGCTTAGCCACAGCCTAGAAAATGTTTCCAGAGTAAGACTTTCACTCTGCAGTGGAGTGTACGCTGATATGAAACTTCCTGGCAGCTTAACACTGTGTGCCAGACCGAGACTCGAACTCGGGACCTTTGCCTTTCGCGGGCAAGTGCTCTACCCTCTACCAACTGAGCTACCCAAGCACGACTCACACCCCGTCCTTTTTGCTTGTTTATTCTTGAATTGAGAACAACTGTGGTAGGTGAAATGACAAGTTTAATGTCGCAATATTTCCCACCAAATTACAGCTTTTCACACAGTTTTCAATTCGCCAACATAAAAACAGCGCAATGGATAACGCATCTTGCCAACAACAAAAAGTGAAATAAGTTTATATCTACATCTACATCTACATTCATACTCCACAAGCCACCTGACGGTGTGTGGCGGAGGGTACCTTGAGTACCTCTATCTGTTCTCCCTTCTATTCCAGACTCGTATTGTTCGTGGAAAGAAGGATTGTCGGTATGCCTCTGTGTGGGCTCTAATATCTCTGATTTTATCCTCATGGTCCCTTCGCGAGATATACGTAGGAGGGAGCAATATACTGCTTGACTCCTCGGTGAAGGCACGTTCTCGAAACTTCAACAAAAGCCCGTGCCGAGCTACTGAGCGTCTCTCCTGCAGAGTCTTCCACTGGAGTTTATCTATCATCAAATGGTTCAAATGGCTCTGAGCACTATGGGACTTAACTCCTGAGGTCATCAGTCCCCTAGAACTTAGAACTACTTAAACCTAACTAACCAGTGGGCGAACAAGCGTACTGTAACCTACTTTTTTTTTCGGATTGCATTTCCTTAGGATTCTTCCAATGAATCTCAGTCTGGCATCTGCTTTACCGACGATTAATTTTATATGATCATTCCATTTTAAATCACTCCTAATGCCTACTCCCAGATAATTTATGGAATTAAGTGCTTCCAGTTGCTGACCTGCTACAGTGTAGCTAAATGATATGGAATTTTTCTTTCTACGTATTCGCAGCACATTACACCTGTCTACATTGAGATTCAATTGCCATTCCCTGCACCATGCGGCAATTCGCTGCAGATCCGCCTGCATTTCAGTACAATTTTCCACTGTTACAAACTCTCGATATACCACAGCATCATCCGCAAAAAGCCTCAGTGAACTTCCGATGTCATCCACAAGGTCATTTATGTATATTGTGAATAGCAACGGTCCTATGACACTCCCTTGCGGCACACCTGAAATCACTCTTACTTCGGAAGACTTCTTTCCATCGAGAATGACATGCTACGTTATGTTATCTAGGAACTCTTCACGCCAATCACAGAATTAGTCTGATAGTCCATATGCTCTTACTTTGTTCATTAAACGACTGTGGGGAACTGTATCGAACGCCTTGCGGAAGTCAAGAAACACGGCATCTACCTGGGAACCCGTGTCTATGGCCATCTGAGTCTCGTGGACGAATAGCATGAGCTGGGTTTCACACGATCGTCTTTTTCGAAACCCATGTTGATTCCTACAGAGTAGATTTCTAGTTCCCAGAAAACTATACTTGAACATAATACGTGTTCCAAAATTCTACAACTCATCGACGTTAGACATATAGGTCTATAGTTCTGCACATCTGTTCGACGTCCCTTCTTGAAAACGGGGATGACCTGTGCCCTTTTCCAAGGGGGCAAGTTCCTTCGCGTACTCTGTGTAAAATCGAACTGGTATCCCATCAGGTCCAGCGGCCTTTATTCTTTTGAGCGATTTTAATTGTTTCTCTATCCCTCTAACATCTATTTCGATATCTACCATTTTGTCATCTGTGCCACAATCCAGAGAAGGAACTACTGTGCAGTCTTCCTCTGTGAAACAGCTTTGGAAAAAGACATTTAGTATTTCGGCCTTTAGTCTGTCATCCTCTGTTTCAGCACCATTTTGGTAACAGAGTGTCTGGATATTTTGTTTTGATCCACCTACCGCTTTGACATAAGACCAAAATTTCTTAGGATTTTCTGCCAAGTCAGTACATAGAACTTTACTTTCGAATTCATTGAACGCCTCTCGCATAGCCCTCCTCACACTACATTTCGCTTCGCGTAGTTTCTGTTTGTCTGCAAGGCTTTGGCTATGTTTATGTTTGCTGTGAAGTTCCCTTTGCTTCCGAAGCAGTTTTCTTACTCGTTTGTTGTGCCATGGTGGCTCTTTTCCATCTCTTACGATCTTGCTTGGCACATAGTCATCTAACACATATTGTACGATGGTTTTGAACTTTGTCCACTGATCCTCAACACTATCTGTACTAGAGACAAAACTTTTGTGTTGAGCCGTTAGGTACTCTGAAATCTGATTTTTGTCACTTTTGATAAACAGAAAAATCTTCCTACCTTTTTTAATATTTCTATTTACGGCTGAAATCATCTATGCAGTAACCGCTTTATGATCGCTGATTCCTTGTTCTGCGTTAACTGTTTCAAATAGTTCGGGTCTGTTTGTCACCAGAAGGCCTAATATGTTATCACCACGAGTCGGTTCTCTGTTCGACTGTTCAAGGTATGTTTCAGATAAAGCACTTTAAAAAAAATTTACTGGATTCTTTGTCCCTGCCAGCCGTTATGAACGTTTGAGTCTCCCACTCTATATCCGGCAAATTAAAATCTCCACCCAGAACTGTAACATGGTGGGGAAATCTACTCGAAATATTTTCCAAATTATCCTTCAGGTGCTCAGCCACAACAGCTGCTGAGCCAGGGGGCCTATAGAGACATCCAATTACCATGTCTGAGCCTGCTTTAACCGTGACCTTCACCCAAATTACTTCACATTTCGGATCTCCGTCAATTTCCTTCGATACTATTGCACTTCTTATCGCTATAAGTACGCCTCCCCCTTCACTGTCCAGCCTGTCTCAGCGGTATACATTCCAATCTGAGTTTAGAATTTCAGTATTGCTTACATCTGGTTCCAGCCAACTTTCTGTCCCTAGTACTATGTGGGCATTGTGGCCGTTTATTAATGAGAGCAGTTAACCTTAATCACAATATTATGAAAGTTTAATTGGAAGTTTCTTTACATTAATCATAAGCACAATAATTTGAAAGTTTAATTGAATGTTTGTTTAAAAATTGCTCCTACATATACGTTATGATGTTGGTCAGTACTATGAAAGTCGTCCGATTCCGGTTCAAAGTTCGGTACTACTTAGGATGACAATCAAGTCTACCGTGGACGGTTAGACAAATTTGAGTGCAAGATTACCCAAGGCCGCTCGAGTTTACAGTTGACGCAAGCTGGTGAACCAACAAAGTTTACACTTCTGCACGCGGTATTTACCTTAAGCTGCGACGTGCTGCTGTCTGCAAGGCCGCTCTTTCCCACTGAAATTCCTACAAAACTAATCTGGCCTTTGCAGAACATTCCAGCAGAAACTTTCCCTGTGTTTCTCGTTATGCGAGAAAACATGTACTCAGTCTTATTATGTGGCGATATGCACGCGCATGGTTGGAGCAGCGTGCATATTATAGTGACCCCTCAGTTTTCGCAAGAACAAATTAACTAATTTGGCTGGTTCTTTTCTCCACAGTTGGAGCTAAATGTTGCTACAGCTAATTTTAGCTGGAGTGCAGCTGCTGTGAATGCAGGGTCCACACTAATTTCGTCTCTGCGTCGTACGGAAGTTTAAGTGTTGTGTTCTGCACTTGATGCCAGTTCAGAGAACAGTCCCACACACAAAATTTCGCTCTTGTCCTACTCATGGCAGAACTGCCTCCCTGCACTTGGGTTCCTTTTTCACGTCGCCGCTTTTTTCGACCAGTAGGAGCGTTCCTCTCATTTTGTAGAAACACCCTCCACCAATCGCAATGTCCCTTCTAACAAACTGCGTCGAAACTTCAGTAGTTTTCTCCTTCTTAATGAGTTTCCGCCAATCGTGCATTTTGTGCCCATTCCAGATGCCTAAAGTACATTGACCTTTCCATGTGTTGCACTCGCTGGACGAAATTGCGTCACTGGCTTTTGTTTGTATCCCGTTGGAATTTCGAAACGCAGTTTTCTAAAGCTTCTTCTCTGCTCTTGTACCGATACCCTTGCTACAGGCGGCCCTCCAGCTTGAATCACCTGGCCCAGGGTCGCTGTCCTTTCTGCCACCCCTATTTTTTTAAGTGGTTACCGGCGTAACTCCTGCAGCACTGCTTCGCTACGCCGTTGTGGAGCTAGCTTTTCAAAACTAAAAGCGACTTGACTCGTGTTCCCTGTTCTTCCTTCCGCTCAAAGATATGCATTGTATAGGAATTGTGTGTTAATTACCGTCGATTGACAGTCAGCCCTTTTTGCATTTCATATTGATAGGCTAATGTTCTCATAACTGTCGATTTACGTTAGGTGCCATCCTCAACTTCTCATTGCGATTTGTAAAGGTCTCATGTAAGGTACGAATCTGACCATTTATTATGCCACCTTACAAGTGAATCATATTTCTGGCACTCTCTTATCTCGAAACGAGTCACCTTTCCCGAACCCAGCTGCTACAGTAAAATTCCAACGTGGTTTTAGTCATCCCCTACGCATCTTGCAACTGTTCCCATTTCCACAGCTTCGCGCATGTGATCATTCCAATTTAAATCGGAACTGAGGAGAAGTAGAAGAAAGACATATGCACCACCTGCTGCAACCCGTATAGAAACAGAACGACGTGAGTTAGTGCAACAGGAGCATGTTTTGACCATTCAATGGAAATGTGCACAATGTGGTACGTCCCCAAACTAGATACAAGTACTACAGATCCGCGTCCATTCAAATCAATCAGACCAACATGCTATCATCGTTATTCTCTACCCCTCAACATAGAAAATTTACGAACTATAAAAGCTCATCCGATTTAGAAGTCACCTAGCCACCGATGCCGATGCAGTGACGCAAAGCTATGGTGGGCCTCCAGAGCAGAGATGGAGATTCCACAATGCTTCCCAGAATAGCGTAGCGTACAGCCATCCAAGCATTCCTAAAGGTATAACTCATCCCACACCGAATTTAAACCTCAATCTGTTGCTGTTACTGACGCCTATTGAATATAAAGGCGCCGCAGATGCCACTTTAAAGTTTGGTCACCTATACTCTAGGTAGATGATCGTATCCCACAGACTATACTAAGTCGCAAGAGACGTTCCCTCTGGTCCTGGTTCAAACACCTGTGAGGCGTGCATATACACAGACATACAGAAAACGGGGCAAACGCTCTCCGAATGTGGAGATGACTGGATACAGTCGAGTACAGTGCTATATTATGCCTCCTGATCAGTGCATTTGGGCTAGGTGTTGGCAGCTGTGCTATATTTACAGGCAATCTTAGAACACAGAACGAGATTTTATGTCGTGATCATATGGATAGATCTGACCTAAAATCGATAGAATTGCGAAAAATGACGAGGGAATAGGTATAAATTGACACAATATACACAGAAATTCTGTGAAATTGAGGAAGTACTTGCTTATCTTCTGTTTCGCTCTGAACAATTTGTACATGGGAACAAGTATGCGGCAACAGGAGGAATCTGGGAAAACGTCGACATCGAAAGGAAGCGAATGAAGGAGGTAGCAAATTTTTTTCCGTCGAAGCAGTATTATACTGTATGTCTTATGAGGTACCATTGATACACGCGACTTGACTACTGTATTTGATGCTTTTCAGGAGGACTGAGAACCATTCACCTCTAAACTTACTTACATCTGCATTAAAGGATAACAGAGAGTGGACGGGGTGATAGATTGAGACAGAGCTGTAACGAAGTACGATTTAATGGTTGACTGATTTATTCTAGAGAAGGAGAAGTTGCTGCAGGTCAATCAATTTTTTTCGAGTGTTCTGCTTGGATGCATCAGTCGCGTGACATAGCCTGCATTCTACTCGTAAACAGCCATGTGTTCTGTATGTATTTCAAAGCACTGTCTACTAGCGATCGATAACGGTAAACTTGTCGGTCATCAGAGGACCACCATCTCATGTGTGATGAAATTTGACACATTGCTGTAAACGAATTGTGATTTATGTGATGTATTCCATTCCCCATATCGCATCTTGGGTGTAAAATTGAGACTTCAGCCTCATAACTAAGCTAGCGATAGGAGCTTGCCTGACAGATGTGCCATTTACAGAATTAGTGATTACCTCCACTAACCTAACTCCACCAACCCTACCCCCATTCCCTTCCTCTCCACCATCTGTAACTTGGCAGAAAAGGACTCAGTCTGTGCTGGACTGCCAGATAGGATGGACGTAAGTGTTCATTTTGTATGCAGTGCAGTATATTGTTCATTTAAACAATTCGAGTTGCCATTGATCGAGCACTACACAGTAGCTCCATAAAATGTGTTCAACTTGAGGCCCAGAGACCAACTGACCTGTTCACAACATTACCACCAGAGGGCGCTGTTCCCCTTCCCCTCCCCCTCCACGACATAATCCAAGATGGCGACCCAAGGGAAAAACATCGGGAAATTTATTGGTGGGAAAACACATAGCATAAGGCATTGTTTAAGCAATTTGTTTAAGAATATTGTTTATTTATTTCTGAAATCGTAACACACCTCTAAATTGATGCTGGTGTTTAAATAACTGAGATTATGTTAAACAAATGCAGTCCTTTTTTTATTCTGATAGCAAAAGAAACCACATAATTACATGGTCATAGATTGTGCTAAGCGTATAAGAAAAACTTTCTTGTGAGCACTCCATGCACCAAAGTTGTGGCTGCTGGAAGAAGCCTTGTGCCGGATCACTCCACGCTGGCCACCAACCACCAGCAACCGCAGGGAAACCACGCTAAGCGCTTCCTGTCTCGATGGAAATACCCGCAGCCTTCCTTCTCCACTCTTGCTCACTTTCATTCTTTGTGGCACAATGATATCTCTTGTCAATGAACGTCCACTGCTTAAGGATTTATTAAATCTGGTGTCTAAGCAATGTGTGGAATATTGTCACATATACACTCCTGGAAATGGAAAAAAGAACACATTGACACCGGTGTGTCAGACCCACCATACTTGCTCCAGACACTGCGAGAGGGCTGTACAAGCAATGATCACACGCACGGCACAGCGGACACACCAGGAACCGCGGTGTTGGCCTTCGAATGGCGCTAGCTGCGCAGCATTTGTGCACCGCCGCCGTCAGTGTCAGCCAGTTTGCCGTGGCATACGGAGCTCCATCGCAGTCTTTAACACTGGTAGCATGCCGCGACAGCGTGGACGTGAACCGTATGTGCAGTTGACGGACTTTGAGCGAGGGCGTATAGTGGGCATGCGGGAGGCCGGGTGGACGTACCGCCGAATTGCTCAACACGTGGGGCGTGAGGTCTCCACAGTACATCGATGTTGTCGCCAGTGGTCGGCGGAAGGTGCACGTGCCCGTCGACCTGGGACCGGACCGCAGCGACGCACGGATGCACGCCAAGACCGTAGGATCCTACGCAGTGCCGTAGGGGACCGCACCGCCACTTCCCAGCAAATTAGGGACGCTGTTGCTCCTGGGGTATCGGCGAGGACCATTCGCAACCGTCTCCATGAAGCTGGGCTACGGTCCCGCACACCGTTAGGCCGTCTTCCGCTCACGCCCCAACATAGTGCAGCCCGCCTCCAGTGGTGTCGCGACAGGCGTGAATGGAGGGACGAATGGAGACGTGTCGTCTTCAGCGATGAGAGTCGCTTCTGCCTTGGTGCCAATGATGGTCGTATGCGTGTTTGGCGCCGTGCAGGTGAGCGCCACAATCAGGACTGCATACGACCGAGGCACACAGGGCCAACGCCCGGCATCATGGTGTGGGGAGCGATCTCCTACACTGGCCGTACACCTCTGGTGATCGTCGAGGGGACACTGAATAGTCCCCCATTGAGCATGCTTGGGACTGGATGAATCGTCGTCTCATGCGGTCTGCACGTCCAGCACGAACGCTGGTCCAACTGAGGCGCCAGGTGGAAATGGCATGGCAAGCCGTTCCACAGGACTACATCCAGCATCTCTACGATCGTCTCCATGGGAGAATAGCAGCCTGCATTGCTGCGAAAGATGGATATACACTGTACTAGTGCCGACATTGTGCATGCTCTGTTGCCTGTGTCTATGTGCCTGTGGTTCTGTCAGTGTGATCATGTGATGTATCTGACCCCAGGAATGTGTCAATAAAGTTTCCCCTTCCTAGGACAATGAATTCACGGTGTTCTTATTTCAATTTCCAGGAGTGTATTTCCTGAAGATGTCATTGGAACTAAATGTACTATTGCCCAAAGAGAGATAGAGAGAGGTTTGCAGATGATGCAAGAATGTTTAAACAATCTGTGATGTAATTACAAATTTTATTCCGAGGAATACTTCTACACTTGAACACTTACTCTAAAAAGATAGGGGTGGATTCTGGCATACTCGTGAAACCTCTTGAAACTTCATCCAGCCTTCCTCCCTGAGACACTTCGCGTACTTTTGTGGGATATACCACATCCTTCCTTTGTCTTTGAACACGAGCTCCTTCAGGAGTTATTAAATCCAATTGACTATTTCTCTAAATGCACTTTCAACAAGAGCACTGCACAGTAGTTTGCTTAAATATTGCGATATGTACTGCCATACATGAACGCGGACTTTAAAAAGGTTGTAGTGGGTTCTGGCACACACTTGCGAAACCTCCCAGTATTCATCCAGCCTTCCTCCCTGAGACACTTCACGCTCTTTCGTGGCAAATAGCTCCCGAAACCGATATCAACATCTGATATCACACGCCAAAATGACGAAATTTAGCAGTCGAAATAAATATCTCTGTAGCTCTAAACAGAGCCCTCACCACATTTAGGTTCTAGCTGGTTGTTTGAAGGCACTGCCAGAGAGAGTAAAATTTCTGAGTCCTACAGCTGCTGCGGTGTTCATCACTTTTCAGAGACGCTGAGTGGGCTTAGTTTATATTTGCTACTGGAGTCAGGGATGTTAAGTCTCTTATTTTGCTCACTTTTCGAAGCATAGTAGTGTCTAAGCATATCTAAAAGTTCATGACATCTTTCGAATGCCACAACAGATCGTGAAAGTAAAATCCAAACAGAATTCGAAGTACTGTCCTACACACGCGAGAAATGGTTGAAATTTTCTGGGCGTTTTTCATGACCTACTACAACTGCTGGTCTGGAGGGGGTCCGAAGCTACAATGGCGAGAAGGAGGACACCATCCCACCTGTCCGAACCAGATCAGCCTGGTGTACTTGGACTTGTCTGTGAACACTCAAGGAAAGAAGAAATCACGTGACTGTCCGACGTCACAGAACTTTCCATAGATACCTTGACCCTGTCTTATTCACACCAATCTGTAGAGGCTCCTATGCCCTGCACACATGATGTCATGAAATTTCCTGTGAATTGACCATTCTAATTGGTTCCCACTGAATTTATCTGCCAAATTGCTGCTGCCAGTGTGGGAGCACAGTCCGCCACTTTCTGGAGACGGACAAATTGGAAGACTTTCAGTGGCAAGCTGTTTTGTACAGATCGGCAAACAATCAGCAGTCATATGGCACCGACAGTTAAACCGTGAAAAAGTGGTCTACAGATCATGAAATACGGAAACTAGCGCCAAAGACACTTCCTCAGTTACACTGCTCTGCTGCTGTCGAGGAAAGCTTGAATTTTTCGGCGTGAAACTGATAGCCAACTAGGCTATATCATTACAACCGATTGTACCACCATACGATATCAATGTAGTAAACACAGTTCGTATCCTGTATATAGCTGTTGACAACTAGACAATCATACCGTGAAGGCAGACAGATCCCCAAAAAACATAAGCACATGCGCCTTATACACCATAGTCGCTGCACTAGATATTTCCTGCGAGGTCAGTCGGTAATCCACAGCTCCCAACGGTCACGATGCCACACGCTGGCCTGATGTGTGATCAGAGAGCCCTCCATTAACAGCGGTCACTCTCCGAACTGGTGTACAAGGGCTGACTTGGTTCCCCCGGCACAAAGACGTTTGCTAACGGTATTGTTTCCGATCTGGTTTACTTGCCGTCTTGGCTTCTGCAACGAGTTGTGATCATCCCCAGACACTGGAATTGCAAGAACATATGTATTTTTACATGGTTTGCCAGAATATCATACAAATTACGTAATAGTTCTCGATATCAACCAAATAGCAGTATGCTACCGATCGGTTGCACTGTATAATTCCGAAGATAAAGAGTGGAAATTATATCTCTAGAAACTCAAAACTTTAACGAGGTCGTCGTGTGGGACGTGCTGCAAACCACTGAGTAACAAGAAACTTATCTCGTCTGCGAAGATCTTATCGCTAAAACTCCAAACTAGCGGAAACTGGTAGTTATACTCATATTTTTAACGAATACCTATGTCAATGATTTATCAGATTCCAGATCATCATTGCACTTTACAAAGTCAACTAAGGTTTTGATACTTATAATCGTAAGTGTTTCTCATGTTCAGAGAACCAGCAAACGTCTCTTCCACCTGTGTTTCACCAACTATATGCACACAGCACACATCACAATCGATGTTCTCTCAACCAGATAAAGGCAGGAAACGTGTAGGATGGCAGAAGAGTCAACCAGCCCATTTACATGGGAGGGAATAAGTGCCCATAGCAAACACTTGCCCATATTGAATCTTCTCAAGTTTCCGCGGAGAATACTGCAACACACGCGATCATGAAGGCTGCCCAACACATATTGAGTATAAGTGTGCTATTCACCCTCCTAGAGGGCGACACAATTAGGTCAGCTCTATTCTTGTACCCCACATCTCCAGTTCGGACGGCTCAGCGACGTCTTCCGCCATGAGCTGGAAACGCCAGTTCGTCCCGGCCACCAGCCACGTCTGCCATGCAGCCACTCACCAGGCAGAATCGTCCTAGGAAACCAGTCACATATTTATCAGTGGAATTACAATTAAATCAATATGGCGACATTCCACAATGAGCGAAGTACCGGCAATACCTCCTCCCTTTGGAAATAACAGTGTCTACACCATTCTTGTGATTGGACATAATTTTCCACGTAAAATCTTTCATCGCCGTTACGGCTATCGATGCGCTGAAATCATAGTTTTTCATGTCATATCCATACCTCCCTTACAACAGGACAAAGCCATTTTTTGCACACGCCAGAATATTGACCACAGTAACTCTACACCCCAACATACACTTTATAAGACTGGTGATCACAGTGACTCTATGACACATCCCCTGCTAAGTGCAATACTTCGCCCGTAGCTAAATGCTGGCGATACCAAACAATACTGAGCGAGAATCCGCGATGGACAGAGGACAGACATGTTTCATTCCTTTTTCTTGCGAGTGGTACCAGTGTGTCTTAGGAAGAGAGACGTAATCGTCTTATAAGTGATGAGCTATTAAAAAAAAAACACGACCGCAAGGACTATGATACTGTCACCCTGCACAAAAAGCAGTCTTGTTTCTACAGGTGCACGCAAGAATCGTTAACGATATCCATGTTAAAAATCATACAGCTTTATAAGTCAAGGTATGGTATTACCTCCGAATAAAGTGGTCTTCCACACAAACATCGCGGCATTGACCTTAGATGGTGATCACTGGGGGATGTATATTAATAGACCTACAGCAGGGATGAATGTCACCCGCGGTGTAAGCTAGTAATAAAGTCACCGTTCTCACCGAATTTAGAAAGTGATTCGGGTACGGAACGTGGTATTAAATCAATATTTGCAACTCCCTTATGCCGCCGCTAGATATTTCTCACACTGACAAACAGTATCTGTAGCGCATTTTATCTCGATACCATGTCAGAGGTTCTGCGATGTATCCACTGGGTTGTAGGCAAGGGAGGATGATGGTTCATTGAGAATGATCACATACAGTAGATCATGTGCTATGTGACAAATCACTTTTAAAAAATGTAATGTTAAATTGAAGTTGTAAGATTGTACAAAATCCTTCGACCAATATACTGTCTTCTCAGATCTATAGTGTTGCACTTTCCGGTAGTATGCTATCTGTGATTTGGAATCAAGTCTCTCCATTCAACCACATACTTGCGTTGGATAGTATGGAGATGTCTTTTAATCATTAGAGCACTAGTGAAGCTTATTCATTGCACTCTCATATTTCGAAGCGAGTCATCTTCTTCGAAACTTTCTGCTAAGGACACAAAAGGACAACAAAACTCCAACATGGCTTTAGACAGTCCCTTTGCATCTTGTAACTATTCCTCAGCCTCTGCCCCGCCCTTCCTTGCAGCTATGTCCATGTAATCGTCTCAGTTTATGGCGGAACTGACCAGAAGTTGGAGAGCGCTATATCTTTCACCTTTTGCAACACATGGAGAAACAGAGTGAGCTGAATTAAAGCAACAGGACTGTGTTCTGACCATTTGGTGCAAATGGAAACATATTGTTATAGCTCCATCAACTGTGCACAATGTGTAAGGCCAAAGTCAAACGAAGCTTTCTCCTGCAATGTGAGGCAGTAGAAAAGACTGTGCAAATAGTTATGGGAACCGGAAGAGGGCCGAGGATTTTGCTACTGTGTTGCGGTGCATCTCCAAACTACATACAGGTACGGCAGTCCAAAGTAGATCTGCGGGCTGCATTCACTCTGTTACCCAAACAATCTCTCTATCATCGTTGTTTTGTACCATTCAATAGAGAAAAGAACTACAAACTATAAAAACTCCTCTAACATCTAATGACAGAGATCTCTATAAGATTTTAGCATGGCCCTGTCTTCCGAGATATATATATATTGAAAACAAATAAGGTCTGTTTGCCGGCATTCAACATATGTGGCCATTCTATTAAATATATATGCATTGATCCATTGGAGCAGATGGGCAGTGATTGAAGTCGCTTGCACAGACCAATGTAAAGCTTCATCACCTGTACTGTAGGAACACCACATTGACTATCAGTCACAAGGGCGGGTTCTTGTGTTGTTGTTTGATACATTGTCTTTTTCTGCTGTAACGCATCCAAGCAATGTATAACTATAGCTTTGTACACAGCTATACATTTTATGTTTCAACCATGACTTCAAGGTCTGTGTCACATGCTAAACAAACATTAACAGGTTTCAATCCATTGGCTCTTACAGAAAAGTGGACACTGCATGCTGTATATTCTGCTGCTAATGTTCTCATAACACAAAGAATGAATGAAATGAAAGACAGAGGCAGTGTTTCTTATTGACAAAAAAAAAAAAAAGTGGGAGACATCGCATCATACGCAAACTGGGAGAGTTCATGGCATTGTGGAGCGTTTCCAGACAGCTGCCCGAAAGTGATTGATGACCTCTACATTTATCAGACAACGTCCTATATCACTGCAGTTAGGTTATCTACATATTTCTAGCACTTCGATCATAGTCCATAATTCACGATTACGATTGCCCATCTTACCCAATGCAGGTGGGAGTCACAGAGAATTCTCACATTCTTAGGATAAAGTTAGAGATTGACAGATTTCACCAAATTCTCTTTGATCAACCTTACCTGCAACACTGTAGCCGATTTAATTTGCAGCTTACCATAAGTAGGAGGCTACTATTCATGCACCATTTCACGTTTCAAGAAGGAACAGAGTGAGCCGAGTCCGTAACTGCTATGCAGCGAAAACTGTTCCACACCAATATTATCACAGCACCTATCCAAGAGCATAAGATCTCTGCAGATGCGCGCATGTCGAGGAGGTTTGCCCCCTTATCGGTATATAGTAGATATGAGAGTGTTGTGGTGATATAAGAGACATTTAAGAATAAGCATATAATTTTATGCATGATGGGGATGCAGATGGACAGAGTTTGAAAAATTTTACAGAAATCAACACTGCTATAAATTCTAAAGTTTTGTGCTAATGTCTGGGATCAGTACCAAGAAGGTATTGGTAAGAGAGAAAAGATCATAGAACATAAACACATGCACTCCTAAGGATACCCAGTTCTGCATATAAACATGCTGTAATGTCAAAGCCAGGTGGTTTCTGAATTATTAGTCATGCAGAGTGCAACCCTCTTAATACTCTAATGCAGGACATATATATCCAACATTTGGCATACACTCACCCTGCAAGTTTTCTATTCCACTCATTATGGTGACGAACTTTAAAATGATAAAACTACTTCCTTCTACACCAAAGAAAAAATCATCTAGTCTTTGTGATAAATGCACCATATAGCTTTCTAGAGATATATAGCACCCACTGTTCACATCTGAATATGACTGAGAAATTATCAGTGTTACAAAACGATCATCAGCAACAGAGAATGCCTTTTATGAGGAAACAGACAAATGCATTGCAGCAGTGTTTGACATGTGAAATTACACACCATGCTGCCACTAACTCTGCAAACAGGACATCTGTGAAGCAGATGCCTGTTCAGGGATTGCAGCACCTCACTAACACCTGTCACTAACTAGGGATCACTGCAGTTACGAAACTGAAGACTCGATTTTATGCCCAAGATGTGGTAGGGGAATGGAGGACATCACATAAATCTGCGTTCGTCTAGAGGAGGGTGCCAAAACAGGATGAACATGTTTCATCGTCATCAGACGTGTTGGAAGTCCTCTGATGACTGAGAGGTTTGCTGTTAATGATCACTTGTAGATGCTGCTCTACATCTCACACGCAGAACACGCAGTTGTATACAAGTCGAACACAGGTTACGCCACACAACTGATACACACCAACATAGCAAAGGAAAAAATGGTTAAATGGGGTGCACATGACCTGTAGCAACATCTCTCTCTCTGTCTCTCCAGAATGCATCATCAGTCCACCATTAAGTCATACTTCGTTACAACCCCATCTCAATTGGTCACTCCTTTGCCCTACTACTTCCAACCAACAAACTGCAGAGACGGTGTCCTTGCTCGAAATTGATGAAAGAAGGTCCTTTGGACATGTGTACAGAAACACATCGTTGCCGTGGTAGATGGCACTGACGAATGAAAGTTGTTCTGACCATGTGTCATGCCTTCCTTGTGTGTTGGAGGCTGCGTGATTGACACAACATACTGTAAACAGGAGAATGGTCTGGTATTCACGTCAGGAACAAGTTGAGATGGTGTTTGGGTACAGAAAAGCGGATGGAAACGGTCAAGTGGGAGCATGGCTACAACAAAAAAGTACCCTCACAGACACCAACCACATCACACATTCCAAGCCCTTTTTGGGTGTTAGTGTGATTATAGGTCCCTTCAGACAGACAAACAAGCAGGCAGGCAGGCAGCAGACTGTGCATACATCTGATGTGGTAGACCAGGTTCTACAGTATATTGAGATGAACCATACTACAAGCTCCAGGCAAGTGGCCTGCCAAAATGGTTTAAGCCAAAGTACGATTATGTGTATCCTGCATGATAACCACTACTATCCCTATCACCTGCAATGAATGATGTATTATCACTAGAGAGCTTCCCATTACAGAAAGGATTTTGTTGACAATTCTTACACCAGACCATATGGGATTTGTGTCATCAGCTGAAGTAAGTGGCATTTTGCTTGGGCTGAACACTAACACTTTGCAACCCAATGCAGCGCAACATGGCCCAGACCGTGGAGAATGACTGCTACATGCAGATGAATACACTAATGCCATTACTTGCACAAGCTAACCAAACGCCAATAGTAGTGGAACCCGTTTTCCACTGTAAATCTGTATTACAAATGGAGTGGACATTACCCCACTACTGACATGGCGGCCATCTTGCCACAGTAAGTCCTGACAGTACTTCCACCCAATGTAGATGGTGTCCATGATCAGTGAGTTGAGGCCTGCTTGTGGCATGGGTGGCAGCCAGCAGCAGGCAGCAGGGATCCATCGTAGCAAGGTGCTCTGACTGACTATCTGGAGAGTCAGGCATGAACTCAGAGATGTTTATGTCCAGGACTATTCCTCACACTCTATGCCTGTGTTGGTGGTACTTGTTTGCAGTGTAAGTTTAGCAATGTGTTGTGTGTACATACTTGGATACTTTTCCACCATTATTCGCCAAGTCTGCTATAATATCATATTGTCAACTCCTTTTAGGCAGTGTTCTAGTGACGTCATCGTTTTTAACCCACTAGGAAATCATCAAATCATCATTATGCTGATGGTGGTGTCTAGCAGCAGCGATGGTTCGGAGGGAATTGTTCCCAGTATAAATTTACCAATGTTTTATATATATATCTGGTGTTTCTGTACACACTTGGATTTTCTACCATTAGTTACAAGCATATTGTAATCTTACAGTGTCATTCTCCCCTACAGTAGGTTATAGTTATCTCAATGTCCAAAAAAACTAGTAATGCACAGAGAAGTGGTGTGTAACAAGAGTGTATTTGTTGCAGTACACTCAATATTTACTATGCGTGAAATCATTGTATTTGTTAAAATATTTCACAGTGCTAATTAATGAGCATTTAAAGTGTTGTATTTATGTGTGTCGTAGTATGAAAATATTGAAAAGTGGGAAAAAATATGTGATTTTGCAATAAATTACTCTAAAATTGTAAGTGGATATGCTGCAGTGTTTACAGAAAATTCCATTTTTTCAACAGACTGTTATATAACACGTTAATAATGCAGAGACAAGTTTCGTATGGACTTTGTACATGGTGATAGCTTATCTGTTTAAGTAATCCTCTGTGGTAATTGTCAAACATCAAAAATCGCATATTTACATGTGTCGTAGGATGGTGGTCTTAAGAAGTGGGAGAAAAGTGAAGACATTGGAACAAATTATCCCTAAATTGTAAATAGCAATTGGAGACGATCATATGTTGAAGTACTTACAGAAAATACCATGACAAAATTAAATGGTAGTAATTCAGCCAAAAGGGCAATGTACACTATCGAGTATCCCTCAATTTTTTACTCATATGCTTTAATGCCAAACTGTCTTACGTCATAAATTTAGATAACATTCACTGTCATTTTTTAAGTAGGTTAACTCTGCAGCTTGTCTCTTTGATGACCCTCTCTCTACAGCATACAGACTTTGAGAGATGAAACTTGCTCAATTGGAATAGTAATAAAATGGGGTAAGGGAAGGGTAACTTGATTTCCCACCTTTTTAAGGACACCCTATTGGCTTAGATCAATGGGGGAGGATGATCTTGATTTTCATCCTCATACTGACCACAAGGGACCAAGAAGTGCCAGTGGAAAGGATAACTTGACATGTAACTGATATCAGCTTATATTGTGTCCTTGAATATACCGCACACAATTGCCCGAGAGGTGTGAGTGGGGTTTCAGGTCACAAAATGACCATAAGATAAGATTGTTGTTTGGGGTTAAATCAGTCCTGTTCGTCTACTAGCGCGAGATGTGGTGATGGTGCTATACCACCTTTCGCGGTTCTAGGCGCGCAGTCCGGAACCGTGCGACTGCTACGGTCGCAGGTTCGAATCCTGCCTCGGGCATGGATGTGTGTGACGTCCTTATGTTAGTTAGGTTTAAGTAGTTCTAAGTTCTAGGGGACTAATGACCACAGAAGTTGAGTCCCATAGTGCTCAGAGCCATTTGAACCATTTGAACTAAAAATAGCACTTCAGTCAAACATACACTGATGGGAAACAATCGCAACACCAAAAAATTATTAATGTAGAGTAATGAAATTTTGGAAATTTGTTTGTCTAGGTAACATATTTAAGTGATTAATGTTGCAAGATAACAGGTTAATGTATGTGCGAGAAAAGCCATTGAAAACGTGGACTGTTGCTACATTAATAACCATTGCAACCACCAGAACGTTGAATGCAAGCATGCAAACATGCATGCATCGTGTCGTACAGGTGCCAGACGCCAGTTAGCGGGATAAAGATCCATGCTGTTACACTTGGTCAGTTAATACAGGGATGGTTAATGCTGGTTGTGGATGAAGCTAGAGTTTTCATGCAACGATGTCCCATACATGCTCGAGTGGAGACGTATCTGGCGATCGAGCAGGCCAAGGCACCATGTCGACACTCTGTAGAGCATGTTCGGTTACAAGAGCGGTATATGGACGAACGTTGTCCTGTTGGAAAAGACCCCCTGGAATGCTGTTCGTGAATGGCAGTACAAAAGGTCGAGTCACCAGACTGATGTACAATTTTGCATGTAGGATGCACGGGGTTACCACGAGAGTGCTCCTGCTGTCATATGAAATCGCACCCCAGAGCATAGCTCCAGGTTTAGGTCCAGCATGTTCAACATACAGACTGGCCTCCTTCTAGCCAACACACAGCCATCACTGGCACCGCAGCAGAACCAGCTTTCATCACAAAACACAACATACCTCCACCCTGACCTCCAATGAACTATCTCTTGACACCATTGCAGTCTCATATGGCAGTGGTTTGGGTTCTGTGGAACGCACGCTACATGAAGTCTGGCTTGTACCTCTTCTTGAAGTAACCGATTTGTAACAGTTTTTAGTATCACTGTGACACCAACTGGTGATCGAACTGCAGCTGCAGACGCAGTACGATGTGTGACATCCATACGGCGAACATAATGGTCTCCCTTCTTGGTAGTGGCACGTGGCTTCTAGAGTCCTGTTTTCTTGCGACTGTACCTTTCCATGACCACCACTGCCAGTAATTACGTGCAGTGGCTACATTCCTGCCAAGTCTTTCTGCGATTTCGTGGGTGGAACTTCAGCTACTCGTAGCTCTATTACACGACTTTGTTAAAACACAGTGAGCTGTTGATAATAGTGTCTTCGTCATCTTAAACGTATTCTTGACGAGCATCAACTCACTACATCCATTCTCCAAGGTAAGTAAAGTTCACTACAGTTGCAGTCCGTGTTTAAAGGAAACCTGATTTGCATCCTCATAGTAGCGCTACTAGCGCCAATCCAATGCGGCTGGTGTGAAATCTGAGTAGAAGTCATCTTTCAGATGTAGAAACACTCCTTCTATCCCACATTTATCTCACGCAACTTTTTCTTAGTTTTGGAATTTTTTTCGTCAGTGTAGTTGTTCGGAATTTCCGATAGTATCTAGATACGCCTCGCCAAGATTCGCGTTCCCACAGTGTGTTCGCGCTCTGTGAGCACAGCCATGTCTGCTCAGCTATTCCGAGTAGTGTGCGAGTGAGATGGCCATATGCCGAAGGCTGCATGTGCAGCGGGAAACTTGAAAAGACGTGTTTCCAACACAGTGCAGCTACTTCTAAGCGGCTATATTGCAGGTTACTTTTATAGACAGGGTTTTATCACGTGTTTATTTTCAACTTTTTTTCATCAAAGCAGTAACTTTTATTACTAGATTAAATAAATACCTTAGATAGTGCTAATACAATGAGTAGAACTGAAAAAAGGTATACAGACAAATATTTAGCACAAAGTTGTGATATTGTTACACATTTCGTTTCTTAGAATATACAGAATGTTACAAAAAGGTACTTCCAAACTTTCAGGAAACATTCCTCACACACAAATAAAGAAAAGATGTTATGTAGACATGTGTCCGGAAACGCTTAATTTCCGTGTTAGAGCTCATTTTAGTTTCTTCAGTATGTACTGTACTTCCTAGATTCACCGCCAGTTGGCCCAATTGAAGGAACGTAATGTTCACTTCGGTGCTAGTGTTGACCTGCGACTCATTGCTCTACAATACTATCATCAAGCACATCGGTACGTAGCGTCAACAGGTTAGTGTTCATCACGAACGTGGTTTTGCAGTCAGTGCAATGCGGAGTTGGCAGATGCCCATTTGATGTATGGATTAGCACGGGGCAATAGCCGTGGCGCGTTACGTTTGTATCGGGACAGATTTCCAGAACGAAGGTGTCCCGACAGGAAGACGTTCGAAGCAACTGATCGGCGTCTTAGGGAGCACGGAACATTCCAGCCTATGACTCGCGACTGGGGAAGACCTAGAACGATGAGGACACCTGCAATTGATGAGGCAATTCTTCGTGCAGTTGACGATAACCCTAATGTCAGCGTCAGAGAAATTGGTGTTCTACAAGGTAACGTTGACCACGTCACTGTATGGAGAGTGCTACGGGAGAACCAGTTGTTTCCGTAGCATGTACAGCGTGTGCAGGCACTATCAGCAGCTGATTGGCCTCCACGGGTACACTTCTGCGAATGGTTCATCCAACACTATGTCAATCCTCATTTCAGTGCAAATGTACTCTTAACGGATGAGGCTTCATTCCAACGTGATCAAATTGTAAATTTTCACAATCAACATGTGTGGGCTGACGAGAATCCGCACGCAATTGTGCAGTCATGTCATCAACACAGATTTTCTGTGAACTTTTGGGCAGGCATTGTTGGTGATGTCTTGATTGGGCCCCATGTTCTTCCACGTACGCTCAATGGAGCACGTTATCATGATTTCATACTGGTTACCCTACCTGTGCTGCTAGAACATGTGCCTTTACAAGTACATCACAACATGTGGTTAATACACAATGGAGCTCCTGCACATTTCAGTCGAACTGTTCGTACGCTTCTCAACAACAGATTCGGTGACCGATGGATTGGTAGAGGCGGACCAATTCCATGGCCTCCACGCTCTCCTAACCTCAACCCTCTTGACTTTCATTTATGGGGGCATATGAAAGCTCTTGTCTACGCAACCCCGGTACCAAATGTAGAGGCTCTTCGTGCTCTTATTGTGGACGGCTATGATACAATACGCCATTCTCCAGGGCTGCATCAGCGCATCAGGGATTCCATGCGATGGAGGATGGATGCATGTATCCTAGCTTACGAAGGACATTTTGAACATTTCCTGTAACTAAGTGTTTGAAGTCACTCTGTTACGTTCTGTTGCTGTGTGTTTCCATTCCATGATTAATGTGATTTGAAGAGAAGTAATAAAATGAGCTCTAACATGGAAAGTAAGCGTTTCCGGGCACATATCCACATAACCTATTTTCTTTCTTTGTGTGTGAGGAACGTTTTCTGAAAGTTTGGGCATATCTTTTTGTAACTCCCTTTATAATATATCTGAAACTATAGTTCACGATACAGTCAAAACACAGAGTTTTGCAGGCTAAAATTTGTTGAACCAAAACATTGGTGGGACTTCTTGAATTTATGAAACATAGGCAGTCACGTCTGGTCCACAAATGACTGGGTTAAGATACGAGAAATCTTCCATGTCACGAACTTGAAGCTGATTTCCCCACAAGATTATTTTACTTTTTTAAAAATAACATCGATATTGTCCACCATATCTGATACCAAATGATCTACTCTTGCAATAAGAACTTAATGAATTCAAATAATTTATGATGTCGTCCAAAAACCTTTTGTCAATAATACAATCCTGGAAATTGAAATAAGAACACCGTGAATTCATTGTCCCAGGAAGGGGAAACTTTATTGACACATTCCTGGGGTCAGATACATCACATGATCACACTGACAGAACCACAGGCACATAGACATAGGCAACAGAGCATGCACAATGTTGGCACTAGTACAGTGTATATCCACCTTTCGCAGCAATGCAGGCTGCTATTCTCCCATGGAGACGATCGTAGAGATGCTGGATGTAGTCCTGTGGAACGGCTTGCCATGCCATTTCCACCTGGCGCCTCAGTTGGACCAGCGTTCGTGCTGGACGTACACACCGCGTGAGACGACGCTTCATCCAGTCCCAAACATGCTCAATGGGGGACAGATCCGGAGATCTTGCTGGCCAGGGTAGTTGACTTACACCTTCTAGAGCACGTTGGGTGGCACGGGATACATGCGGACGTGCGTTGTCCTGTTGGAACAGCAAGTTCCCTTGCCGGTCTAGGAATGGTAGAACGATGGGTTCGATGACGGTTTGGATGTACCGTGCACAATTCAGTGTCCCCTCGACGATCACCAGAGGTGTACGGCCAGTGTAGGAGATCGCTCCCCACACCATGATGCCGGGTGTTGGCCCTGTGTGCCTCGGTCGTATGCAGTCCTGATTGTGGCGCTCACCTGCACGGCGCCAAACACGCATACGACCATCATTGGCACCAAGGCAGAAGCGACTCTCATCGCCGATACCCCAGGAGCAACAGCGTCCCTAATTTGCTGGGAAGTGACGGTACGGTCCCCTACGGCACTGCGTAGGATCCTACGGTCTTGGCGTGCATCCGTGCGTCGCTGCGGTCCCGTCCGGTCCCAGGTCGACGGGCACGTGCACCTTCCGCCGACCACTGGCGACAACATCGATGCACTGTGGTGACCTCACGCCCCACGTGTTGAGCAATTCAACTGCACATACGGTTCACGTCCACGCTGTCGCGGTATGCTACCAGTGTTAAAGATTGCGATGGAGCTCCGTATGCCACGGCAAACTGGCTGACACTGACGGCGGCGGTGCACAAATGCTGCGCAGCTAGCGCCATTCGACGGCCAACACCGCGGTTCCTGGTGTGTCCGCTGTGCCATGCGTGTGATCATTGCTTGTACAGCCCTCTCGCAGTGTCCGGAGCAAGTTTGGTGGGTCTGACACACCGGTGTCAATGTGTTTTTTTTTCCATTTCCGGGAGTGTATACTAATCACTAACTCATATTTTTCCCTAATGCCCATCTACAGTTCAGCCACCGTTCACTGTCACTCGTCAGAAGACAAGTGCATTGTATCATCTTCGTGGCTGATGTTGTAATGACATTTCAATAAGTATTTTTCCAGCACATAATACTGCAACATCATATGAAGCACTTGTCACAGTTCTTAAAGGATACAAAAAGTAAGACATTTCCTATTCGGCATTGAACACTGTGATTTCTCAATTTTTCCTTTTTTGGACAAGTACGTAGATGCCATAGTATTCCAAATGCAGGTTGTACTGTCAGAAAACATCTTGAAGTCTGACAAGATGACTGCTTCGCTCTAGTAGTGACTGGCTGTAGCCTCCTGTTTCCTCATTCTCCCCCCCCCTAAATACCACTCGCAGATACCTTCAGTGAGCTATGCAGCAGCATGGCCGGAGCAGTCGCGCTCATGCTCATGGAGTGTTGTTTGGCCAGGCCTGATTTAGAGCTTTATATGGTAACAGATTTATGTATACACTTTGACCTCAGATTACCCACCTAAGACAAAGGGTGTTTGTTTCGCAAGCTTATATGTTAGACAAAGGATGCCAGTCTGCCGGCCTGCTTAACATGTTTCCCCAAATTGCTATTCACTTACTGAATTCCTAAATACTGCTACCCTTAACAATAAGTTTGGGTCTTTCTGCTTTATATCTTTATCACCAAACAGAGAGGGAAGGGACCCTTTCCCCTCTACCCCCCCCCCCAAAAATCCTGCACAGCAAATTTCACCAACGGCATGCTGCACCAGTCTGTTCCACACCCGTTGAGTAACTGGGCCCCCTAGTCACTGACTGCCCTGCCACCGTCACCAGCTGCATCTTCACACTGGAAATAACCACACAACACATACAGCTAATTCAGCTGCCTAAAGCGAAGTGTGGAATAATAGTTCCAATTTCGTGATGACAGGGTGTTGTGTGATATCCTTAGGTTAGTTAGGTTTAAGTAGTTCTAAGTTCTAGGAGACTGATGACCACAGCTGTTAAGTCCCATAGTGCTCAGAGCCATTTTTTAAGTTCCAGTTTCCTCCACTAGTATACTATTTGTGATGGTGCTACAGCAAAATATAGTGTCATTTTAGTGTAGGAAACTACACTACAGTGTGAGGCTGCTTTACATCGTTCTCTGCAGACTATCGACTTACAGTTCGCCATGCTCTTCATGACATCATGCAGTTCCACTTAAGCAACAAACTACACTATGCTATGACTTGAAGGGTCTGTTGGTGCTGTACTCTACACTACAGATTCCTGACATGAAGTGCACTGCATCTCTGGCCATGACTGTCCACTTTCTCCCACACAAGACAGGTCTGCACCAGCTGGTGCCATGTCATACAGTTAGGAATGCATGCAGATGCTTGCCTACTGTCCACTAAAACATTCTGCGCCAACACACATGGGGCACTCTACAAGATGACAGAGATTTCAGACATATTTCTAAGACTACACTATTTTACACTTAAACATACCCTAATTTTAGAACATGACCACCAGTGATAATACCCTGCATAGAGACATCACACACATGCTGCTGATTCAGCTGCCTTACATGAAGAGGAGGATAAAAGTTATGACAAGTGGAAAAAGCGTGGTATCAATGCAATTTGTTAGTGCGGGTTACCTCATTCAGGGGCAAGCAAACATTCAGAGGCAAACCTATTTTTCCCTTTTGATTGGCAGGTCCTTCTTTCTGAGAAACCTCCCCCACAATTCCCTCCCCCCCTACCACCTCCTCCCAACCCATCTGGAAACCTCCAACCCTCCACCCTCCCACACACTGATACAGTTACACTCTCAGGCTTGAGTTATTCCAGTAGCCACCTCCCACTCTATCAGTTTGATTGACTGATTAATTAAAGTGATAAATTTAATAACCCTCCCCTCTTGTAAACCTCCAACACCATGCTCCCTGGAAGATCGAGGCACTGTGCTAGAGACGAAGGATCTAACGACAGGAAATTCAATTACAAAGCAGACGCTGCATAATTTATTAATAAAAAATTCAAATTGCAGGGGTTGGATCTTTCTTGCTCATCATTCTCTGCTGATCGGGAAGATACAGGTCTTGTAAATACATCGAAAATAAGTAATTTATTTAATCGCTTTATTATTTTGATCATGCAAGGAATCTCTTCATGAAACTATCATCACACTTAATTGAACTGTTACAATCTTTCAATCACAAAGCACACACCATCGACCTTCAGCCGTCCGCTGGCCCGCAGACATCGCCGGGTTGTGATACACACCGCTGCCCATGAGACTGCACTACGCTCGCTTGGGGCCCCACGACCTCTTGTCATCGCGGTGCCAGCTGCCTCGTGCAGTGCACAGACCGGATGTCGCGCTAATCCCCAAACAAAAGCGTCAGGCGCTGACATGCCTTAGATATTTGATACCCAAGAAATTCCTGTCGAAACTCGTGCTGTCTGTCGCTCTCTCTCTCTCTCTCTCTCTCTCTCTCTCTCTCTCGCTCTCTCGCCGTGTAGTGTCCCACTGCCGGTCAGATCTAGCTGAAAACGAAGCAGCGTTTACCTCGTAAGCCCCGTGCTGTGGATGTCTTGGAAATATTCCCTCACTCTGTCAAATTGATTGACTAATTAACTAGACCGATACCTTTTGTGTGGGACAATTTTTCCTCTTTCCTATTGGGAGATACTAGGACTGGAATATATGGCGGGATTCGATCCTGAAACCACCAAGTTTCTAAATCCAACTGGATTTTTGCCCTTACCTCCTATCGGTGGATACCGTCACAGTTATATCATTTGTTAGGAAGTCTATCACACAGGAGGTAGCTGAAAATTTCAAATTGCAGCTCACTTGCATGTTATATCCATAAACAATTTGCGGGAGTGCCTTGACAGATGTGTGCTTGTAATACAACTATCGGAAATAATAAATTGATTAGTCGGGAATTTGGCGTTACAATATGGTTTTTAAAGCACTATAGAATTCCTAAATTGGTCCTCTCCGCTATATTCGGAAGGATGAGGATGGGTCTACCATGTGATGCAAAAGTAACAACAACAACAACAACAACAAATACCTCTGCAAGACAGAGTTGACTGCGATGTATTGAGAAACACTAAACGCGACACACTTAAACCATAATCCAGTCCGTAGCAGTAGTTGTCATGGCTAGATGTGCATGGTATGTGTGTGTGTTTTCAGCGATCTCATACATCTAGCCATGGCAACTACTCCTACAGACTGGATAATGGTTTACGTGTGTCGTGTTTAGTGCTTCTCAATACAATGCAGTCGACTCTGTCTTGCAGTGGTATTTGTTGTTGTTGTTACTGTTGCATCACATGGTAAACCCTTCCTCCTCCTTCTGAATATAGTGGAGAGTACCAATTTAGGAATTCTATAGTGCTTTAATAACACAATTGCAGCGTCAAATTCCCGATTGTTTATTATTTCCGATAGTTGTACTGCAAGCACACATCTCTCCAGGCACTCCTGCAAACTGTTTAAGGACATAGCATGCAAGTGAGCTGAAATTTGAAATTTTCAGCTACCTCCTATGTGATAGACTTCCTAACAAATCATATAACTGTGCCGGTATCCACCAATAAGAGCTAAGGGGGAAAAATCCAGCAGGATTTAGAAATTTGTTGGTTTCAGGGTCGAATCGCGCCATATATTACAGTCCTTGTATCCCCCAATAGGAACCAAGGAAAACTTGTGCCACACAAAGGGGCTATGGTAATAACTCAGGTCCAATAGTGTACCTGTAGCAGTGAGTGTGAGAAGGCAGGGTTGGAGGTTTCCAGGGGGGTTAGGAGCAGGAGGGGGAGTGGGGAGGTGTTGGGTAGATTTCTCAGAAGGACAGATTATCCCCAGGGGGTATTAATCCACTTAGCAGAGCAATAGGTTAAGTACCTGTCAATCAAAAGAGAACAATAGGTTTACCGCTAAATGTGTGCTTGCCCCTGAAAGTAGGCACCCACACTAACAAATTGCACTGATGCCACCATTGTTCCACTACTGTTATGATCTCCGCCAGTAGTATGCTGTTTGTGAGAGATCTGCAGCCACAGCCTCCACGACCCAAATTAAAATGACAGGAAACCTGAAAAGTGCAGACACATACTAGTGAAAAATGACAGGGATAGTCATGTAAGTTGAAAATAACCTATAACCCACATATACATCCTCCTTGGAAATTGCAAAATCAAGAGATGCACATTCATCCTCTTTGTGGTGGACACTCGTGCAGTGGCTCAAAGAACAGAGGCAATAGGTTCAGGTACTATGTTCCTAACACTCACCACAAAAAATTACGTGGAATGGATGGTGTATATTTTACTGGCAGTAACGTAGATGGCCACCACAGAACTGTCAATTCATACATACCAGGCACATAGTAATAACATTTGAGAACTAAGCGTGGTTATATGAGGTGACAAGATGAGTCATAAGCATCAAATTGCTGATAGATACATATGAAGGGAAATAACGGCAGTTTTATGAGAGTAGCAGTCTGTCACAATTTTTGGTGAGATATGTCATAACGAAAATACTTGACAATCTTCAGGATGGAATGTTGTGCAAACTGACAACAGATGACTGTCGCTATCACCAGTGACAGAACAGATCCATATACTGACTGAATGTCAAACAAAGAGGCTCAGTGATGGCCAATAGAACTCACCACTTGTGTAAACAGTTCTCACTGGTAGCTGGTAGTGTTACTACAGACACTACCTCCATCTCATGGCAGGAATATAAATGATGTACCTCGAGAGTGCATACAGAGGCCTCAAGGGAAATCACATGCCCTTGTCATGCATCACTAGTGCAGTAGAGATCTGTTCCATCTAGTTGTGGGAACTGAAGATGCCACATGACAAAATGGTGTATATGCATGGTTGTATGCAAAGTCATACGCACTCACCCCTTAGATGCCTGTATGATAGATCTGCTCAGCTGACAATTTTAGTCTTGTTTCTTAATGTCACTATATGATAGGCTGAAGAGAGAGAACAACCAAAGATGATATTCTATGACAGTTCTTGAGAAAATTACATTCAGTCTGTTTGCACACAACATTGGGATTAACAAAAATTAATTTGTTAGATTATAATGATTTAGTTGTCTGTTCTTTACAGATCATGTAATCAACAACGTCGCTTTCATAAAACACAGTTTTTTAAATTAACTAATTTATGCACACAGCTAAGTAACCACTTGTAGATATAATTACACAGGTTTTTATATATTATGATGAATGCTCTTTTGCATATACCTACTTGCAATCATGTTAACTGGTAATGCTAAAACTATTGTTACACTGTGCATTATTATTTGCTATTATCTAGAGCATGCATGACCACAGACACACACACACAGACACACACACACACACACACACACACACACACACACACACACACACACACACACACACACACACAAAATTTACACATGGCTGTCTGCAGAAATTTATCCAAGATGGGTTAAGATTCAAATATTGTTACTTTTTTTTATGCAACTGTATCACTGAATTTGAGAATCTACTGTGGCCCAAGTATCAAATTTGATAAGAAAGATGCTAAAGTTGCTCTATCTTAGGCAACTGATATATATATATATATATATATATATATATATATATATATATATATATATATATATCCTCCTCCCCTCCATGAACCATGGACCTTGCCATTGGTGGGGAGGCTTGCGTGCCTCAGAGATACAGATAGCCGTACCGTAGCTGCAACCACAACGGAGGGGTATCTGTTGAGAGGCCAGACAAACGTGTGGTTCCTGAAGAGGGGCAGCAGCCTTTTCAGTAGTTGCAAGGGCAACAGTCTGGATGATTGACTGACCTGGCCTTGTAACACTAACCAAAACGGCCTTGCTGTGCTGGTACTGCGAACGCCTGAAAGCAAGGGGAAACTACGGCCGTAATTTTTCCTGAGGGCATGCAGCTTTACTGTATGATTAAATGATGATGGCGTCCTCTTGGGTGAAATATTGTGGAGGTAAAATAGTCCCCCATTCGGATCTCCGGGCGGGGACTACTCAAGAGGATGTCGTTATCAGGAGAAAGAAAGAAAGGCATTCTACGGATCGGAGCGTGGAATGTCAGATCACTTAATCGGACAGGTAGGTTAGAAAATTTAAAAAGGGAAATGGATAGGTTAAAGTTAGATATAGTGGGAATTAGTGAAGTTCGGTGGCAGGAGGAACAAGACTTCTGGTCAGATGACTACAGGGTTATAAACACACAATCAAATATGGGTAATGCAGGAGTAGGTTTAATAATGAGTAGGAAAATAGGAATGCGGGTAAGCTACTACAAACAGCATAGTGAACGCATTATTGTGGCCAAGATAGATACGAAGCCCACATCTACTATCGTAGTACAAGATTATATGCCAACTAGCTCTGCAGATGACAAAGAAATTGGAGAAATGTATGATGAAATAAAAGAAATTATTCAGATAGTGAAGGGTGACAAAAATTTAATAGTCATGGGTGATTGGAATTCGGTAGTAGGAAAAGGGAGAGAAGGAAATGTAGTAGGTGAATATGGATTGGGGGAGAGAAATGAAAGAGGAAGCCGCCTGGTAGAATTCTGCACAGAGCACAACTTAATCATAGCTAACACTTGGTTCAAGAATCATAAAAGAAGGCTGTATACATGGAAGAAGCCTGGAGATACTAAAAGGTATGAGATAGATTATATAATGGTAAGACAGAGATTTAGAAAACAGGTTTTAAATTGTAAGACATTTCCAGGGGCAGATGTGGACTCTGACCACAATCTATTGGTTATGACCTGTAGATTAAAACTGAAGAAACTGCTAAAAGGTGGGAATTTAAGGAGATGGGACCTGGATAAACTGAAAGAGCAAGAGTTTGCACAGAGTATCAGGGAAAGCATAAAGGAACAATTGACAGTAATGGGGGAAAGAAATTCAGTAGAAGAAGAATGGGTAGCTTTGAGGGATAAAGTAGTGAAGGCATCAGAGCATCAAGTAGGTAAAAAGACGAAGGCTAGTAGAAATCCTTGGGTAACAGAAGAAATATTGAATTTAATTGATGAAAGGAGAAAATATAAAAATGCAGTAAATGAAGCAGGTAAAAAGGAATACAAACGTCTCAAAAATGAGATCGACAGGAAGTGCAAAATGGCTAAGCAGGGATGGCTAGAGGACAAATGTAAGGATGAAGAGGCTTATCTCACTAGGGGTAAGATAGATGCTGCCTACAGGAAAATTAAAGAGACCTTTGGAGATAAGAGAACCACTTGTATGAACATCAAGAGCTCAGATGGAAAACCAGTTCTAAGCAAAGAAGGGAAAGCAGAAAGGTGGAAGGAGCATATAGAGGGTCTATACAAGGGCGTTGTATTTGAGGACAATATTATGGAAATGGAAGAGGATGTAGATGAAGATGAAATGCGAGATACGATACTGCGTAAAGAGTTTGACAGAGCACTGACAGACCTGAGTCGAAACTAGGCCCCCAGAGAAGACAACATTCCATTAGAACTACTGACGGCCTTGGGAGGGCCAGTCCTGACAAAACTCTACCATCTGGTGAGCAATGGAAAAACTGGAACAAGCCGACCTCGGGGAAGATCAGTTTGGATTCCGTAGAAATACTGGAACACGTGAGGCAATACTGACCTTACGACTTATCTTAGAAGAAAGATTAAGTAAAGGCAAACCTACGTTTCTAGCATTTGTAGACTTAGAGAAAGCTTTTGACAATGTTTACTGAAATACTCACTTTCAAATTCTAAAGGTGGCAGGGGTAAAATACAGGAAGCGAAAGGCTATTTACAATTTGTACAGAAACCAGATGGCAGTTATAAGAGTCGTGGGACATGAAAGGGAAGCAGCGGTTGGGAAGGGAGTAAGACAGGGTTGTAGCGGCTCCCCAATGTTATTCAGTCTGTATATTGAGCAAGCAGTAAAGGAAACAAAAGAAAAATTCGGAGTATGTATTAAAATCCATGGAGAAGAAATAAAAACTTCGAAGTTTGCCGATGACATTGTAATTCTGTCACAGACAGCAAAGGATTTGGAAGAGCAGTTGAATGGAATGGAAAGCGTCATGAAAGGAGGATATAAGATGAACATCAACAAAAGCAAAACGAGGATAATGGAATGTAGTCGAATTAAGTCAGGTGATACTGAGGGAATTAGATTAGGAAATGAGACACTTAAAGTAGTAAATGAGTTTTGCTATTTGGGGAGCAAAATAACTGATGATGGTTGAAGTAGAGAGGACATAAAATGTAGACTGACAATGGCAAGGAAAGCGTTTCTCAAGAAGAGAAATTTGCTAACATCGAGTATAGATTTAAGTGTCTGGAAGTCATTTCTGAAAGTATTCGTATGGAGTGTAGCGATGTATGGAAGTGAAACATGGACGATAAATATCTTAGACAAGAAGAGAATAGAAGCTTTCGAAATGTAGTGCTACAGAAGAATGCTGAAGATTAGATGGGTAGATCACATAATTAATGAGGAGGTATTGAATAGGATTGGGGAGAAGAGGAGCTTGTGGCACAATTTGACCAGAAGAAGAGATCGGTTGGTAGGACATGTTCTGACCCATCAAGGGATCACCAATTTAGTATTGGAGGGTAGCGTGGAGTGTAAAAAATCGTAGAGGGAGACCAAGAGATGAATACACTAAGCAGATTCAGAAGGATGTAGGTTGCAGTAGGTACTGGGAGATGAAGAAGCTTGCACAGGATAGAGTAGCATGGAAAGCTGCATCAAACCAGTCTCAGGACTGAAGACCACAACAACAACAGTTTGAAACAGAATAAATATCTCAATTTATGTTGTTTTCTTTGTATTCTTAGTGTTTCATGCTGTTGTCCATTTTCTCTTACAAATATGGTCCAGTGAAAAGTTACCACACTGTTTCATTTCAATGTATATATTCTATATGTGGACAGTTTCATATTTTATATGTTTGTAAATGTTAATATCATATTCTACAGACATTATACACAAGTGAGAGAAAATTTATGAATGTCGATAAATCCCCAGTAAGTTAGGTAACTACCAAGAAGTACTTATAGAAAATGTAAAAATTTGAACTCTGATACAAAAATGTATTCTGTGAGAATGAAATTTCATTGTGGACACTTCATTTTAAACACCATGAAAGTATGTGGAGGCCTTGGTCCAAAGAAGTTTCAAGGAAGAGGAAATCGATGATGATGATAATAAAATAGAAAGTACCTTTGAAAGAAGTATACACAAAATATGCAATGCAACAAGGACACAATGTTTTGTTTTAATTACAAACACGTGTATTATATACACAGAATCTCTTACACAAAAATGGTATCTATCCAAGACTGCTGCCAATTTTCCAGTAATAAAATCTTTGGGACTTAAACACATAGCGTTCTCCAGTGAAATACTCTCAGAAGTATGTTCTAGAAATCCATCATCACCAATGTCAATTTCATCTCTGCTTGAAAATATACTACCTGATTCTTCAGATGGTGAAGGTAGAAGTGCATCAGAAGATGTAGAAGTAGATCCTGTGCACTTTTGTTTCTCTCGCCTTTTATCGTCTTCCAATTTTCTCTGTCTAGCCCTTTCTTATTTACCCAGAAGTATTCGGTCTAATCCTGCCATGTAGCCTTTACACCCTGGCTCTCTGTGTCGATGTAAGAGTGTTTTGAATGTTTCCAGTATCTTTGTTTTAGAACTTTTGCATGTGTGGTATGAAAAATAATTGTCCAAATTATTTTTAAACTTCTCTTTATGGCACCTAAACTTCATCTTGATACTTTTTTGGAATGCAATTTAACCTTTCATGGATAAAATTCATTTTCACAGGTTTTAAAATATTAAGGTGATAATGGTTTCTTTTCAGTCCCATTATTATACTTTCACCACCGAAATATTTTTTAGTTCTCCATTTTTTTACAGTAGGAAGTGAGACACATATGTCCCACAAACCAATGTGGGATACCTTTTCTGCTGACTGAATGATTTTGTAATCTTCGTGTTTAGACATAAACAGGATTTTGTAGGGAATGAAATAACTACAAATTATACATGCATGTAATCCTTTATTTGTTTACTAACAATGTAGAAATATTCATTACATTTCAGTTTTCATGAAAGATGATCAATAGCTATGGAACCTTTCATGCCATGAAAATTGGAAAAACATTGTGTGGTACACTAAAAGCAGTGCAAACAACTTTTGTTCCCTTCTATTTACAGTTTGTGCTGCAGAATCTGCATTCCTTCCTAGTGTCACTGTCTTTCAGTACATCTTTGCCTACAGTCACGACCTGGACATTATCTGGCACAGGAGAAACTCCTCTATTTGCTGGAAAGAAAGTGGGCACTGAACCCCTCTTTTTCCTGGATGAATACCCATTAATCAGTTGACTTGCTAATCTGACGCGAAAGGTTAACTGATCTTTCTTCTACCATTGTGTTTGATACAATAAATAAGAGTTGATAATAGCCAGAACGATAAAAAATAAAATAGGTGATATCACAGTTTCATAGATCGTCTGTTTATCATTTATCTTTCACATAGCAGATCAAATTAGTCAACTCTGCCATTGTGTTGTTGCAATGACTTACTACTTCAGGACAGGATATAAGTACCTTAGAGTCATCTTTCAGTTTCCTTTCAATAAATTTGACATCTTTTGGATTGTTGTATTTAGAAAGAAGGCAAACTGGTTTGTTGTCCTGCCATTTCACAGCAGTTACACCACACTTTACAGCAAACTGAAACTCTCCGCATTTGTGATAACTTTTTTGTTTGCTAAAATTCCTGGTAGCCCTCTCTTGTTTTCTCTTACAGTTCCACAACTATAGAGGCCATGGTTCCTCAGTCTGTTCATCAACATGTAAGTTGTATAGAAATTATCGAAAACAATGATTCTGCCTGTGTAAAAAAACTGGTTGACACAGTTCCAGAACTACCCGCTCACATATCTGGTGTTCTTGAAGTCTTGTATTGGGATGCTGAATTTACCAGAGTACACTTCAAAATTTGGAATAAACCTGCTTTTAGAGTCTGCAAGACGCCGAATTTTGTAGTCACCGTTTGTGGGCTTCATGGGCATATATTGTTTGAGAGATGTGCGTCCCTTGAATGCCACCATCGATTTGTCTACTGCTAATGTAGAAGATGGCTCACACAATGCCAAACAGTTTTTGTTCAGTGCTGCAATAATGGGTCTAAATTTATAAATTTTGTCATAGTTTGCATCTGTTTTTTTTTACCAAGGAACGTGACCTTGAACGTGATTTTCTAAGTCATATGGATGTTAAAGTGATTTTTTTAAATGTGAACCCTAAAATTTGATTTAAGATTTGAAAAGAATGCTAAATTTTTCATATAAAATGATATATTATCCAAGGTCATGTAAAGGTTCAATGAAGGTCGAATAAGCAAATATGTTTCCAGTTATAGTAGGGATTAACACGAAACACAAGAGTAATACAGCAAAATACAATGTTATATACAAGCTGGAAGTGGCATCATGAGGAATGGTAGACAAGGGCACTTACTCAACCACTTGTAAATCAATGATCTGTGTTATATTTATGTTTGTTCTGGCTATAGCATTTATACATTCTCATGTATTTATTCTTGCCAATAAACACGTTAATTAAAACTTAAAATTCTAATCTCTCTTCTATCTTTCCAAAACACAAATTGCGGTTTCCATGAAACAAAACCAAACCTTCAAATGGCCTTTGATAAGTATCTTTAAGGTCATAGTCATTGGTAAACCTACGTGACCCCTTATGTGCCTTCCAATTTGTATCTTATATTGCATTTTGCTGTATGCCTCATCTATTCCGAGTTAATCCCTACTAGAACTAAAAATGTATTTGCTTATTTGACCCTCATTGAACCTTGCCATGTCCTTGAATACTGTATCATTTTACATATGTAAAACTTGCCACCTTGTCAAAATATTAAATAAAACGTTGGGGTTCCCAGTTTAAAAAATCATTTTAACATCCTAACTACCTTGAAAATCAAGTTCCAGATCACAGCCATTACTAGCAATACATGATCCTCTTTGCCACCTACAAGTTTTGCAAAAAGCATGTTACTGTATCTCATCTCTATCCCGAACTATTCACCATTAAGTATAAAAAGGTCCATGCTGTGTTTGTATATTTATATATATATCCTTGCTATATATAAGGGCATGCTGAAAAGTAATTCCTCCAAAGTTTTTATTCTCTTGTCAATGTTGTTTCAGGTATTATATGTCATGCCTATTATTCAGCCGACTATCCCACTTCGCTAATGCAAGTTGCAACCCTCTCTCACTAGAGGGCTCCAAATTGTAGCAGGTAACATGGTGATGTATAACAAATGTATGCTGTTAAGTGAGAAATAGCGTACTGTAATCAAGTTTCTAAATTGAAGAGCTTGTCCAGACATAGAACATGCTCCTCTTCAGTCAGACCACACACAAATGCTGCTACATCTGCAACAATCAGACGTCCCATCCAATTTTAGTTTGTTTACAAAACTTAAAGAACACCCTTCAAGGATTTCACTTTGACTGCGACGAAGTGGTATAAGCAGAGGTGAGGTTGTGGCTGCATCAACAAACATTCTACAATAACAGCATCAACAAAATGGCATCTCATTGGGAGAAATGTGTTCATTGCCAGGGAGAGAAATAAATGTACAGACATGAAGAATATAGTTGTTGATTGTTAATAACGTTTATTTTAATTACAAAGCGTTAAGAGTTTTCACATAAAAATTAGGAGGCAATACTTTTCACACTCTCATACTCCTCTAAGAATATCAGTCCATCTTTTAGTTTCATAACTATGAACCTCACTGTTTAGTGCTGAAGGTATCCTATATGGTTTGAGATAACACACACTTTCATGTGTATGCCATTTTGAAAGAATAAACATTTTTACTTCCTTATAAATTTTTCCGCATGATTGCTTACTGACAACTGACAACTTCTTTCGTTTTTCTGACTGCTTAGTTTTTAATTTAGCCAAACTGCAGTTCCCCAGGATACCACACCATACCATAACAAGCTATACACCTTTGAAACTGTACACAAAGAACTGTTTCACTGTTGTAGCAGTCCATAAGTATTCTTTAGACAAACTATGCTAGCATTTACTAAACCCTTTGTTGGATAGTTTCATATATGTTTCATGTTTCAAATGATCATCTCCAAACGACCTGATACTGAGGGAGAAGACCAAGAAGCAGAGACCAGGAGGGTAGCCTTTCTACCATATCCAGGACCTATATCTACTAAGATCAGAGGAATGCTGAAAAAGCACAATATCAAGCGTGTTTTCTGCACACCAAACAAGATCATGGCGTTTCTTGGAACTGTTAAGGATGATCTGGGATTGAGAAAACCTGGTATCTACCATATGCCATGTGAATGTAGTGTATCTTACATTGGCCAGACCACCAGGACCGTTGACATAAGATGTAAAGAGCACCAAAAACATACCAGGCTACAACAATCCACTAAATCGGCAATAGCAGAACATTGTTCGGAACTTGAGCATACCATAAATTATGATAAAACCAGTATTTACCTCAGACCCCCAAATTTTGGGACAGCGTCATCACTGAATCGATCGAATTCAAGATGACAGACAACTTGATAAACCGGGAGGCTGAATACCAACTCAGCATGGCGTGGAACCCGGCTTTGGACCTATTACAAAAACAACAGAAGAAAACACAAGACCAGGAGAATGACAGGGGCACTGTAGAAAGTCGGAGAGGTCACCAACAGCGAACGCAGCCTGTCGACAGTGCGAGGAACGCGCCTGGCAGTCGCGGACCTAGTAGGGAACGCCATGAAACGGGCGCCACCTGGGAAAACAGCGGAAGTGGGCACGGACGGAAGACGGAACACCTGGCGACCAACCGACACGGTCGCAGTGGGAGCGGACGGCGTAGGGAACGCCAGACACCGTCCAGACATACAGGGTACGTTCCGAAAGTAATGCAATTGAATTTCCCGCGCCGCTCCTAGTAGTCGGAGTGGGAGCGGGCCACATGGAGTAGGTGGGGAGGACGCTAAGCTTTGCCGCGAAACCGGTTTCAGTGCTCTCCGAGCTGTGGAAGCGGCAGGACGTCTGTTATTGTAAACCTCTGCGCGCCGACCGTGTCACGGAAAAAATGGGATCGAGCAACGTTACGCGATTAAGTTTTGTGCTAAACTGAACAAATCTTTTGAGGAGACTAACAAAATGATTCGTGAGGCTTACGGGGACTCTGCTCTGTCCTACTCACAAGTTTCGAGGTGGTTAAAGGCCTTTAAGCCCAAAAAGGCAAGAATGAGCAAATCAAAAGTGAAAACAATGCTCATTGTCTTTTTCGACAGCAAAGGAGTGGTCCAAAAAGAGTTTGTTCCTCAAGGACAGACAGTTAACGCTGCCTACTACGTGGATGTGCTGGAAAGACTCCGCAAAAGGGTCGTCAGGACGAGAAAAGACATCTCCGCTACCTGGCAACTCCATCACGACAACGCGCCTTGCCACAACGCGCTACGAGTCCGCGAGTTCCTGGCCAAACACCACGTGCCAACGCTGCGCCACCCCCCCCCCCCCCCTATAGTCCTGACCTCGCCCCAGCTGACTTCTTTTTGTTTCCTAGGATTAAGTCAGCCCTGAAAGGAACCCGTTTTTCGTCCATAGACGAGATCCAATCCCCCGTGACGAAGACCTTGCGAGAGGTCCCAGAAGACGCCTTCCAGGGCGCGTACCGGTCATGGCAGAGTCGCTGGAAAAAATGTGTAGAGGCCCAAGGACAGTACTTTGAAGAATTTTAAGTGTTTGTGCAAATCTGTTCAATAAATTACTTTAAAAAAATAATTGCATTACTTTCGGAACGCACCCTGTATATACAGGACACGGTCAGCCTGCCGTTCAGTCACAGGAAGCACCTGATGAAAACGCCGAGGTACGACGTTGAAATATTGTGTTAGATAAATGCAGACCACCGGCAGTACACCCGATTCAACGAGACGTCACAAAATCGCTGGGAAAGTCTAAGGAATTAAAAGAGAACCAATGTACGCTGGATCCAAGAGCTACAAAGTGATCTGGAAGAAATGAGAATACAGGAACCAGAGATACATAGCAAGGTGGTTCTGAAAGAAAAAATCATGATTTCACAGGTTTCGAGGGCAGAACTAGACGAAGCACAAAATCATCATGAAAAGAAGACCAAAGAAAGTTGTGAATTATGAGAATGAAAGAAAAGTAGACAAGAAGAAACACCAGAAGAAACGAAACTGATGTGAATTAGGGTATTCCTCAGATGGCCAAATCGAGAAAAAAGAAGAAAAGACCCATATACATAAGCAATATAACAATAAAAATTTGTACTGTTGCATGTGTATTCTTGTATCTTGCAGCCACTGTGTTATTACTGTTTACATTGTTTTTTCATCAAGAATGTGTATTTGGAATATCAGCACTTTGAAAAGAGCACAAAAAATTTGTGAATGGCTTTTTGATTGACCTAGTAATAAATTATAAATGGTTTTTGTCATTAAAGGGCTACCAACTAAACAACAGAAATTATTAAAGAAAAATCTTTCAGTGTAGAAAACGTACGTCCTGAGACCTCAGACTTTGTAGAGCTACATAATCGCTTTAACCCAATGGTTCCGTCACATTCAACAATAAGATGTACTAACAGAGCAAATTTCTATTATTGATATAAATGCAAAACCATCTAACTGAGATCAAACAATAAGAAATTAATTTTTCAGTGACAGAAGTTCTTGTAGAAAAGGAATTTGTTGCACTAGGCTTGTTGACGACATCTTGTTCTTTTCTAAAGCTGAGCAACAACTTGTATACTCATCACATCTCAGAAATATCTAAAGTTCACAATAACACTTGGAAAAGAATCCATAAATTTCTGAAACCTCAAAAATTGGTAAGTGCTATGAAGTATACTGATGTCACAACATATTACTCATCATACCATCCAAATGCATATGAAAATGCTGCATAAAGATCCGTTTAACTCAGATCTCTCGAAACAATATATGTATATTGCAAATATTATCTCTTTTAAAACATCTGCAAAGAGCAAAAACTCAATAATATCTCCATCCATTGGGACAGCCACTAAAATACCATACATTGATAAAAACAAAAATGCTGAATAAAAGACAATAAACTCAACCAGTTGTACACAAGTACAGGGTGATTATACTAAAAGTTAAACTTTCAAAACGCCGTAGAAATAACACCACTGGTCAGAATGACGCAATATTTCAACGGAATATTATCGGACAAGGGGGAATACGTATGGCAGAAGAAAAAAATAGTGTGAAAATTGATCAGTAGATGGCGCTGTATGTGTCAGAATACGTAAATGAAAACATCTGTCATGCGCATGATCCATTGAAGTTGGTATAAGCATGCTGGGTACACAGCTTTTCCTCCTTTCGCTTTTGCGACGTTCACCATGACTGCCTCAGTGCAGGATCGCGCTCTGCTTGTAAAGATGTATTTCAAGAATGAAGATTGTGCACACGTCGCTCTGCAGAAGTTCTGGGCACTGATGGGTTTAAAAAAAAAAGCGTTGGTCTAATGACTATCATGGGTCTGGAGAAAATGATTCGGAAATTCGAAAAGATGGGTTCTTTTGGTGGACAACCTGGTAGAGGAAGGAAGCGGATTGATTCATCGTCAGTGGAAGCAGTGGCCACGGCAGTGCAAGAAGAGATGAGTGATGGTGTGCAAACGTGTAGTGCATGGAGAATTGCCCAAACATTGGACATACCTGTGAGAACAATGCATAAAATCGTATGAAACATCCTTCTTTGTTATCCATTCAAAATTACCCATGTGTACGAGTTGCTTCCTGTTGACCCGCCAGCAAGAGAGACCTTTACTTTAGAATTTATTGCTCACATGGAAGTGGAAAATGATTGGACATGGAAGATTTTGAGGACAGACAAAACCCACTTTCATCTGACAGGATATGTCAATACACAGAAATGTCGAATATGGGCAACGGAAAATCCACATGCAAATCAACCAGTACTACTTCATCCTGAAAAGGTCACTATGTGGTGTGGGTTTACGGCGTCATTTATCACAGGACCATATTTTTGTCGAATATGGGCAACGGAAAATCCACATGTAAATCAACCAGTACTACTTCATCCTGAAAAGGTCACTATGTGGTGTGGGTTTACGGCGTCATTTATCATAGGACCATGTTTTTTTGAAGGGTGCTTCCGGTCCTGTTACCTGTACCGTCACTGGTAAGCACTATGAGTGTCTTTTGCGCAATCACGTCATTCTAGCTCTCCAACATCGTGGATGTGTGGATGGGATCAATTTTATGCAAGATGGCGCACCTCAACACATTGTGAATCCAGTCAAGCAGCTGCCGAAGCGCCATTTCGGAAATGCTAGAACTATCAGCCACCATTTCCCTACAGCCTGGCTGTCCCGATTACCTGATCATCCGTGTGATTTCTGGCTGTGGAGCTATCTGAAAGATGTGTTCAGTGTTCCGATTGCAAACTTAGTTGCACTGAAGACACGTATTACACAACACATTCTGAAAGTGACCCGAGAAACACTTCTATCAGTTGTGGAACATGCTGTTTCTCGATTTCAACTTGTTGCAGAAAACGGTGGACAACATATTGAACATGTATTGCACCAGTCACTCGGAAATTAATAATCTGGTTTAATTTTGATTTATGGTTTCTTTGCGGTTTTTGGCCTTATGACAATTAAACACCTATTCGATCGATGCTTTTTATGCGGGTTTTGGTCTCAGGACAGTTAAAAATCGATGTGATTGATGCTTTTTATGCAGTTTTTGGCCACAGGATAATTAAAAACCGATTTTTCCTATCCGATGTGGTATGACCTCGCCATAGTGGATGGGCTTACGTAACTAACAGTATCACATCTTTACACCCATGCACACTGAGAAATACTGTTTGTTTAACGTCAAACATACACCTTAGGTATTGTTGTATGATTCATTTGTCATTTGTAGTCGACCACTATTGAATTTTTTTTTTTTTTTTTATTCTGGCATACGTTTTCCACCTCCTCGTAGAACACTCCATCGCTATTTGACTTCATTCTGATCAGTGGTGTTTAACTTTAATTCTAATCACCCTGTATAACGCAAGCTCACCAGACAAAAAATTATTCACCCTAACATCATTTAATGCCACCTAATTCCGCCACTGGACTTTATAACCGCCTAAATTCGGTTAGCAAGTGAGTTGATAAGGATGCGCAGGTATGTCGTATTCAGGTTAAGCGGTGAGATGACCAGTTAATCTTGCAGTACGACAAAAGAGCGGGGATGCTAATGCCGGAGTTTTAGCCATTGTCCCATGTCTCACAGATTTTCAATGGGATTCAAGTATGTGACTTCGCAGGGCGGACAAGGTGGAATAGTGTGGAGGAGTTTCGGAAAATCAGTCACATATTCTTCTAGCCCAATGAAATTTTCTGTTGCCGTCTTTATGTGCCATTTTGAGCAATGGTTTCTTGCGAGGTGACCGATTCCAAATAATCACTGCATGTATCTTCCATCACAATGATTTGTCGCTAACAGATTTGGATGGACTTTCATTCCTTGCCTGCAGCAATTCCTGTCAGATTTTGATTCACAGGTCGTGAAACGCGCCTCCATCCCGTCTCAGTCAGGAGCAATTTCGACCACAATTCTGACGACGTTTTTCGTGGCCACATGTGCTGCACCACTACTTGTAGACACGTTGAACAGTCCGCCGCAAAACGCTAACTAATCCAGCTACTTCACAGACTGTATGGCCATGAGCATAGGATATGGTCAAACACGATTGCCCTTGTTTACCACTTTGACACGTCCTTATATTTATCTATCTCAACGTACAGTGTCCACTTGAAACATAAATGTCTCACTGATCGCTACTCCCTTATGCTCATATAGATGCAGTGCATCCGTGGTTGAGCATGTGACTCGATCGTTGTGCCATCTGTAAAGGCTTAATGATTCGTATGTGCGTGTCCACTGGGGTGACTAACTCCTTCTCCAGTAGCTTACTTAGGAGTTGTGACGTAAGAGAGTTCCAACCTGTTTAAGAATGCCAATGAAATATAGTTGTTATCCACAAACATTAAACTATATCCTCTCCACTTTCATGCAATATCAACACCCCACAAGAAAGTTGCAGATTTCAAAAACTATAGTAATATTTAACAAAGAAAAACCAGGAGTAACTTTCCATATATGCTACAAAGGCTTTTTTTATAGCCACTCAGTAAAAAAATGCAAATGAGCGTATGGCATTGGTGGCTGGGAGACCCCATCAGGGAAGTTCGGCCCCCAAGTGAAAGTCTTATTTCAGTCGACGCCACAGTGGGAGACTTGCGAATCGGTGATGAGGATGAAATGATGATTAGGACTACACAACACCCAGTCCCCAAGGGGAGAAAATCTCTAATTCAGCCGGGAATCAAACCCGAGCCCACTTCCATGGGAGGCGAGCATGTTACCAACCAGCTAAGCAGAAGGACACCACATAGTACATTCCTGATCACATACGCCAGACAAACAGACAGTCTGTGCTGTCATAGGCAGAGAGAACGATCTAAATAGTGAGGACAGTGGCTTCTTAAGCTCTGAAGCAATGGCAGTTTCCACATATTAATTTACTTTGCAAGTTGCATGTTGAACCCGCCAAGCAAATTACTTCTACTGTCATAATAACTTCACTGCTTGAGTGGTTCCCCCCATGAACCATGGACCTTGCCGTTGGTGGGGAGGCCTGTGTGCCTCAGCGATACCACAGGTGCAACTGCAATGGAGGGATATCTGTTGAGAGGCCAGACAAACTTGTGGTTTCTGAAGAGGGGCAGCAGCATTTTCAGTAGTTGCAGGGGCAACAGTCTGGATGATTGCCTGATTTGGTCTTGTAACATTAACCAAAACGGATTTGCTGTGCTGGTACTGCGAACGGCTGAAAGCAATGGAAAACTACAGCCATAATTTTTCCCGAAGGCATGCAGCTTTAATGTATGGTAAAATCATGATGACGTCCTCTTGGGTAAAATATTACAGAGGTAAAATAGTCCCCCATTCGTATCTTCCGGGTGGGGACTACTCAGAAGGACATTGTTATCAGAAGAAACACAACTGTCATTCTATGGATCAGAGCGTTGAATGTTAAATCCCTTAATCTGATAGGTAGGTTAGAAAATTTTAAAAGAGAAATAGATAGGTTCAATGTAGATATAGTGTGAATTAGTAAAGTTTAGTGGCAGGAGGAACAAGACTTCTGGCCAGGTGAACACAGGGTTGTAAATACAAAGTCAAAAAGGGGTAACACAGGAGTAGATTTAATAACGTATAAAAAATAGGAAAATGGGCCAGCTATTACGACCAGCATAGTGAACACATTATTGTAGCCAAGATAAACACGAAGTGCACGCCCACCAGAGCAGTACGAGTTTATATGCCAACTATCTCCGTAGATGACGAAGAGATTGAAGAAATGTATGATGAGATAAAAGAAATTATTCAGATAGTGAAGGGAGACGAAAATTCAGTAGTCTTGGGGGACTGGAATTCAAGAGTAGGAAAAGGAAGAGAAGGAAAAGTAGTAGGTGGATATGTAAGGGGTGTGTGTGGAATGAAAGAGGAAGCCGCCTGGTAGAATTTTTCACAGAGCATGACTTAATCATAGCTAACACTTGATTTAAGAATCATGAATGAAGGTTTTATAGGTGGGAGAGGCCTGGAGACACTGCAAGGTTTCAGATTATATAATGGCAAGACAGAGATTTAGGAACCAGGTTTCACATTGTAAGATATTTCCAGGTGCAGGTGGGCTCTGACCGCAATCTATTGGTTATGAACTGTAGACTGAAACTGAAAAAGCTGCTAAAAGGTAGGAAATTAAGGAGATTAGACCTGGATAAACAGAAAGAACCAGAGGTTATAGAAAGTTTCAGAGAGAGTATTAGGGAACGATTGACAAGAAAAAGGCAAAGAAATACAGCAGAAGAAGAATGGGTAGCTTTGAGAGACGAAATAGTGAAGACAGCAGAGGATCAAGTAGGAAAAAGAGAGAGGGCTAGTAGAGATCCTTAAGTAGCAAAAGATATATTGAATTTAACTTATGAAAGGAGAAAATATAAAAATGCAGTAAATGAAGTACGCAAAAAGGTATACAAACGTCTCAAAAATGAAATTAACAGGAAGTGCAAAATGGCTACGCAGGGATAGCTCGAGGATGAATGTAAGGATGGAGAGGCATGTATCACTAGGGGTAAGATAGATACTACCTACAGGAAAATTAAAGAGACCTTTGGAGAAAAGAGAACCACTTGTATGAATATCAAAAGCTCAGATGGAAACCCAGTTCTAAGCAAAGAACGGAAAGCAGAAAGGTGGAAGGAGTATATAGAGGATCTATACAAGGGCGATGTACTTGGGGGCAATTTTATGGAAATGGAAGATGACGCACGTGAAGATGAAATGGGAGAGATGATACTGCCTGGAACAATCGACAGAGCACTGAAAGATGTAAGTCGAAACAAGGCTCTGGGAATAGACAACATTCCATTAGAACTACTGATAGTCTTGGGAGAGCCAGTCCTGACAAAACTCTACCATCTGGTGAGCAAGATGTACGAGACAGGCGAAATACCCTCTGATTTCAATATAATAATTCCAATCCCAAAGAAAGCAGGTGTTGACAGGTATGATAATTAACGAACTGTAAGTTTAATAAGTCACGGCTGCAAAATACTGACACGAATTCTTTACAGACAAATGGACGATCAGTTCGGATTCTTGGAGAAATGTTGGAGGGGGTGAGACAGAACTGACCCTACGACTTATCTTGGAAGATATATTAAGGAAAGGCAAACCTACGTTTCTAGCATTTGTAGACTTACAGAAAGCTTTTGTCAATGTTGACTGGAATACTCTCTTTCAAATTCTGAAGGTGGCAGGGGTCAAATACAGGGAACGAAAGGCTATTTACAGTTTGCACAGAGAGCAGATGGCAGTTGTAAGAGTCGAGAGGCATGAAAGGGAAGCAGCTGTTGGGAAGGGAGTGAGATAGGTTTGTAGCCTATCCCCACTGTTCTTCAATCTGTGTATTGAGCAAGCAATAAAGCAAACAAAAAATTGGAGTGGAAATTAAAATCCATGGAGAAGAAATAAAAACTTTGAGATTTGTCAATGACATTGTAATTCTGCTAGAGAAAGCAGAAGACCTGGAAGTGTAGTTGAATGGAAAGGACAGTGTCTTGAAAGAAGGATATAAGGTGAAGATCAACAAAAGCTAAATGAGGATAATGGAATGTAGTCTAATTAAATCAGGTGATGGTGAGGGAATTGGATTAGAAAATTAGACACTTAAAGAAGTAGATGAGTTTTGCTATTTGGGGAGAAAAATAACTGACAATGGCAAAAAAGCTTTTCTGAAGAAGAGAAATTTGTTAACATCGAGTATAGATTGAAGTGTCTGGAAGTCTTTTCTGAAAGTATTTGTATGGAGTGTAGCCATGTATGGATGTGAAACATGGACGATAAATATCTTAGACAAGAAGAGAATAGAAGCTTTCGAAATATTGTGCTAGAGAAGAATGCTGAAGATTAGATGGGCAGATCATATAAGTAATGAGAGGGCACTGAACAGAATTGGGGAGGAGAGGAATTTGTGGCACAGCTCAACCAGAAGAAGAGATCGGTTGGTAGGACATGTTCTGAAGCATCAAGCGATCACCAGTTTAGTATTGGAGGGCAGCGTGGAGGGTAAAAATCGTAGAGGGAGACCAAGATATGAATACACTAAACAGATTCAGAAGGAATAGTTACTCAGAGATGAAGAAGCTTGCACAGGATAGAGTAGCATGGATAGTTGCATCAAACCAGTCTCTGGACTGAAGACCACAACAGCAACACAACTTGAAAGGCTGATAGCGACATGGTGTATCCTGGGAACAGGAAGAAGTTACAAGGATTTACAATTTTGACAGCAGTTCTCGAACAAACTTTGAGCAAAACAATACCTGACACACGTGAAGCTATGTAACTGTCCTGAAGAAGGATTTCGTAACGATAAATAAAATATCTCAGTTGTGTAATAGACTGTCTTCTGTGGCAGACTACAGATAATACTTTTAAATTTGCAGACTTGATTTAATCTTCAAAAATTCTAATAAATAATCAGCCAATGAAGTATGTTTTACTTTGGATTCGAAAATATGGAAATTTTAAATTATCTTTGTGAAGTCCAGCAGCAACTGCTTTTTTTACCAGAATATAAAACTCCATTTTGAACCCTAGATAGAGATTCATAGCTCATATGAAAAGTTTCATTTTTAATATTCTGCACTGATGACCTTACTCTTTAGAACCCTCACCCACAAAATCATCATCTTCATCATCTTTAATGCTGTGGTAGTGAATTGTACAGCTTATTTTTAATTCACTCTTTTTATAAATGACATATTCCATTACGAAGTAAATGTACAGGTGGACAAATATCCCAGAAGACACTGCTACAAGATGTTCCTTTATCAACTTCACACATTGTTCTGAGGACACTCTCCTTTAAAATAAATACTACTACTTTTATTTTATTTACATTGCCAAGAATTAATGTGACATAGGACAGTACTGAAAAGTTTGCTACCAATCCCTTCTTTGAGTCAAAATAGGATTTCCAAGAGCATAGGTGGCAGAACTAATGATTTTGTTTAAGTTTCCAACAACTTTTTCAATGTTTGCGGCAGGGTTAGCTACTACTGTTTTCTCTGTATAGAGAATAAGAAGCAGCTGCCTTCTTATCTTAGTAACAGGAATCCTTGGTCTTAACTTTACACAAACATGTGTAACTCCCATTGGCAGTTCATCCTATGTGTTCAGTAGTTCAGTGAACCTCCAGAAAAAAAGCTGACTGTTCAAATTATAAATGTGTGCATTTAAACAACCATTCTTCGTTTCTTTCCCATATTATATAGTTTTATCTGAATTTTCAAAGTATTTTTACTGTCTGCAAAACTTTAAGTTGCTCAGATAGCACGCATATGTGCCTTAGCATTGCCCAGACATGCCACATTTCAGTTTCTCTTGTGAACGTCTGTGTGTACTTATGGGTGTTCCTCTGCCTGGGAGGGGCAAGAGGAAACGTCGCTAGTAATATATGCATTTGCGCTGGTGGAGGAACCAGTTCAAATGCGAGTCGAACTCTGACAGAAACACTTGAATTGTCCCTAAGTGAAAGGCTTCAGTCCACAACCAAAGTGTTAGAATGCATGTCTTTGTTGTAATGAAGTGATTTTCTTACAATCGCCCGACAGTGTATTCAGTTATTTATCGTGCTTTAGCGTTCATATGCAATTCACCTTTTTTGGAGCCTGGTTTCAAAGAGGAATGAACAGCGTTCAGTAACTTTTAGAAACAAATTTCTCAGCATTAAAATCTGAAGGAAAGTGTGAAATAAGGAAGCACGCTAGGCTGACGCATCAGCTCGGATTAAAAGAAGCGCAAATAAACCAAGGTAAGACATTTGCAGGTCTTTTAATGTAAATATATATAAAATAAATAGTTGGCTTTGCAATTGCATTTCTACCAATGTACTATATTATTTTTGGTGCTTACTAAGGATAAAGATACAAACTGGACATGAACTGGCGTATCAGATCTAAGTCATCTAACATAGAAAGTTAAGCAGCATGAGAAATCTATTGCACATACCAACGCACATTTAGTTATCAGTCTTTGAAAAACAGAAATCGGGCAACTGCTTAGCTTAGCTTTCAGACAGAACTCAGAAAGACACAATGACAATGTAGAGAAAAATCGCTTGCTTACTTGGACATGATGAAACAGCAGACTGTAACAATCCTGGAATATTTAGGGGACAAATAAATTTCCCTTCACCTTCAGATGCAGTTGTATAAGATTGCATGAATAATCCTCAGTCTTTAAGGGTACATCGAAGGATATACAAAATGATTTATTTAAGTGTATGTTACATGATGTCAGGAGGTAGAAATAGCTAAGGCAGATTTTGTGTCTGTGACAGCAGGTGATACTTCTGGTGGGTCTTCCACATTTCTGTTGGTTGTAGCATTTCGTTAACTATTATCTACTGGAGAACATGTTGAAAGACTCTGAAGATTTTCAAATCATCTGGTAACAACTCTTCCTCCTTAGCAGCTTGCATTAAAAATAACCGAGCTGATGTTGCTCAAGAACAGTAAGAAAATGTAACATCTTACAGTTATGATGGTGTCTGCATCAATGCGGTCAACATGCAGGGTCTAAACAATTGTAAGACAAGAGTATCATTTCAGGTATTATGTTCATTGTTCTGTGCACCAAATGAACGTAATTCTTGCTCAAGCTACAAGTCAAAATGAAAGTGTTCTGTACAGAGGTATCAGTATTCTTCTCTCTTTCGCCTCAAAGAGTGGCTGTTCTAGATGCAATTAATAAAAGAAGAGTGCCTCTTGGCTCAGTCGCAAGACGAAAGTTTAAATAGTGAATAATCCTTACAGTTGACCTGAAAAAGGAGACCATTCTAGAACGTCTTCAACACACTTAAGATATCAGCAACCAGATGACAACACTGAAACAAGTAAATGATCTAAGGTTGAAATTAAAACAGCAGCATTTTATTGTGGTTAGAGGTATTTTAAAAGATAGCGTCCCACATGGATCTCTTGTACAGCCAATTACAAAAGTGTACCACTAACCCTGTCTCAATGAGGCAAGCAGTAGCATCATTCTAAAACGAAATTTTGAAAATTAGAGATAACACTGATAATATCATAAATAAGGGCGTATCGAAGATGTGAGGACACGTATATAACAAGGAATGCCACAGCAAAGGAAGTATATGACATGATAATTTAGCAGAGTACACAGAGCTTTGAATACTCTAGCCGTTTATTGACTTCTAACTTATTGGCCAGCACTTCTTTCCACCACGAAAAAAAATTTCCTGAAAAAAATTAATTCTGATGTAGTGTGGTAAAATCCATTTTTACATAAAGTTCAGTTAAAAACATAAATACAGTTCAACTATTCTCGAAATGATTTTCAAGAAATGAAAAGTGTAAGAGCCCTTCTGAGGCTTTAATTGAAAATAGCCTGCAAGAACCTTTTGGTGACATTATGCAGTTATTAAAATTAGTTGCCAGTATCCCAATGACGATCTTTGAGTGAGAGAGGTTTTTCTCCACTTTGTTGCATATCAAAACTTTTCTTAGAAGGACCATGGATGAAGACAGACTGTCAACTCTTGGCACACAATCTATTGAAAATGAAATAAACCATAGAATTCCAGATTTGAGCGAAACAGTCATAGACAGCATGAAAAGTAAATGTACCTCTACAGGAGATTCAATCACATGAATCCTGTCAGCCTCATTTAAAGGTAATTTTAGAGCTACAGAAACGTTTAAAGTAATGTAGAAAATTAAATTATTTGGAAAGGTAAATTGCATAGTGCAGTAAAAGTAGTGAAACCCCAATTAGTTGGCACTTATCAAGGTTAGGGGGACATCCATGAAATCTTTGATTTTTTACCGATTATCGACAGTTTGACTATGGTGATCACGAATATGACGTATTTTTCATCAGTTTTGAAACAGTAAAACAAAATATTGTCATTTAATCAAAATGTAACAATACAACAACATAATTACAAATTTACCATACGAAATTCGGTCAAATCAGGGAAAATTCTAGTCCTTACGAGTTAGTAGTCTGGAACCGCGCTACCACTAAGGTCGCAGGTTCGAATCCTGCCTCGGGAATGGATGTTTATGATTTCCTTAGGTTAGTTAGGTTTCAGTAGTTCTAAGTTCTATGGGACTGATGTCCTTAGAAGTTAAGTCCCATAGTGCTCAGAGCCATTAGAACCATTTGAACAAACGCACAGAACAAACACTGAACTAACACTTAACTGCATTGTTATTTGACTATAGTGTAAACTGAATGAGGCGATTTTATCCGAGTGCTTTCATGTGCTACGATTTAGGTTGAATGATGTTTTCAGATAACATATTACGTGGTTCGGTCAAAAAACGAGAAAAAAATTTTCTCTCGATATATTAAAAAGTTTTTATCAGGGATGAAAATAAATAACATCTTCGAGATCAAAATAGTCTAACTGATCAAAAAGTGAGAAATAATAGTTTGTAAAATTTTGTTCCCCTAAACTCGATAAGTTCCAGTTAGTTTAGGGACCAGCAGCCACTTGTGACACCTACATATTTCAATAATTTCAAAAAACCCTGTGGCATATCAACAGCCTTAGAATTCAGTGTCTACACAAAGTCGAGAAGCACTAGAGTTCAACAAACAGCTGACTCAAACACAGTTCACATGCAAAATTTGCAGTGATATCGTATCAACCTACTACGATTTGTCTGTGCAGTGGTGATGTGTACCACCAGATTTGAGCAATTTTGCTCAGATCTCCATTTCCTGCTTTCAGTTTTGCGCACATCTCACATCTGAGCAAATTTCTTGTTGGCATGCTATGATCTCACTGCACAAATATGATGTGCACAGACAGATCGTTGTGTGTGTAGAAGCCGGGACTCCAAAGGCTCGAATTTATTACATGTGCAATGCCGCACCACTACCCTCACATGCATTTTAGTGTTCTACAGGCCCCAGTTTGAAACGCGACTTTCAAGATAGACACATGTGAAATTACTCGTGCGGCAGTTGAGCAGCTTTTAATCAATGAGCTTACAGTGAAGTTGACGAAGAAAAAACGGATCCACAGCTGTTGGGTATGGAAATGGACACCTTGTAGGCATCATTTGGAACATCAAATACGCTAATAAATGAGTTCTCTGCGAAGGAAGACATTTCGTTTGGAAATCATATTCGAATGAGTAAAATTTAATTTTGAGATCTTTTTGAGTCATATTGCTGGCTCTGTACAAAAGTGTGATACAAGTATACAAGAAGCCATGCCAGCTCGCATTAAGTTACGAAACATTGAAATATCTGATAATTGGAGTCACTACAATATATGTATTGCATTCAGTGCAGCAGTATTTCTAATTTTTTATGTTATCTACAATATACTGAAGGTGAATCAGAAAATAAGGTTTTTGCCTCAAAGGTTCAGGTTTGTTTTCATTTTCATAGTTAGTCAATGTTCTGATATGTCGCAGTCGCTGTAGACGTTTCTTTATTTTACTGATATGGTAGTTAATTTTGTAAGCAAACTTCGTAAACTGCACAGAACACCCATTACTCAATGATTGTGCCAATTAAAAACACCATTAGTTGTATTTACATATGATTTTAATGAGGGCAGGAGTAGTTTGAAATCTCTAAAGCAACAAATAAATTTCCATTTCACCATTTTACATTCGGAGACTAAAGCAAAAATTTATAATCACTATACTGAAATAAAAAATTCATTTTCAGCATCGACTGTTTTGCAGCAATATGAACCTCAGCAAGTTCACAATTTCAGTTTCGATATTTTTTAATCCATTTCGTCACTTCAAACGGCAGTGTGATACCATATCACAAATAACTGATCCTAATAAGTTGCTGACGCAAGAACGATATTCCTATCGCACTGTTTAGGAACATCTTGCCACTTTGTTTCCTTGGTTGCAGACTAAGCCCATTATTTTTTCATGATGCATGTACATAAAGAAACGATTCTAGATCCGTACTATCAAACGAAACGTAGCAGAATGAGAGCAGATCAAGCTATCTGCATTTGCTGTAGCTCGTAGATGATGGTGGGGGAAGTGATATCGTGCAAGGAAGTAGAACGTCTTTTAACTTTCGTAACTTATGCAAAGAGCTAGTTTCGACAGGCATGAATTTCTTATGTGTGCATCCCTCTGGCATCTCTCACATAAGTTGACTTACATGTGGAAGCACCCAACTTGTGCACTGTCATGCCAAGTTATGGATAAACTACGTAAGTTAAAAGGTGTTCTACTTTCTTGCACAATGACACTTCCGCCACGATTGCTTAAGAGCTTCAGCAGCTGCCGCTAGGTGGGTATGCTCTCATTCTGCTGTGATTCGTTTGACAGCACAGATGTAGACTAGCTTATTTATGTACATGGGAGATTAGAGTCAGGCCAAAATAATGTGCTTAGTCTTTAAGTACATAAATAAATGCTATCTACAGTGACAAAATGTTCTGAAACAGTTTGATAATTTAATTGTAGCATTCAGCAACTGATTATAATTACTTATTTGTAATAAAATAACACTCCAACATTTGAAGTAATGAAACGGATTAAAGAGTAACAAGTTTGTTTGTGTGGTCATCCTCCGCAGCAAGCATATAAATACTTGTTTTGTATATAAAACTGCCTTTTCCTGCTGGTAGTTACTTTATTTACCCCATACGCGTTTTGCCTTCTCCTGTTCTAATACATCATCAGTGGGATCTATAACAATACAGTTTTGTTAGGTATAGATTATCAAACAGTTCACTTCGCGATTTTTAGTAAAAAAAATTAATTACTTACAATTTGCTGATCTGCGTTTCCTCACATCTGATCTGGATGTTGCATCTTGCATTTTGCATATGTGTATTAGAATAAAATACTTCAAAACTGATTTTACTCATTCGAAAATGTTTTCCAAATGAAATGTCATCCTTCACAGATAACTTCCTGATTACAGTAATGGATGCTACCAAACGATTCCAACAAGAGGCCCATTTCCATATTCAACGTTTGAGGATCTGTTTTTTTTTTTCATCAACATGTCTATAAAGCTGAGTTCACATACACAACCAAGGTGATGCCACAACTAGGGGCAAACTACAGTGGCACCACAGTTTCCTGTGTGAACACCTAGTTTTCAGTGGTATCACTCCAGAGAAGCAACTTTTGTCATGCCACAAAAAGTCCAACTCTATTGTACTTTGTCATGCAACTATCCTTTCCACATAATTGAATAGCATAGTTTGACTGTGCTTTCATTTTCGTATTGTAAAAAAGTCGAAACAGTGGTCTGAATGTGCACGTTTGCAATTTCAGTAACTACAAGAAGAACAATGTGATATTACTGTTAAACTTTCTGTAGCAGCAACTGTGTGTGTGTGTGTGTGTGTGTGTGTGTGTGTGTGTGTGTGTGTGTGTGTGTGTGTGTTGTGTATGAGTGTGTGAGTGCACAGTTATACACATTATTTGTACTTGTAAATGAGCGACATGTCCCACAAACATGAAAGATTTTCAGATGAATAAATAAACTTAATGTGTATTGTATAAACTTAATGTGTATTGTCTTAACTTCATGGTTTGACAAACCAAGTACTGTGTAAACTGTGGGTTGTATGTGGTAAATAGTCCCTGAGTGTGATGGGACTGCTGTGAAACTAAAAATGGGAGATATCTTATTCTCAATATCTACATTAATAAATACAACAAAATTCTGAAATCTTTTTTAAATGCCAACTATTGGTTGGTTTGCCACATCAGACAGCATTTTCACTTTATAGTGTTACTTCTTTAAAAAACTGGAATGTGTTTGTTGCCCGTATTTTATTCCTATATAAAATAAGTTTCCTGATCCAACATTTGAGTTTTGATTTCGTTGTATTTTATTATTGCCACAGCTATAATGCCATAACTTGCACTACAACATTAATATCCACCCATATTCCAGTTGACATTTCAGTTGATGTCATACTGTAAAACTGCTCAAGTACATAGAATTTGTTGCATCCTGTATGGATGCTCACAGTGTCACTACAGAATGCCACGAGCTGTGACATCACTTTAGTTGCATGTGTGGTCCCAGCTTAAGGCCAATTCACACTGACAGTCATGGCCCCTTCATGTCACAGCACCATCATAACAGGATGTATTCATACGCTCTGTCATGTCACGGAACTTCAAGTCAATTCAAGCTATGTGATCTCAACTCGCATGGTTGTCCTCAAATGTTCTTTTTGTGCAAACTATGACTATGCAAGATTGTTTTCAACTGGCTTTATGTGTGACATGCACATACACAACATGGTAGCTAATTTACGTGGATGCTGGAGTCCACATTTGTATGAATAAACATATATTTGAGTCATCTGGTTTACAGCTTGCAAGGCTAGTGTATATGTTAGAGAAAGAAGTACAAGACAACACAAAAAAGCGTGGGTCAGAAAAATGACATTAAGTGGTACCGAAGAGAAATTTCACACACTATATGAACAGGTCAAGGAAGAGGAAACTGCACTTTAAATTTTAGAAATTCACATCAATTTTTCATTTGTCATGTCGAACTGCACCCAGAATTACTAGAAGGAAGACAGTGTTATGAGCTGCCATCACATCCCACGAAAAATTGGTTTGTTTAAGGTTAAGCTTAGTAGCTGGTCCTGTGCAAATTTTTGTGCAATAGTCATAGCCCCTCAGCAACTTCCCCTTCACGATTTATAGGTTTTCTTTACGTTTGTATTTGGCTTTTAGTAGTTAAAATGTCTTATTTGTACTGGCACTAGCCATTGAAAACACATAAATATTGACCATATTGATTAAATGTTTCATACACCAGCCAGAGAGCTACTTAAGAATAAATAATCCTGCCTCAAACATATATTTAAACAAACAACTTGCAGTGTGTAAATGTTTTAGTCCCTTTCTTTATGAAATGGTACAAATGTCTGACAACATGCAAATAAATCCTACCTACTAATCAATCTCATTCTACCCCAGTACTTTTTTCACTTCAAGTTGGAGCCATATTGCGATGCATTTCATTGTAAGTTATTAAATATCATACCAGTATGTATAAAATACCCCTTTATAAATGTAGTAGAGGACAAGTAATTCAATATGCTCATGTCATACAATTCAGACTGCTGTTTCACTGCTTTAGTTAGTGTTTAATCATTTATTATAAATTTTAACAGAAGAAATAACAAAACAAAACAATTTCTAACAAACCACGAACAAAAAACAGCTGATCATGAACCATGGACCTTGCCGTTGGTGGGGAGGCTTGCATGTCTCAGTGACACAGATGGCCATACCGTAGGTGCAACCACAACGGAGGGGTATCTGTTGAGAGGCCAGACAAATGTGTGGTTCCTGAAGAGGGGCAGCAGCCTTTTCAGTAGTTGCAGGGGCAACAGTCTGGATGATTGACTGATCTGGCCTTGTAACACTAACGAAAACGGCCTACAGCCGTAATTATTCCCAAGGGCATGCAGCTTTACTGTATGGTTAAATGATGATGGCGTCCTCCTGGGTAAAATATTCTGGAGGTAAAATAGTCCCCCATTTGGATCTTCATGCGGGGACTAGTCAAGAGGACGCCATTATGAGGAGGAAGAAAACTATCGTTTATGGATCGGAGCGTGGACCAAGAGCTGAATACACCAAGCAGATTCAGAAGGACATAGGTTGCAGTAAGTACTGGGAGATGAAGAAGTTTGCACAGGATAGAGTAGCATGGAGACCTGCATCAAACCAGTCTAAGGACTGAAGGCCACAACAACATTAACCACGAAAACTACAACAAAACTAAATATGGAGATCTGTGCGTGGCCAAATATTGAGAATAAATTAGCCTGACATGACCAACAACGGACTGATGACGTCAGCTGGCAAGACTTTCCTCCTGAGAAAACTTGACAGTGCCATGAAGTGATGTGAAGGGATGGGGCAGCTGATGGGGATACCGCCATTTGAAATGCATTGTAGAGTGTTTTGCAAAACAGAACGTGAGGTGACAGCCAGTGTGATTTGGACTTTCAGCTCTTTGGCAAAGCTGCATAACTCCCATATGACTAATTTCATTTACTACTTTCTTGAAAGTCGTGTAAGTAAAATTCCCAACTTTGACATGTGAAATGTTAGCTTGCATGTAAGGTTAGTACCTTGGTGGTGCATATGTAAAAAATTCATACCTGTGAAAACTGCATAAGTTGGTATGACAGCATGGAGATAGAAATAAAGGATGATGGCGTTACTAATGCTGAGTACAAGCATTGGCTGAAGCTAGGGGGCAGGACAGTTCGCCATTTTATTAAGACCAAAACAATAATTTCTCCCTTAAAACACTGTGTGAAACTTACACTCTCTACTTAAATTCACTGAAATGACAGTCACATCTTTCACAGAGGTGTACTCATAGTCAGACAGTTGAGAGCTTGATTCATTGATGTAAATTTCATTCATTAAGCACTGACTAAACTGTAATAGTTAACAGTGCAAATATCACAAGGTTCTTTCGATGATTTCACAACCAAAATGTACGACTTTCTTAACGCAAGCACTGAAATGACGCTTTCTAGTCAGAGCTACACAACTGTATTTTATGAAAATTATTGATTGATATTAGATGGAATTAAGCATTACCAAAAAATCGGTAGCTCACACTCAATGTCAAGCAACGCCTGTCTTAGTCTGTCCCACACATTTTTCCTCCACTCTAAAAATGTCTAGGTTCTTCTAGATACTATCGATTTCACTTGATGATTTTGTACAATTGGGAATATACACGCATCAAAAAACGTTTTGCATCACCCCAGTTCCCAGAACTTCTGAAGATAGACGTTGACTGTGTATATTGTATCAGAGACACAGTTCCTTTGACTGTTCAGAAATGTCACCTAACCTGCCCAAAAAGATTTAAACAACCATGCATGAGCAGCGCCTATTAGATGGAGGGGGTCCGACAACCAATCAGTTCCAGTCATTCCACCAGGAAGGAGGTACACTGCTCTTGTTGTCTGTAGTTCAACCACGTCTAGATGGTCAATACCACGGTTCGATCGCGTCGGCATTGCTGCTTTGTGCCAGGAAGTTCTCTCAACAAGGAAAGTGTGCAGACATCTCAGAGTGAACCAAAGCAATGTCGTTCGGACATGAAGGAGATACAGAGAGACAGGAACTGTCGATAACATGACTCGCTCAGGCCGTCCAAGGGCTACTACTGCAGTGGATGAGCGCTACCTACGGATTATGGCTCGGAGCAACCGTGACAGCCACGCGACCATGTTGAATAATGCTTTTCGTGCAGCCACAGGACGTCGTGTTACGACTCAGACTGTGCGTAATAGGCTGCATGATGCGCAACTTCACTCTATCTTTGCAACCATGACACCATGCAGCGTGTTGCAGATGGGCCCAACAACATGCCGAATGGACTGCTCAGGACTGGCAACATGTTCTCTTCACCGACGAGTGTCGCATATGCCTTCAACGAGACAATCTTTGGAGACGTGTTTGGAGGCAACCAGGTCAGGCTGAACGCCTTAGACACACTGTCCAGCGAGTGCAGCAAGGTGGAGGTTCCTAGCTCTTTTGGGGTGGCATTTTGTGGGGCCAATGTACGCTGCTGGTGGTCATGGAAGGCACCGTAACGGCTGTACGATATGTGAATGCCATCCTACGACCGATCGTGCAACCATGTTGGCAGCATATTGGCGAGGCATTCGTCTTCATGGACGACAACTCGCGCCCCCAACGTGTACATCTTGTAAACGACTTCCTTCAGGATAATGACATCGCTCGACTAGAGTGGTCAGCACGTTCTCCAGACATGAACCCTATCGAACATGCTTGGGAGAGATTGAAAAGGGATGTTTATGGACGACGTGACCCTACAACCACTCTGAGGGATCTACACCGAATCGCCGTTGAGGAGTGGGACAATCTGGACCAACAGTGTCTTGATGAACTTGTGGATAGTATGCCACAACGAATACAGGCGTGTATCAACGCAAGAGGACGTGCTACTGGGTATTAGAAGTACCAGTGTCTACAGCAGTCTGGATCACAACCTCTGAAGGTCTTGCTGTATGGTGGTACAACATGCAATGTGTTGCTTTCATGAGCAAGAGCGGAAATGATGTTTATGTTGATCTTTATTCCAATTTTCTGTACAGGTTCCTGAACTCTCAGAACCGAGGTGATGCAAAACTTTTTTTGATGTGTGTATATTTCGGTCATGATTATAACTTACGATTACAATCACTAGTGCACTTATATTCAGTTTTGCTGTATGTAAAACAGAATTTCAACAATAAATGAGTTACACATTTAAATAATCAGCAAAATTATATTACAGTGCTTTGTGAAATTAAATCTTTATTTCAATTTCACATACAAGACAAACTTGTAATTTATTAACCAGCGTATATTATCACAAATCTGGCTTACTGTCCTTCAATGATAACTAGATCACTGCACTTGCATTCATTTGTGAGAAACAGACTTAATGCAGTCTCATTGTGTGAGCCATACTAGACTGTTATACCAAGTGATTATCAAGTGACCACTGATGTCTCATGTGAGACGCAAATTCATAAATATAGTATTTTTTAAAAAGTTACTTATAACTTCACTAATCTTTAAATCAATGAAATTATGTAGACACACATATTGCATCATATGCGAAATCTAGTGTTCCATCTTGATACCACTTATTGTTCTAGGAAGCTTTCGTAACAATTCTTCATTTAGGCTACTCTGGATACGTTGTTAATCACAAAAATACTCTTCACCTATGTAGTCCTTCTTCTGTGAGACCTTTATAGTATGTTTCAAATTACTATTTCTATACACAAGATGACAGTTTGATTTTTGAGGTAGCTTGATTTTCTTCCTGTTTGGCATGTTCACTTCAGATATAGTGTACAACTTTCTCTTGATATTAAGAACATTGTTATAAAGTTGTGCATCTGGATTGAAGGGAACATCTTTTGCCAACATTAGAGAATGAACAGAAGTGTAAAATTAAAATTGCACATCAAAGTTTTTAATGTGTATTATTGATTATTGCTTTCTGGAGCAGCAGTTCCCAAAATAAAAAAAGTCTTCCTACACAGCAATTAGCATAGAGCAGAATAATCAAATATGCACAAAAAAGAATTCTTATGTTAAAAATGTTAAATAAATAATTTGTTACCTAGTCACAACATTCACTCGCTGGGATGTCTCAAACATATATATTTAAGTAAAATCTGCAATACAAAAACGGCTAGTGACACACACCAGTTGTCAACAGCAAAGAAAAACAAGTGTTACATCAAATAACTACGTATCATAAATCCTGCATGTGGTAGGTACCTACAGGCACATACAAGTGAAACACTCTTCTGTGAATACCTGTACATATGCAAATGATTAGAATCCCAAAACTACATAGTGTCCTATTTAGACTTTAGGCATATCAAATTACTGTTAGCTTTTAAAATGAATATATGATCACAGAACAGGTGTGTTGAGAAAGTAAATCATTCAACACTTCTCGATTTTTTGTGATACGTATATCAGGAGAAAGAAAACTGCAGTTCTCGGGTTGGAGATTGGAATGTCAGATCCCTTAATCGTGCAGGTAGGTTAGAAAATTTAAAATGTGAAATGGATAAGTTAAAGTTAGATATAGTGGGAATTAGCGAAGTTCGGTGACAGGAGGAACAATACTTTTGGCCAGGTGAATACAGGGTTATAAATACAAAATCAAATGGGGGTAATGCAAGAGTAGCTTTAATAATGAATAAAAAATAGGAGTATGGGTAAGCTACTAGAAACAGCATAGTGAACGTCTTACTGTGGCCACGATTGACATGAAGCCCACGCCTACTATAGTAGTACAAGTTCATATGGCAACTAGATCAGCAGATGATGAAGAAATTGAAGAAATGTATGATGAGATAAAAGAAATTATTCAGATAGTGAAGGGAGACAAAAATTTAGTAGTCATGGGTGACTAGAATTCGATAGTAGGAAAAGGAAGAGGAGGAAACATAGTAGGTGAATATGGATTGGGAGTAAGAAATGAAAGAGGAAGTCGCCTGGTAGAAAATTTGCACAGAGCATAACTTAGTCATAGCTAAGACTTGGTTCAAGAATCATAAAAGAAGGTTATATACATGGAAGAAGCCTGGAGATACTAGAAGGTATGAGATAGATTATATAATGACAAGACAGAGTTTTAGGAACCAGATTTTAAATTGTAAGACATTTCCAGGGGCAGACGTGGACTCTGACTACAATCTATTCGTTGTAAACTGTAGATTAAAACTGAAGAAACTGCAAAAAGGTGGGAATTTGAGGAGATGGGACCTGGATAAACTAAAAGAACCAGAGGTTGCACTGAGTTTCAGGGAGAGCATAAGGGAACAATTGACAAGAATGGGGGATATAAATACAGTAGAAGAAGAATTGGTAGCTTTGAGGGATGAAATAGTGAAGGCAGCAGAGGATCAAGTAGGTAAAAAGACGAGGACTAGTAGACATCCTTGGGTAACAGAAGAAAAATTGAATTTAAATGATGAACGCAGAAAATATAAAAATGCAGTAAATGAAGCAGGCAAAAAGGAATACAAACGTCTCAAAAATGAGATCGACAGGAAGTGCAAATTGGCTAAGCAGGAATGGCTAGAGGACAAATGTAAGGATGTAGAGGCTTATCTCACTAGGGGTAAGATAGATACTAAAATGAGATTTTCACTCTGTGCGCTGATATGAAACTTACTGGCAGATTGGAACTATGTGCTGGACCGAGACTCGAACTCTGGACATTTGCCTTTTGCGGACAAATGCTCTACCAACTGAGGTACCCAAGCACGACTCACGCCCCGTCATCACAGCTTTACTTCTGCCAGTACCTCGTCTCCTACCTTCCAAACTTAACAGAAGCTCCTTTCTTTGAGGAGTGCTAGTTTTCCAAGGTTTGCAGGAGAGCTTCTGTTAAGTTTGGAAGGTAGGAGACGAGGTACTGGCAAAAGTAAAGCTGTGATGACGTGGCGTGAGTCATGCTTAGGTAGCTCAGTTGGTAGAACACTTGCCTGCGAAAGGCAAAGGTCTCGAGTTCGAGTCTCGGTCCGACACACAGATTTAATCTGCCAGGAAGTTTCAAGATAGATACTGCCTACAGGAAAATTAAAGAGACCTGTGGAGAAAAGAGAACCACTTGTATGAATATCAAGAGCTCAGATGGAAACCCATTTCTAAGCAAAGAAGGGAAAGCAGAAAAGTAGAAGGAGTATATAGAGGTATCTATACAAGTGCAATGTACTGGGATGCAATATTATGGAAACGGAAGACGATGTAGGTGAAGATGAAATGCGAGATATTATACTGCATGAAGAGTTGGACAGAGCACTGAAAGACCTAAGTCGAAACAAGGCCCCTGGAGTAGACAATATTCCATTAGAACTACTGACAGCCTTGGGAGAGCCAGTCCTGACAAAACTCTACCATCTGGTGAGAAAAATGTATGAGACAGGCGAAATACCCTCAGACTTCAAGAAGAATATAATAATTCCAATCCCAAAGAAAGCAGGTGTTGACAGATGTGTAAATTACCGAACTATCAGTTTAATAAGCCACGGATGAAAAAAAATACTAACTCGAATTCTTTACAGACGAATGGAAAAACTGGTAGAAGCTGGCCTCGGGGAAGATCAGTTTGTATTCCGTAGAAATATTGGAACACGTGAGGCAATACTGACCTTACGACTTATCTTAGAAGCCAGATTAATAAATGGCAAACCTACATATCTAGCATTTGTAGACTTAGAAAAAGCTTTTGACAATGTTGACTGGAATACTCTCTTTCAAATTCTAAAGGTGGCAGGGGTAAAATACAGGGAGCGAAAGGCTATTTACAATTTATACAGAAACCAGATGGCAGTTATAAGAGTCGAGGGGCATGAAAGGGAAGCAGTGGTTGGGAAGGGAGTGAGACAGGGTTGTAGCCTACCCCCGATGGTATTCAATCTGTATATTGAGCAAACAGTGAAGGAAACAAAATAAAAATTCGGAGTAGGTATTAATATCCATGGAGAAGAAATAAAAACTTTAAGGTTCGCCGATGACATTGTAATTCTGTCAGAGACAGCAAAGGATTTGGAAGAGCAGTTGAATGGAATGGACAGTGTCTTGAAAGGAGGGTATAAGATGAACATCAACAAAAGTAAAATGAGGATAATGGAATGTAGTCGAATTAAGTTGAGTGATGCTGAGGGAATTAGATTAGGAAATGAGACACTTAAAGCAGTAAAGGAGCTTTACTATTTGGAGAGCAAAATAACTGATGATGGTCGAAGTAGAGAGGATATAAAATGTAGACTGGCAATGGCAAGGAAAGCGTTTCTGAAGAAGAGAAATTTGTTAACATCTAGTATAGATTCAAGTGTCAGGAAGTAATTTCTGAAAGTATTTGTATTGAGTGTAGCCATGTATGGAAGTGAAATATAGATGATAAATAGTTTGGACAAGAAGAGAAGAGAAGCTTTCAGAATGTGGTGCTACAGAAGAATGCTGAAGATTAGATGGGTAAATCACATAACTAATGAGGAGGTACTGAATAGAATTGGGGAGAAGAGGAGTTTTTGGCACATCTTGACTAGAAGAAGGGATCAGTAGGTAGGACATGTTCTGAGGCATCAAGGGATCACCAGTTTAGTATTGGAGGGCAGTGTGGAAGGAGACCACTAGATAAATACACTAAGCAGATTCAGAAGGATGTAGGCTGCAGTACGTACTGGGAGATGAAGCAGCTTGCACAGGATAGAGTGGCATGGAGAGCCGCATCAAAGCAGTCTCAGGACTGAAGACCACAACAACAACAACGTATATTTTATATTTTCAAAAACCATTTATAATGAAGCAAATCAACATATGTTTTATACAGAAACATTAACTTGGAATCGATGAGTTAATGTTGCTTTTCCAAATGTTTTGTGGGAGCAGGATAATTTGTTGGCACTGCATTTTCCTTAAGGCGAACTGTTGAAAGCAACGTTCACTCAATGTCCTTTTCTTGAAAATGCTGAGAACATATTGTGCTCTATTTAGATGCTCACCAGTTCTTACTCGTCACGACATTCTCCCACAGAGTTTCCTGGACTCCATCTTTGGAAATTACACATGTTACGAGAGAAACATTCGCAATGGGACAATAAAGATGTGGCACTTATTTGTTCTCGGTAAAATGGAAAAATAACAAACTAGCGAGACAACTTGCACATGAAGTCTCATTCGTCTTGAATCGGTACGATGGTGCAACGAGGCACTAATGAGAACTCCATTATAGCTCAACATACTTCCAAAAAGTAGAGTCAACAGCGATAGATAGTCACACCAAGATGGCTATCCACTGAATTTGTTGGCTTCACCGTTGTGACTTTGAGGGCCTCTCATTTTATTAATGCCAGTATGCATGATAGTGTGCAAGTTGGGCGTTTCCAGATGTAAAATGGCTTTCACGAGAGGTGGTGTGGGATGCACATGTAAGAAATGCATGCCTGTGGAAACCTATCTTACTGGCCGTTTTCATTGTAAACATGCTTTCCAGAAATCATGCAAGCCATTGTTTAATCACTACAATTCTGTCTGCAGTCGTGGAATTGAAGCATGAGTGTGTTTTATAATCTGAGGATGGATGATGACTATCAAAACTGGTCAGTTCGTGAGAAATTACTGTGATTGTGCTGGTGAATAAATCATTCTCGAATTAGTCAATCATTTTACGTCCCCATCTCTTTTGGAATATCTTTCTGTCCAATTCCTGAGTGTGTCAACCGAAGCAGACGTGCCTGAAGCTATCGTATGTGTACGATTTGATGGTTGTTAAACATGCGCATTTCCGCCCTTCAGAGGATCGATGGAAACAACTTTTCAGCACAACTTTTGATGAATATCGATATTTGAACTGATATGAACTTTCGATTGAAAGTACGAATCGATTCCTTAATTTCTCAATTACAATTAGGCTGTTCATTAACAAACTTTGCGACGTTTTAGAACTTTCGGCTCTGTAAATATTGGAATATTTTAGAATGTATGTTGGGAATCATTGAAATATAGTGAAAGAATCTTTCTGTTGTTTAACGATCAGGGAATTTGTGTATGTTTGCCAATAGGTTTTGTGTAGTTGGTGCTGATGTTCGGAAATGATGGTGGTCTGTCAGGTGTGCTATACGAAGCGTAATGAATGTACTGCAGCATGCTCCTAGCAACAGTTAACTAAGCCTCAGCAACTTAGAATCGCTTCCACCACTTGTCAGTAACAAATCAGAAATATGGCACGTGACTATCTGTCAGCCAATGATATTTTGTTTTAGCTGGTTACAGTCACAACCATTTTAGGGTTACGGTGCGTCGTTCTGTGTATATGATATGGGTTTGTTGTCAACTGATTTTTAAACAAGAGTAGATGTTGACCACTCGTATGAAAATCTGAAATTTTGTTCCGGAACCACTCAAAATTTTTCGACTGTCAACTGTGTTTGAGTGTGCAGTTCGTTATCATTATCGTTTCGGTGTGACTGAATGATTCGCAGTGATTGTAAATACAGGAATCATGGTTTCAAAATAATCGCAATGTGTGCACTACAGTTATTATACCGGAATTTTCCAGAAGAAGCAGTATTAACGAGGTAAGTAGGAAGCAATAGAAAAAAATGTTTTTTTATAATTGTTTTTTTACACTTTCCCTGTGCAACTCATTTTCCTATAAAATATTGAGATCATTCCTTGTTAGTGTGAGAAAAGTGCTTGATGGTTTTTGGTAATAAGACATGCAAATTGTTTTTGACATTTCTTGTCTTCTTTCATGCTTACCAACATAGCTATGAATAGTTTGGCATAATGTTGTCTGTGTAATGTAAAGATTTACGCTATTAGCAATATTTATGGCACAGTTATTTGATCGAAGAAAAAAAAATACATTGAGTGGTGTGTATTTCATGTTTCATTAAATACACACATCTCAAGTAGAATGTTATCACATTTTGTGTTACAGATCACTATACAAAGATTAATCACCAACCTTTCTGTGTGGCGTAAGGAAACATAAAACTATTTGTTAATGCAGGGTTATCATTTATTGTAGCCGAGTGAACCCAATTCACGTTTAGCTTCTGGCACGTGTGACTCTGACATTGAGGTCTGGGGTTGAAGCTCTGCACTGCTGTCTTATTAAATATTTTAATTTTAGGTGAATGCACTATGACCACTCATTTCACACAATTGTAGACACTATATTTTAGTTCTGATCATGTGTTGCTCATTATTTCTTCATGGAAATGTGGCCAGGAGTTCATAAGTGCAAGTGTTATGAGAAACAATGTGCCATTCGTGTGAACAGATGCTTCCAAACCTAGCTAGGTCCCTTACATTGGTCATATACATTGTTTCCTCCATACATCTCTAGATAAGAGATTCTTATGTATACCATGTCAGGAAATCAAAATATAAAGTACTTGCAGAGGTTCGACAAAAATGTGGAAACACCTAAGACACAACACATTACCATGCCTAATATGTAGGAAAACTGTTGGCTTTCAGAACAGCTTTCAGTCATGTCTGAACTGATAAATCCTGATCATGTTTGGTTTTAAAATGGAATTTTATACTGTTCTTCCTTAAAGGGGGGGGGGGGGGGCGGGGAGTTCGGGTAAGTATTGTTTAGTTGGACAACAATTGTGCATCCTCTTCTGCAGAGTACATCTCAAAGGCTCAATAATATTGACATCTGGTGACAGCAATGGCCAGGGGAGATGCAACAATTCATCTTTGTGTTCACAAAACCACGTGTGGATTGTGTGAGCTGTATGAACAGAGGCCCTGTTACCTTGGAACACAGTGTCATCTCTGGGAACAAACATTGACCATGGGATGGACCCGATCAACGAAAATGGTCAAATGATATTAGACAGTAATATGACTTTGCAGAGTAAAATGGGGCCCATGGAATACCACAATATTGTTGCCCCCATCATCAGCAAACCCGTTCCATGTTTCTCTCTTTGGATGTGAACTCTGACAATATAGTGAAAGAAGACTGATCCAATCAAATGACTTTCTTCTGTTGCTCCGTAGTCCAGGTATTATAGCCTCATCGCCATGTATTCCTGTTGTAGGCATTTGTACAGTGATGAGTGGTTTTGGAATTCCAGTGTGCTCTTCAACTCCCAAATTCTGGAGCACTCTTTGTGTTGTTTTGGTGCAACATTCAGTTCTGCAGTATCATTGCAGCCTTCGTCCTCTTATTTTTGTCACAACCCTGTCAGTGACCGTGTGTCATGATCACTTGATATACACTTTAGGCCATGTTATGACAGCGGATGATATCTTTTTGCCTTTCCTGTAGCCTAAGCGGCACAACTTTTGTTATGGTGCCTCTTGAAACACCAAACACTTCAGCTAACTTGCTGATTTGTCCAGTTTTGAATTCACCTAGTTTTGATGTAACACACAACTACACAGAATAATGTTCTGGCCATGACTTGCAATTTCAGTGTATTTAGGACATTACATGGGTGATCTTTGTGGCCAAATACAACCTTCAGGACATCCTTATTGAAATTATCTTACGTGATACAAGATCAAACTTGTTACATTTGTTAGTTAAAGTCTGAGCTGTATGCTTTCCATTTAAATTTGGATAGCCATGATGTTAATTACATTTAATAATTTGGATAGAATATGTCAAGGGGAGTTATATTATAGCCCTGTGTGACACTATTGTGCCTCTTAATATTAACTTAACACTTACTAATGACATTACAAGTGTGTTGATTGTGTTTCTGGAGATACGGCTATGATTTATTTTCAAAAGAAGTTGCACACACGACAGTACTTTTAGGGATCTTAGATTGTTTTATTGATGTTGTTGCAGAATGTGTATCAAACATGCTGTAGTATGATGCATGAGGCTGCAGGGACTTGAAGAAGTCTTTGGGTTTGCCTCAGTACGACCATGCATCGGCGTGCAGAGGGGCGGGCCCAGAGACGTACTGAAAGGAACATAAGGAATGTGAGTGGAAGAAGGAAATTTCACAAAGACAAAACACTAACCGAGGATATTGATCAGTCATCATCAACACCTCTGATCCCTGCAGCCCAGCATCCATTGCAAGAGTTAAATAACAAGACTGTTATTGAAGTTCATCAAAGTAATGGAATAGGTTTTAGACCTGTGGTAAGATAATTTTCATCATCTGCTTTAACAAATACCAGTTCAGTTTTTGCTGTTCAGATTATGGTATGTAGGGTTGTATTTTGCCATTATTTTTGAAATAATTACTGATAATTATTCTGTGTTTGTTACAGACCTCATGCACGACAGAAGAAAATATTGTAAGTGGTAATATTTGTCTTACATCATCTTATGGCTCAGCAGACTCTGGAATGCATGAGAAGTGTGATATGTCAGAACGATCTTGCGTATTAGATGGTTATGGAGGAGGAAGAGAAGATGCTACAGTTGGACTTGAAACAGGATCCTCAGGAAGACAAGTACACAGCAGTCTCACAAACAGCAATAATGACTACAAGCCTAAAACGAGTGTCACAAAGGAGAGCACATCACATTTCAGCGCAAGAAAACTTCCAAAAAAACGTAAATTTGATCCATCGGAATTGGAGGAACTAGAGAAGAATTCTGTCGAAAATCACACGAACAATCCAAATACTAGTGTCACAATTAGTGACAGTTCTTCACCAAATTCGTCTCAGAGTGTTGTCGTAATGCCTCCACAATCAACAGCTGTAGATTACTCAAAGCAGTCCTGTGGACTTCATGCTGTGCAACAGACCAATCATATACAGAGACATATGCTTCCCGTTAACTCCATGGTAGATATTGTAGTCGAGGACCGAAGTGTGGCTCAGCAGAATGCAGAAACTATAAGCCTTCATCATTCTGATTCAGGAAATGACACATTATCAGGGTTGCCGTTAGATGGAACATTGCTTCCAATGTGTACCAGGAAACATTCTCAAGTCCCTAATAGTCGTCCTGAAATTGATCTAGGTGAGTGGAGAGATCACAGGGTGTTAGCAAAACGAGACAAGGTGTACTTGCCGGGCGTTATAAGGAAAGCTGTCGGAACAGGTGAAGTGTGGGTAGAATTTGATGGCTTTGATGGTGATACTGCAGTTTTTACTGATGTGTTAGGATCTGGAAAGTATGACGTAATAGGAGATGCGAGCCCTTCCGTTGGCCAGGTGACTTTAGGGGCTAGAGTGTGTGTAAGGATTGCAGCACCGACAGCAGACCACCAGACTCTTTCGCCAGTGTTTTCTGAAGGTGTTGTGTACAAAATATTAACAAATCCAGTGCAGTTTGTTGTGAAACTCACAGGGACTGGATCTCAGAATGAAGAACATTTGGTGAAGAGAGCTGATCTCCGTCTTCTCTTGCCACCTTGGTGGGACGAACTGGAAAGCTTAGAAGATTCACATTCCACCTTGCCACTGAGTACTGGTAGCTGTCATAGTTTTTCCAGTGCAAATGGACAATTGCAACATTCATCTGTAGTTCGAGCAGCACCTCCCCAACAGTTGCCTCTTCTTCAGCATGTTGTCCCGCCAGGAGCAGAGAGTGGTGGATATTACAGAAGTGCTGCAACATCTCCTTTACACAGTTTAACAACCCCTGTTAGTGTTAACTCGGCGAGCACTGCACTTTCCAATGGCAGTACAGACGATCTTCGTAGGCGGCAGCTAGAAGATTTTGGTGAAAGTGATGACGACTTAAGGAAAGAAGATATAATGTTTCCATCGGATGCAGGTTAGTGAGAGATATAAATATGATGTTTGCGTTAAGCATTGATGATTCAATCTAAAGATTGTTGTAGACTGTATTTCTGAGATTCAATCAATCTCTTTCTAAACATTTTATTGAGATTAATGATAATCTATTCCTAATTTAGCTAAGGTACATTTTAGATTATGTGAAAAATAGCTGTATGTTCTAACTTGTTCTTAGTCATGTGTTAGCAGATATGGATACTTGCTATTTCCCGTGAAAAAGTGCTATAGAACAGTGTTACTGAAGTGTGCTTTGCATTATTCTAACAAGTTGAGTGCTAAAATTGATTTAGAATTACGTAGAGTGGAAGTTGGCGAGAACTTGAATTTTTCATTTTCTCCTTTATTTATATTGTAGGTTTTACATGTTGCATAATATCTGTGTATTACTGCAGGATTTCAGTTAACTTGGACCACTGGTTTAATAACGTACGGAAAGTACTGGTCGAAAATTGTGAATTATTTAGGAATAAAGGAGACAACACACCGAAAGGCAGAAGCGCTGCGTCGTCAGCGCGCGCGCGCGCGCTCGCGCACACACACACACACACACACACACACACACACACACACACACACACACACACCTTCCTATACTGTGCTTCGTTGATAGAGATTTTTTTTTGTGTGTGTGTGTGTGTGTGTGTGTGTGTGTGTGTGTGTGTGTGTGTGTGTGTGTGTGTGTTTTGTACAACTAGGGAAAGGAACTGCATTCCAAAGGCTAGCCAAGCTCTGTACCTTTTGTTTGTGTGCATATTGATGATTCAGTGCTTCTGCCTTTTGGTAAGTCGTCTCCTTTATTCCTCAAAAATTTGTAATTAGACCATTGGCTTACTTCAGAAAGACAGAATAGTTTAGTTATGTGATGCTAATGTAGTTACTTTGAGCCATATAAGTGAAAGAGTATGGAATCATGTATTGATTTAAGTTAAATCAGCTAGCCCTCTCAACCTAAGTGATCAAACATTGCACACATTTTTTGTGTGTATAAAGTTCATCCTGATTCCATGCTAGTGAATATTTTTTTTCCAAATCTGTTCCCTGGAGTGCAAATACCCTCAAAAAATTGGTGTTTGTTGGAACAGTCAAATACATAATACGGCAATTTTACATTATGCTAAATATTTTCTGCAAGGGATTACAGAAGCATCCGATTCCACCCGTCTGGTTTGACCCATGGTGTCACCAATATGGCGGAAATGGCCATTCTCAACGTCTCCAATATGACACCTATGACGTCATTACATAAACATGACAACAAACATGAAATTACATATATAGAACCAACAAACTCATCTCCCTCCAAAAATATGATCAAAGTAATGGGACCAGTGCAGGAAATTGGGGGTTTTTGGGTGGGGACAAACAAAATATAAACACATACACACACACACACACCACGATCCCAAACTGCAAAAAAAGACGACATAAAATCACCACAAAATTCCCAAATTACGCTACACTTTTCGACAGGAATCAATCACTTCCCTTCACCTACATAGCTCAACCCCAATTGCCGATGCCTCTTCTTCTACGTGATTAGGCCCAGTGGATCGCTTGCTTCTACAAGATTCCTCCTCCACTGTATTCTGTCCATTGCTGCTATCCGCTATCCGTCCACATCTATTGATGCTTGGTTTAAATCTTCATGGATGCCATCCCTCTAACGCTTCTTGGGTCTCCCTGGCGTCTCTTTCCTGTAGGTGTGAAATCCAGGAGCTTCCAAGGCCATCTGTTATCTTCCATCCGGGCCACATGGCCGGCCCACTGCATTCATTTGGCTTTGACAGTTCCTGCTATGTTGGGCTGCTGGTATTCCTCAAGCTTTTGGTTGTATCTGATCCTCCATTCCTCCGTGTCTGCATCCGGAACCGGACCAAAGATCTTCTGAGGCATTGTCGATACCACAAAATAAAAACCAACTACCCCAAAAATTATAATCAAGCCGCACCTATCAATACCAAAAACCAACACTGGAGGGGGGGGGGGGGAATTGGAAAGGATGCTTCCCTTGACATATGTAGGGCAACAGCAGCTCACGATACCAAAAGACACATAGACATGGGAATCGAACACTCCCCTTGACCTGTATAGGTAAACAACAGCTCACGATACCAAAATACATAGAGCTACGACAACAAATTGGAAACAGTCACTTCCGATGATCTATATGACTCAAATACCCGTAAGATACATAAATTAACCCCAAGTGTCGATATCAAAACATTAACCACCAACAGATTCAGTAAATAACACCACATAACCCCAACTAACGCCCCCCCCCCCCCCTCCCGCATACACACACACACACACACACACACACACACACACACACACACACACACTCTAAACAAACCTCACATATTCTGCTTGCGTACGCCGCATTTCACTATCTCCACACAGACACCCAAATGAACCCAATACACTACATAACACACGTACCATAGACACGCCACCAGAGGACCCCCACCAACCGCAACAAAATGATATCTACAAACACAGCACACTCATAAACTAAACTTTGCACCATCATGACATAACACGCAACACACTTACGACATGGGTCAAAGCCGACGGGTGGGATCGGGTGCCTCTGTTGACCCTTCTGCAATTGCCTCTGAGAACAAAGTACTAAGATTTGACATAGAGAAGGGCTTCACAGTAAACGCTCTCTACTAGCAAATGGTGAGCGCAAGCCTATGTGCCTTTCTGTTGAGACTTGTGAAAATGAGGAAATTGATACTGAGGGTAATGCTAGGTGAAATCTAGGCTGTCTTTGTATCCCCTGTCACATTGCAGATCAGTTCCATCAAGCTGCGTATTGAATACTGTAACTTTTTCATGTTTCTATTAAGTTGCGCTATGAATCCTGATTTATTTTCCAATGTGGCTGATGCTCTGTCTGTAGATGCACAAATTAATAAATTCCATATCAAACATACATTTACGACACTTCATTCACTGCTGTTAAGAGTGCTACATCCAGCAGTTTCTGTGTGATATCTACACGTTCATAGAGTGCTAAAGAATGTGCAACAAATTATTTACAAATATTTTGCTACCTGGCTTTGAACTTTGTCTCCGTAAGCTGTGTGGGATGCATGATTGTCATGTTTTAAAATGGCACTATATGAAACCATTCTACCTTAAGATGACAAATGTTCAGCTGCAGCTATCAAACATTCTTTAATTAAATCACCGTCCGTGTAAGGGCACAAGGATTTTGCTAAAAATAGTGCAGTTTTGTAGCTCATCGAAATGTCACATTCGCATGATTTTTCTTCCTCCTCTAAGGGAGCTTCATTTTATGTTTTAAAGCCACTTACATACACTCTGGTTGTTCACAGTGTTCATTTCCATATTCTTTGACACAGGAAGAAGTGTTGTATCTGTGTAAACTGAACTTCGTGAAAACATTCAGTTTTATAATACACTAAACAATTTGTGTAACCATCATTTTTGTGTAAAAACATAAGATTCTTTACACTGAAGATTTTGCTGTTCGGAAGTCCTGCTGTTAAAACTATTTCCCTCATACCCACCCACTGTTCTGCTCGTAAGACTGTGATCAGGCACAAGTGCTCATACTCAAAATCACAGATTTGTTAAGCCCTGGCCTAGAGCAAACAAAATAATTGTTTTGTTCACAAAATATTTCATACTAATGCACCTATTGAAGTTTGCTGGTGGTATTAGAAATAATTGTGGCATTGATTGATGATGATGATGATGATGATGATAAATATGGGATGATGCTGCTGAGGATTCTAATGCAGTTGATAAGAACAAAAGATGACAAAAGTAGTCATCAAACACCAAAAGAATTGTACCACTGACATGAGTTACTTTACTGTGAATCTCATATATTTATACAACAATGTTTAAACATTATTGGGTCCAGTCACTGCACATAGCATACTTTCTCTGTTAGACTTGCTTATAGAAATTAGCCTAAATTCCACCACCAGGTTTTATGTCTCCCTATGTTTCTTCATCCTTTTGGTTTGTTTATATATAACATTTTTGGTAATCTGCCATTCTCCTTATTTATATTTCTTTGTATTTTTCTGTAATTGGCCACAGATCTGTATAGTTTTACAACATCTGTTCTTCCCGTGTTATTTTGATTGTTGTTTTATCTCATATTTGACTGTTAAAATGCTTCATTACTTTGTAATGTGTGCCCTGCTGCATGTATGTATCTGTTTCTAAATTGGAGATTTACAGGGTGTACAAGGAGGAATGATCAACATTCAGGGATATGTCATAGTCATTTGAAGCAAAAAGTCTAGTAATCATGGCCTCTAATGTATATGTGGAGAGCTATGAGCACTGTGAAACAAATCTCTTCTACTGGAAGCTCTTTGCTTTGCATATTTTGGGAAGAGGTAATATGGTCAAAAAGAAGAAAAAATTATCTGGTAAACATGGGCTCTAAAATACAGACCTCAAGAGCTATGAGCATTTGTTCAGTAGATGGGATGTTTTTCACACAGGAAAAATAAGTAGTGCTTATAGACGCATGTTTGCTGGAGGTTTTTTTCTCTTCTTTTGGTCCATACTACCATCTTTCAAATTGTGGAAAGCAAATTCCATGCTGTAGAAGAGGTCTGTTTCATAACATCGAAGATGTAGAAGAGCCATAGCTCTCAGTCTGCATTTTAGAGCCCATATGAACATTGGCCATTCCTCCTGGGACACCCTTGTATGTGTGCAAGCTTTTATATTGATGTTTTCTGGTATCTTGTTTAGCCTTATTTGATAGTCTTCTATATAATTCTTATCTCTCAGGTGCTTTGATTGCTTCATTTCACATATTTATTTATGTATTTTTTACAGCATTCTGAATGCTGCACAACTGTTATTTCAAGTTAGTTTTTAAATTTTCTTTTATTCTTCAATTCCTGTTCATTCACATTGACTGGTTTAACTCAACTTTACATTTCTGTTATTAGCTTCTGATATGGGTCTTGATTGTATGATAGGTCTTGTACAAAATACCATTTGAACACACCATTTTGATGGTTTATTTCTGATGTTACAAAGTTGTAGTCATTGTATGTGTAAATTCTAAACACTCTCTTTTCTCTGGACAGGGTTTCTATTCGTTGGGTTGGCTAAGTAGTAGTCTCTGATGATTGTGGACGAAATGCTGCCTATGTCACTTCACATATTTATTTTTGTCTGTATAAGAGTTGGTAATTCTCAGCCAATTATTTGCCACAAAAACCACTCAATATCCTTACATTCATTTTTATCACAACATATCCACAGTTTCCTATTAGATTATATTGTGATTTATTCTCTGTGAGGAAGTCAAGTTTCCAACTACAATAATAATCTTTTCCATTAGTGTGATCTAATGGATGTTTTAAATTGACATGCATAGTGGCTGTTCTAGCCTTCTCCATTTTTATGGCACTTATAGGAATTTGGTTCTGTTCACTTTGTCTTGCTGGCATCAGTCCTGCATTTATTGAGCTGTGGGCAACAATTCTATGTCGCTATTTGTTGTTAATTACAGTGAAATTGTTAATGTTCGGAAGAAAATTTTGTTTGAAATGTCCCTCAACATAACAACAATGCATATCACCTGCCTTTCGCTGATCTGGAATTCTATTGGCACATTTAACCCTTAAGTGCATACTGTTGCACATATGCAACATGGATTGAAAAATTGTGTTGCGCACCTCTGATGGGGATTTCAGTGAACTAACCCAAGTTTCATGGATGCAACGAAGTTCTTAGAATACCTGTGGTACTGGGTATGCCGTAGTTGGGTGCACTGAGACTTCTGATAACACTTGGAGTGAAAAGAATATTGTTGAGTGTGAATTGTGCTTAGTTTCACATTGTGTTTGCCTTATTAAGAGTCAGTTTTGGAAGAAAGGGAGAAAAATGACACAAACTAAATCAGGTATGTAAACCATATTCAACAAGAAAAGCTGTGATAATCATTCCATTTCGGATTGTACATGGTAACTTGTGCATGTTGCACATGTGTAACATCGCATGAATACTGGCACACAGCCCTAGTGAGGCCATTTTGCCTTATCATGATTTTTGTATAATTATCATCACACAATCGACTGTTTTTGTGTTGGATGTTATTTTCTAGGGTGGTATAGTTACTGTGTTAGTTAATTATATAACATTGACTTTTAGGTTGTGGATCGATTTTCAACCACAGTGGTTTTTTGAAGAAACATGGTGCTACAGAGGATGTTAAGACAGCTACTCTATATACCTTCTGGTAGTGATGATGAGCTCAGTGTCTTTAATGGCTGCAGTGATGATCATCTTACAGGAAATCCAAATTACATGATCACACCAGTTCTGAAAAGATATCTCAGAAGAAGACTAAACAGAAACAGTTGAGTTGCCACATTTGTCTGCAGGTGCCTCACAGAGAGTTGAGGATGAATATGTTTATCATTGTGTTATGTTGCTAATCAATTGCCAGTACAGCAAAGCTGTTGACTGTGCCCACAAGCAATCACACAAGAATGGTGAACCGAAAAGTGTCAAAGGCACTAAAAACCCATCCTGGGTATGTCAAAAAGAAATAAAGAACCTTTTGCTCACTGAGAAACAGAAGAAATTTGAAGGAAACATGGATTATTCTGATGAAGTAAAACAGTTGCAGACATCATATCTTGTATATTTCCCAGAAAGATACAACTAAAGTATTTCAGATAACAGTCTGATGTGGAGAAGTACTGTTTACTGACACCTGCCACCCATAGAACTAACATAGGTGAGTTTTCGAGTGTTATAATTGGAAATGATAGTGTGAAGAACACAATGCCTTTGAACGTATTTGAAAAAATTCTGCATTTTAATGACAACTCTAGACAAATACTAAAGGTGAGACAGGTTGTAATAAATTGTGTGAAATTGGGCAAATTTTTTCATGTCTACTAAAGAAGCTTTTTGTCAGTTCCAATGAATAAGAGCTTATCACTTGATGAACAAATTTGCACAATGAAAATCAGACGTTATCTGGGGCAGTGTGTTTGGAACAGACCTCAAAAATGGGCTAAGTTATTTGTACTTTGCTTCACATCAGGATTTGCCTACAGCTTAGAGATATACACTGGCCGAGAGAATGATCCTTCTTCTCAGTTACCCACAGAGCCAGATCTTGGTGCTAGCTCAAATGTCATCAGACATCCCAAAACATGTCAGTCAAAAACTTCACTTTGACAGTTACTACACATCAATCTCTCTTATGGTGTATTTACATTAAGAGGGCATACTGTCATTACAAACAGTTTGAATAAAGAGAATTCACAATTTCAAATTATCTACAGAAAAAGTAATAGTAAGCTGCCAAGGGATACATCAGAATAACTCATTTTCGGTATAGGTGTATCTTCTGTGTTATATAAGGACAGCAAATACGTGATCTATCTTCCTGTTGACATTCACAAGTAAACTGCCTAAAAAGAAAGCAAGGCACAATGAACAAAGTTTGAGAAGGTATAAATGAGTTGACAATCCTGAAATTTTAACTGTGTACAGTAAAACGTGGGAGAAATAGATTGGTGCATAGTCACTGGGTCATCACTACATAACACTGAAATCCAAGAAGTGGTATTTTAGCCTGTTTTACCATTTTATCGTTGACTTATGAATGCTTGGATCCTGTATAAGGAATACTACTGTTTATGAAACATTCTGTGACACCCTCGAATCAGAAAATCAGAAACAGTTCAGGATTGTGGTGGTGTACTGTCTTTGTAATGTAGGTAGATCAGGACAAAAGATGGGCAGACAAAGCTATGAAATTCAGCAGCAACTTGAGACAAAGGAAGAAAAAGTGTTCCTGGGCTGTTGTCCCACCACAAGGTGTACAAAGTGACAACACTGGCCTAAGTGGAATGCCAAAATAAATCAATGGAAGTACCCTCAATGTGGTGGCTATATATTCGTTACTGGTATAGAGTATGATGTGTACCTTTGTTTCAACAAAGACAAGAACTTATACATCAACATCCACCAGCAGTTGAAAAATTGCTTTTAGTGCAGTTACTGTTACTAAAACATTGATCAAAATTCAGACATGATGTTACTATAGCCTATTGTGTCAATTATCTATTCATAAAAATGTCAGAATGATGATAGAGAATGTATGTAAGCTGATTTTAATAAATATCTTAGAAACAAAAATAAAAAAACTTAATTTTTCTCCACTTGGTATAGAGTGGCAGGCAACTGTATGTTTTCACGCAATGTTGCATGCATGTAACATCGAAAATGTGCATCCTTCCTGTTTTTTTATAAGAAAACTAACAACACAGGAATTCCAGAATGATACGAGGTACTGGCAGAAGTGAAACTGTGAGGACAGGGCGTGAGTTGTGCTTGGGTAGCTCAGTTGAGGCAAAGGTCCAGAGTTCGAGTCTCGGTCCGGCACACAGTTTTAATCTGCCAGGAAGTTTCAACACAGTAGTTTTTTCTCCATTCTTCCCTTGCTATGAAGCACTTAAAGAATGATTTTATTTTATGTTTTTTTTTTCAAAAATAAAAGCTTGTGCATTTAAGTGTTAAGGTCTCTTAATTACTTCTAAGTTTTTTGGAAGCACCAAACTGGTATTTCTATTTTGGATTCACCCCTAGAAAATTACCATTGTATTTTGAGAATTTCTTGAAATAGATCGTGCCAATAATTTTTTGGCAGGTTGGTATCTAAACACATTTCGAAAGCTTTTGGAGCGTAACTCATGATGTTTAAGATATCCTTGAAGTATCCACAGCTGGTATGTGCAGATTTCACATTACTGCAAAAGTCTTAGATCTCTTCACACCACAGACGGGAGTGAACCAAGGTGCAGTTGTGTGACCCCACACTCCTCTACTCCCCACCCCTTCCCATGGGCCTCATTCCATGTTCGCTATACACAGCCAATATTCCACGAGCCTCAACAGGCAACAAAATGGTTTATACTTATGTAGATGACATGGGGTAATGGCAAACAGCATAAAAAAGTGCAGTGGTATAGCCACAGACAAAAAAGCTGGTGTGCAAATACTGAATGTGCCTTAGGACAAGGAGAACAAAATCAGTCCTATTTCACCACATGAATATCACCACAAATTGTAAAGAGGAGGAAGGAACTACAAAATACAGGAAAGTTACTTGGAATGCACACAGGCAAATAAATTACCTGGTTAACGCACCACCTACATTTTCCCAATGAAGCCAGACATGGCAAAAGGTAATAAGGCCTTGCTATGCATGCTCCACTAGGACAGTAATACACATACATTGGGCATGTATGCACCCAATTTTCAGGTAGCAATGCATCAGTGACAGCTGTACCAAAATTGTTCACATACAGAATTGACACAACAAAACATCGACTTCTGCACAGTATCATTCATTGGCACCCACTCACATTCAGTGACAGCTTCACAACAACAAGAGTTGACCCCCTGCAAAATCAACTAGTCAAACTGAAGGTGAGGTATGGTCAGTGTCAGCTGCAACATACTGGCAACATAGAAGACATAATCACAAACACACCACTTCTACAGATGGGTATACAAATTCCCTTACAGAAAGAAAAATGTGTCACAGGAGATAGCAGTGACCATACTTTGTTATTATACGACATAAAGAGTCTAGATCATGATTTTATTTAAAAGCTTCTGCTGAATTATGCTGTCTTCAGAGCTAGAACTAAAAAGGATGACAACTGCCCCCACTGGTGTTGGCTGTTGTGCATCATTATATTATAATCACATGCACGAGCCAGTTCAATCTCAAAGGGTGCAGGCTGAACACAGGAAGAACATATATGCAGATACCATCGGTATAACAGTTGTAGATTGTCATAGCTGTGTTGACAAAGTACCAGAACTACAAGTGCTAATAGAAAGCACTGATGCTCAAATCATTATAGGCACTAAAAGCTGGCTAAAGCTGGGGATAAGTTCAGCCAAAATTTTTGTGAAGAACCTAACGGTATACCGGAAGGATAGGCTAAACATAGTTGGTAACGGCATGTTTGTTGCTGTAGAAGTAGTTTATCTTGTTGTGAAATTGAAGGAACTAGTTGCTATGGGTTAGTATGCGCATAAGTCATTCTGGAATAAAATAGTAATTGGATCTTTTTACCGACTCCCCAATTCAGATGATACAATTGCTGAAAGGTTCTCTGGTACCGCACACCGCAGAATTTGAATCCCTGCCAGACGTCATGGACGTCAAAGACCCCTAGAGGTCTCTGCATCATCGTGCTGTAAGCTGTGGCTGCACGCGCATACTGGTCTGCATGTAGTGTGAGGGCACAACAGTGGAACACGTGGTTCCAGCGGCCAATAGCGGTGCCCCCAATAGAGTATTTAAGAGCCGGCCTCTCGCTCTGCCAGTGAGTCTAATAGTTGCGCGAGTCTTGACACACCGCCTTGACAAGACAGCATGTTTATCGTCCTTTGATCTCATTAATCGTGGACGTCTTGGATTTATTTGGTTGTCTCTGTGACTCCATTGCATCTTGCATGTTGTCATTGTAATGTCTTTCTCCGTAGTCAGTCGTTGTTTCTGTCCGTCCTTTCCATTCGTTTGTTTGTGCATGGGCCGCTCTCCATTTGGTCCTGCGGTGCTTTCTCGGCCACCCCGCAGCCGTTCCGGTCACGGTCACAACATTATTGGTAGTTACTAGCATGGAGGCAAAGCTAGTCTGTCTTCTGGAGCAGCAGCAGCAGCTCCAGTTAGACATCTTACAAAAGTCACTGCAGTTGCTAACGGATAAAGTTGATGCTTGGGACACGTTACCACAACAGCTTCCGAGTCTAGGTGTCCGAGGCTTTCCCACGTCTGCCGTCGTTTCCACCTTTTAATGACCCTAGAGAGGACCGGGAAACCTACTTACATCGGCTGAAACAACATTTCATGGCTTTTCAAGTCACGGACGACTTCTTGCAGCAGTCGTTGTTTTTGTCTTGGGCCTCCCCTGACACGTTCTTTCTCCTCCGCAAGGTAGCACCGTTGTCCGACCCTGTGGCATTGTCTTTCCAGGAGATATGCCTTTTGCTGACAAACTATTCTTCCCAATGCTACCATGTGGTCGCCTCTCGGCTGGAGTTCCACCAGTACCATAAACAGCCTGGTCAATCGTATCCTGGGTAACGGACTTGCAGGGTCTCAGCCATCGATGCAATTTTACGTGCACCAATCAGCAGTGTAAGACTTTGTATGCTGACTCCCTGATCCAGGATGTGGTGGTTCAGCTGGCTCCCGAACCTGAGGTCCGTACTGCGGCATTGAAACTTGACAACCCCTCCTTGGAAGAGATTCTCCTCTTTGCCTACTCCTTTGAAATTGCTCAAGCGCCTAACGAGCATCTCATGGCTCAACCGCAGGTGGCAGCGGTTGCGGCGTCACGGCGGGTTCCGCCCTCACGTCGTCGACGCGGCCCGGCCAACAGAGGCCAGCACCGTCGGAATTCATTGTTGTTCAACGTCATTATGGCATCGGCGCCTTTGGTCACCCCTCGTCGCTGGTCGCGCGGCCCTCTTCCATCTTGCCCACAGTGCTTTACTGTGCATCACGGGCTGATTGTAACAAGGAGGGCCACATTTGAGCGGTTTGTCGTAGTCGCTTGACCCGCTCCAGTCTTGCCCCTCCTGGGCCTCAAGATACAGGCCATGCTCTGCAGTCAGTCATCCCACAGGATGACCCGTCAGTGCGAAAGCTTTTTCTCACGTTCCGCATTTTCACTGAGGAGGTTAGTTTTCAGGTTGACACTGGGGCGACCGTCTCCCTGGTATGGCGACATATACCCGGCTGGGCTCTCCTGAGTTGTCACCTCCCTCTCGCCATTTGGTCCCCTACAGAGACGGTTCCATTCCCCTTCGTGTGCAGTTTGTTGTCCAGGTGACATACAAGCGTGTTCCCCAGCTTCTTACCCTCTTTGTTGCCAACCATCCGTCGGCTTCGAATATCTTTGGCCTGGATGCGTTTCAACTGTTTTGCATTTCTATTTCCAACGAGGTTAAGGTCGTTTCCAGGGCTGTTCCTTTTCAGGGCTTGGAAGACCTTTGCTCCACTTTTGTGTTGCTGTTTGCAACAGATCGCAGATGTGCTTCCAGCTTTCAGGGGCACATCACCCTACAGCTGGATGCACAGCCTCACTTTCTCCGGGCCCAGTGCGTTGCAGTGGCCTTACGGTCGGCTGTCAAGCAGGAACTGGGTCGGCTCCAGGCCACTGGCGTTCTGGAGCCTGTAACATACAGTGCCCGGGCGACGCCACTGGTGATCATATACGGAAACCCAATGGGTCCCTTTGGCTGTGTGGGGACTTTGACGCTACAGTCAATGCCCAGTCCCTTGTCGACACTTACCCCATTCCCCGACAGGAAGACCTTCTCGCCTAGCGTGCGGAGGAGAGTATTTTTCCAAGATCGACCTGGCTGAGGCATTCCACCAGTTGCCCTTGGATGCCGAATCTTAGAACATCATGGTTATCAACACGCCTTTCAGATTGTGCAAGTACAAGTGTCTTCTCTTTGGTGTCTCTTTGGCGCCGGCCATTTTTCAGCGGTTCCTGGAGCAGCTTACATGGCCTATCCCTGCCTGTGTGAATTATCTGGATGACATCTTGGTCACCAGGCATTCCTGCCAGGAACATTTGCAAAACCTCAGTGCCCTATTTCACTCTCTGCAGTCTGCTGGTTTACGCTGTCGGCTGGAGAAGTGTTGTTTTTTTCAACTGGTAGTGGAATACATAGGCCACTGGCTTAGCAAAGATGGCATTCGCCCTTCGGGTCATAATGTTGTGGCCATTGAGGCCCTTCCTCATCCGAAGGACTTATCTGAACTCCAGGTGTTTTTGGGCAAAGTTAATTATTACTGAAACTTCTTGCCCCAGGCTGCCTCCATTGCTCAGCCCCTCAATCACTTGCGTCGCAAAGGGGTACCTTTTGATTGGACTCCTGCCTGTGACCAGGCATTTCTCCATTTAAAGACGATGCTGAAGTCCACCCCTTGCCTTACTCTCTTGTCTCCAGACCGCCCCTTGGTTGTGGCGGCTGATGCATAGGCATATGGCATTGGGGCCGTCCTTGCACACCGGGATGCCGATGGCTCCGAACAGCCCATCGCTTATGCCTATAAGAAGTTGACCACAGTACAACGGAACTACTCCCAGATTGAAAAGGAGGCCATGGCGATTGTGTTTGCTATGCAGAAATTTCACACCTATCTCTTTGGAACAAAGATCACCCTCCTGACGGACCATAAACCCTTGGTTACACTTTTCGGACCCCACTCTCATCTTCCAGAGTGGACGGCTCAATGTCTCCAGTGCTGGGCATTGTTTTTACGTAATTACACTTACACCATCCGGGATAAGCCCATCGCCCACCATGCTAATGCGGATACTTTGTCACGTCTCCCAGCAGGCCCCAATCCTGCCTTTGACCAGCAGGAGGTTCTCTGCTTTCACATTGATTCCGCCAGCCGAGATGCGCTGGACGGTCTGCCTCTTATGGCTGCTCACATTTCTGCGGCTACCTGCCGCGACCCTGTGTTGCCGCAGGTTCTTAACTACGTGGTCCACGGGTAGCCCTCCTATGTTACTTGTTGGATGCAGTCCAATTTTAGCCCCTGGCGCCACCTGTCCCGCAAGCTCTCTCTGGTCGATGATGTCCTTCTGTTGGCCACAGAGTCGTATGCCCATCGGGTGGTCATCCGTCCGGAATTGTGGCTTCGGATGCTCGGTTTGCTACACCGCAGGGACTGGGTTATGTCCCATATGAAAGTTTTGGCTTGCTGCCATGTGTATTGGTCCGGCATCGATGGCGATGTCCGTGGTTGCGCTGTCTGTGCACGTCACCAGGCCAACCTCCCTCAGTCATTTGCACCCTGGCCTGTGCCTCGCCGGCCCTAGGATCGCATCCATGTTGATTTTATAGGCCCATTTTTGGGGTTGATGCTTACTCCAAATACCCGTATGTTGTCCGCATGGTGTACATCACCACGGAGGCTACACTCACGGCCCTTGCCCAGGTTCTTGCCATTGAGGGCGTGGCTTGTCCGCACTTTTAAACAGCATTTGACAAAGGCTGTCGACATGTCTCCAACCACATCGGTCCTCACCCTGTTTTTGAGCACCCATCGCACTACACCAATTGGCGGATGCAGCCCGGCAGAGCTGCTTCACGGGTGCCAGCTGTGGACCCTGCCCCATTTGCTGACACCATCCTCCTCCCGGCCCTCACGGCTTTATGCCCCCTGACACAGCCTCGAAAGGGTTGGAGCGCCACCATCATAATCAGCTCCGCCCACGTGCCCCCGTGGGGCCTCGACAAGACAGCTTGTTTATCATCCTTTGATCTCATTAATCATGGACGTCTTGGATTTGTTTGGTTGTCTCTGTCACTCCATTGCGTCTTGCGTGTTGTCGTTGTAAGGTCTTTCTCCATCATCCGTCATCATTTTGTGTCCGTCCTTTCTGTTCGTTTGTTTGTGCACAGGCCGCTCTCCGTTTGGTCCCGCCACGCTTTCTTGGCCACCCCACAACCATTCCAGTGGCGGTCACAACAGCTTCAAAGAAAACTTGAGTTTAATTTGAAACACGTACCCGACTCGTACAATTATAGCTGGCGGTGACTGTCATTTACCCTCGATATGTTGGCAAAAATACATGTTTAAATCTGGAGGCATGCACAAAATATCATCCGAAATTGTGCTAAATGCATTCTCTGAAAATTATTTTGAGGATCTCTTGGCAACAAGTAATCCTGAGCTAATAAGAAGTATCGAAACGCATACAGGGATTAGTGAACACAGGGTTGTCTAGTGAGATTGAATATTATAACCCCAAATCCTCCAAAAATAAACGAAAAATATACCTATTCAAAAAAGCAGATAAAAATTCACTTGACACCTTTCTTAGAGAGGGTCTCCACTCCTTCCAAATTAACAATATAAGTGTAGACCAGACGTGGCTTGAATTCAAAGAAATACTATCAGCACCAGTTGAGAGATTTATACCAAATAAATTAACAAATGACAGAGCCAGCCGATCCTCCTTCGTACACAAAACGGGTCAGAACACCGTTGTAGAGACAATGAAAAAAATATGCCAAATTTAAACATATGCAAAATCTCTTAAGATGGGCAATCTCTTACAGATGTTCAGATTTTAGCATGGACTTTGGTGCGTGATGCTTATAATAGTTTCCACAATGAAGCTTTGTCTCGAAACCTGGCAGAAAATCCAAACAGATTCTGGTCATGTGTGAAGGATGCTTGTGGCATGACACAACCAATGCCTTCTCTGCACGATAACAATGGAGATACTATCAATGACAGTGCTGCCAAAGCAGAGTTACTAAACACAGACTTCCGAAATTCAGTCACCAAAGAAGACGAAGTAAAGTAGAAAATGAATCAAGAACAACTGCCATCACAAGTGACGTAGGAGTAGATATCCGTGGAGTAGTGAAGTAGCTTAAATCACTTAACAAAAGCAAGTCTTGTGGTCCAGACTGTATACCAGTTAGGTTCCTTTCAGATTATGCTGATGTAATAGTTCCATACTTAACAATCATGTACAACTGTTCGCTCGATGAAAGATTCGTACCCAAATACTGGAAAGTTGCACAGTTCACACCAATATTCAAGAAAGGTAACAAGAGTAATCCACAGAATTACAGGCCCATGTCATTAACATTGATGTGCAGCAGGAATCTGCAACATATATTGTGTTAGAGTATTATGAATTACCTGAAAGAGAGCGGTCTATTGACACACAGCCAACAAGGATTTAGAAAATATCATTCTTGTGAAACACAACTAGTTGTTTACTCACATGAAGTGTTGAGTGCTATTGACAAGGTATTTCAAATTGATTCCATATTTCTGGATCTCCAGAAGGCTTTTGACACTGTACCACACAAGTGGCTTGTAGTGGAATTGCTTACTTATGGAATATTGTCTCAGTTATGTGACTGGATTCATGATTTCCTGTCAGAGAGGTTGCAGTTCGTTGTAAGTGGCAGAAAGTCATTGAGTAAAACAGAAGTGATTTCTGGCATTCCCTAAGGTGGTGTTATAGGCCCTTTGCTGTTGCTTATTTATATAAATGATTTTGTAGACAATCTGAGCTGCTGTCTTAGGTTGTTTGCAGATGATGCTGTCATTTATTGCTAGTAAAGTCATCAGATGATCAAAACAATTTAGAAAAGGTATCTGTATGGTGCAAAAATTGGCAATTGACCCTAAATAATGAAAAGTGAGAGATCATCCACATGAGTTCTGAAAGGAATCCATTAAACTTCAGTTACACGATAAATCAGACAAATCTAAAGGCCATAAATTCAACTAAATATGTAGGAATTACAATTACAAGCAACTTAAATTGGAGGGAACACACAGAAAATTTTGTGGGCAAGGCTAGCCAAAGACTGCATTTTATTGGCAGGACACTTAGAACATATAACAGTTCTACTAAAGAGACTGCCTACAGTATGCTTGTCCGTCCTCTTTTGGAATACTGCTACGTGGTGTGGAATCCTTACCAGATAGGATTGATGCAGTACATCGAAAAAGTTCAAAGAAGGGCAGCATGTAATGTATTATCCTGAAAGAGGGGAGAGTGTGTCACTGAAATGATACAGGGTTTGGTGTGGCTATCATTAAAACAAACGCTTTTTTTTGTTGTGATGGAATCTTCTCACGAAATTTCAATCATGGACTTTCTCCTTTGAATGCAAAAATATTTTGTTGATGCTGACCTACATAGGAAGAAACAATCATCACAATAAAATAAGAGCTTGCATGGAAATATATAGGTGTTCATTTTTTCCACACACTGTATGAGATTGGAATAATACACATTTATTGTGAAGGTGGTTCAATGAACTCTGCCAGGCACTTAAATGTGATTTTCAGAGTATTGATGTAGATGTATTGGAGGTAACAACTGTCCTCCTGTATTTTAGTTGCAGATCTGAAGATAACACAATTTGCCTGAAACCAGTAATAACAGTTAAATAAAAATGTGAACTAGACTTGAAACTTCCAGGCAGAGTAAAACTGAGTACCACATTGGAACTTGAAACCAGATGTTTGCCTTTTGCTGGCAAATGCTCTACCAACTAAGCTATTCAGGTAGTACTCATGACTTGCCCTCACAACTGTGCTTCTGTCAGTACCTCTCTCCTACTTTCCAAATTTCCAAGTTTTTCTGCACATGTAAGCCATTTCTCTGGAGTATACTTTCTTACAGAAGTGTTCGTCCAACAAGCTTAGAAGGTAGTTGAGAGTTCCTAGCAGAAGTAAGGCTGTGAGGGAGGATCGTGAGTCGTGTCTGGATAGCTCACTCCGTAGGTCATTTTCTTGTGAAAGTGAAAGATTCTGTATTTGAGCCTCAGTCCATCTCTCAGTTTTAATGTGGAAGTAAGTTTCAAATCAATCTTCACTTTGCCACAGAGTGTAAATTCATTATGTGATCCAGCCTGTTTTGGTCCTAAAATGAAATACACATATCCACAACAACATAAGTATGAAAACCAGTGCACAGGTGTCCAGACATTAGTATTGCACTAACACTACTCACACAAAATGAATTATCACCTCCACGCTTACACATATGAAATAACGAAAAACACAAAGCCTCCAGGACTGACTTGCATGTTACAGGGGGTAACTAGCAATAAATATAAGTCACACATGTACAAGCACCAAAATTTTTACACCATATGCCCAGCAGAGCTGTGTCCTCCTTCAAATTGTGGTTCCTTTACACCACTTCTCTGCTCACTCTCCATAAAAATAAGTTTGATAATTTTCCAATGTTAGTAGCTTGCTTGTAGCTCCAATATCATCTTGCACCTTGTTTGTAAGAGCAGCTAAGTGTTATGACTCATTTCAGTGCTTGTAATCTTTAAGAAACTCCCAAACCAACACCATACCGTACATCATCTGTTCATTATATATTTGTTTGAATATATGTACACTTCAGCTTCCCCACCTTTACCTTTTTGTTTGTTTAATATGATTGTATTTTTATATATTCATTTATTATACTCAAGATACCTAATTCTCCACTTCTTCCTCCTGTATAGTCAGATGTTTCACATTACTAACCCAACTATAAATTCAATATTTTCAAAGAAAAAGGTATTTTGCTGATAGACTGCTACTGAAAACTTGTAACAACAAATAATTAGCAATGCACTTAGAATGAATCATAGTGATGGTAATATGGGTCAGGGAAGAAACAGTTTTTGATTGCAAAGGACATATTGAAAGCCATCAGTCAGGCTACCCTCCTCCAAAAGAGGAAGGAATTGAAATGTGCAGAAAAAACCTTACAGTTTTGAGAGTCTTTCGAAATTGTGTAGTATTGCAGAAACTCTATATATTGGGTTTGGAACTGGGTCTGTTGCATAACATAAGTCTTTATTTCAGTATTGACTCATGATCAATCAAAAATACATTACTGATAATAGGGATTAGTTGTACTTGTATTTTTTGACTGTCATTTTATGGTGATTTCCAGCAGCAGAGAGAGCACCATAAATTAGTGTTGGGCTGTCCACTGTGAGACAAGTGCTTCTGGTAGTGTCAGTTTCCGTACAGATTAAAATACTCCCTACAAGCACTATGTACAAAAAGAGAAAGGGGATGATAAATCAGTTAACAGATTTTTGGCCATACTACTACTACTGACGACATCAAAAGCTTTCAAAAAGCGTGTGTGTTTAAAAGAGTAGTTGCAGACTTAATTAGTTGTCAGAATTGCAGTTTCACTCCTGGAAAAAAACAGGTATAGAAAAATATAACTTGTTGTCCTTTCCCTCCCCTATACTTTTGCTAGGCACATACTTCTCTAGCACATGGTGGACCTTACCTTTCAATTCCGACCAGAGATGCTCAGTATCTTTGTGTCCTGTGGTGAATGCTTGGAGCTGACCATGAAGATGTTCATTAATGACACTTTTATTTGCTTTCCCAAACAAGAAAACACTATGCTCCCCCACCCACACACACACACACACACACACACACACTTTTTTTCCCTCTTTTTCCAATTTCCACTGACATACAAGCCACGACGACTTCATGGTCGGTCACTAATACCTTCTTCTAGATTAACTTCCTCAAAAAGATCAGGTCTGTTTGTCACCAAGATGTCTAATATGTTCCCATCTCGAGCTGGTTTTCTAACCAATTGTTCAAGGTTGTATGTTGAGAGCACTCCTAGAATAACTTCACACGAATCTTTGCTTCTGCCCCCTGTGATAAATGTGTAATTTTCCCAGTCAATGGGTGCCAGATTAAAGTCTCCACCTATAACTAATGGATAATTTGGATATTTACTTCCTACTTTCCCTAAAACGTTCTGCAACTTTTGTTGCGGATGCTGGTGGTCTATAAAAACATCCTAATACAATGGTCAATCCTTGTCTGATTGACAGCTTTATCCAGACTATTTCACAGTGCGACACAGTATCGATCTCAACTGCGTTCAACAGAGTTCAAAATTTCACTGCTTTTTATGTCTGGTTTCAACCAGCTTTCGGTACCTAATACAATATTGGCATTGCCACTGTTTATTTCGGAGATTAACTCGGTTATCTTGCTACAGACACATCTACAATTTACTGACATGGGATTAAGCATATTTAAATCCTTTGGAATGACCTGTTTAGACGCACTAACAATTTTTACAGTTGGCACACCCAGATCAGTGTCATGAACTGGTAATTTTTCGGGCCAGCGGTTTGTTTCCCATGGGGAGGAACCCAATCTTAAAAAAAAAAAAAAGAAAAAAGAAAAAAAAAAAACCATGTGCACGCCACAAGTACTACAGCTACCCATGTAGCTGTTTCCTGTGTGTAGTGCACCCCTGATCTATTGAGGGGCGTCTTACAACCTGCCACCCCATAGCGTAGGTCGAGGAATCTACAACTCTTTTTGTCACAGAGTCGACGTAGTCTCCGGTTTAGAATCTCCACTCGACACCAAACCTGAGGGCCCAGGTTCATCCTGGGTACGATGCTGCAGATCGTCAGCTTGGCTTCCACTCCTCGAGAGATGGAGGCCGCCTTCACCAATTTAGCCAGCCATCGAAAGGACTCAAGGATTTCCTCGGAACCCGGATGACAGGCATCATTGGTGCCGACATGCGCAACAATCTGCAGCTGGCTGCACCATGCACACTCGATAGCCGCAGGAAGAGCCTCTTCCACATCCTGGACAAGGCCCCCCCCCCCCCCCCCCCTCCGCCAAGCACACAGAGTAAACGTTGGACTTCTTCCGCGACCTAGCTGCTATGTTCCTGAGGGGCTCCATGACCCGCCTAACATTGGAACTCCCAATAACTAACAAACCCCTACCCCCACGTGCCTGTCCGGACCTTGCTGAAGGAGCAGTCACTATCCTGGCAGAAGGTGCAGTCTGATCTGGCTCAGCCTCCCCCTTAGCATCAGATAGCACTCTGAATCTATTAACAATGTGCATGGGGTTTGGTAGGAGCCTACTTCCTCCATGCAGCCTTCACTTTGAGGCTCGAGACCTTGACACAGTCTGCCACCCACACAGAGATGAGAGTGGGCCAGCCGGTTCAGTCGCACCTGAGGTCGGCTCAGTGACAGAGCTGTGTCATATAACCCCCCTCCTGCACATCTAGTATAGCAGAGGCTGCCCCAGGCACCCCATCCCCACCGCACCTCAAGGTGGCACTCTGGAGCTTGTTGACTGTGGCCAACAAAGCTTCCAGCTGCATTTGGACTCTTTGGCTAACTCCTCCTCCATCCCTACAAAACAGACACAGTCCCTATCCATCTAGCTAAAAACTGGTTTACTATAAAAAAAAACTTAAGGAAACCTACTGTCACACAAGGTTAACAGCTACACTCTAGTTGGCAGAAAGGACACTCAATAATGAAAATAAAAATTTATGGTAGAACCGAGATCTGATGCTTATTTTCCTGCTGGGGGCTATTTAGTGAGTACTAAAGAATAAGATAGTGATCTACAGTAAACTGTTAGGGGCCATCTAGTGAATATTATAAACAAACTAAACAGTGACCTACGGTAAGCTGCACCTACTGATTATCCCTTGTATTTGAAATTTAAACAAGCGTTTATGTACACACGAAAGTGACTTAATAAAACTATAAAAACTGCTACCTTAAATGTACCGAGTCTAAATGACACTAATAAATGTAAACACTGGGTATTGTGCACTGACAGACGCAGGTACAAAATAAAACCGTTAGCTAACAATAAGAGTTCAGAATGTAAAGCGCAAATAGAAATTCTACTTTATAGGAACCAATGGGCTTACAGTACACGATCGCTGAAGCCCACAACAAGCTAAGGAATTTAAGCGGATGGTGAGGTGAGTTTTAGCTTTCTGCTAACTAAACCATATGTAATAAGGGCTCAGAAGTTGTATTGTAACACTGGTTCACTCAGATATTGTAGTGTAATACTAATTTGCCACATTTAACTGTTAACGGTCTCAGGTTGCTCTAGTCAAACGTATACAAGTGAGGATCGAAATCACTGTCAGTATCACTATTCCTAATAAAACATATAAAAACCGCTACCTTCAATTTATCAAGCCTAAATGACACTAATAATTGCAAGTACTAAGTATTGTGCACTGAATTAATTGATAATACCACGTATTTAACATCAGTTAAGAATGTAAACAAACGTTTGCGTTCACTCGGAACAGTCGTAGATAGAAACTTTGCTTATCTTATTCAGATGCACACAAATACTGTGTAACAGGTTGAACACAGGAGAAAAAAAAAGATTTAATTTTGATATTTTAGTTTTGTTGCCATACAGCAACAAAATAATGATTAATTATTTATCATTCAGATAGAGAGACATGGAAACATAATCTGTGCTGTGATTAAGCATCATTTTACCCACCTTAAAAATCTAATTATGTGTGAGTTTGTCTCAGAAACAGTTAGCTATTTCAGCTGCTTTCACGCATGTTTGTGTACGCTCGACATTCAGCAAAGATTATTGATTTGCAACTGTTTCTGCCAACATAACAATGCTAAACACAGTCAATTTTGATGCAGCCAGGCTGCGTGTGTTGCCAGATGGCAACATCATGCATATACACGTGGTTTTCTTAACATTATATGTAAATTTACCATTTGTTGTTAAATGGGAACACCATGTCAGGCAGTAGTAGCCGACCGTGACAGATGCAGCAACAGATAAGTAAACCACTTTTGTGACATTTACGAGTTCCTAACCAGGAACGAATTTTATTGTATCATTTGTGTGCTTTAATAGCTTAGTTTCTTGAGTTTCTGCATGTAAATTTAAAATCTAATAACCACAGTTCTCGTGTTTTCGTTTGCGTAGAAAGTAAACCGATTTTGTGATACATTAAAAGTTCCTTATCAGGGGCAAATTATTTAGTTTCATCTGAGTGCTTCGGTAGTTGGGTTCTTGAATATCTGCATATTACTAGACACTGTTCGTGTGTTTTCGTCAGGGTCTACATTAGAGTTGTGCAGCATGTGCTGATAGTCCATTTATCTGCATATTTTAGTTTTCCACAGTCTGTGGTATGGATAGGTACTGCGATTGTTACGTGCGGATGCGAGCCAATTTGGTGACACTTCGCTCTCAGCTTCAGGCTGTGATGGCTTCGGTTACACAGCTTGAGGCTGCAGTGGATCGGCAACACTGTTGTGGGGCCAGCCGTGGTATCCAACGGACGTCCAGAACATCAGAGTCCTCTGACCGGTCCTCACTGGTGGCCAACCCGATTACTGCTCGCACTGAGGCTGACCCTTCACCTGTGGTCGAGAGGGAGGTCGCACTGAGGCAAAGCAGGCGGCAAAAGACTTACCACGCAGCCGCACGTAAGGCCTCCCTGGTTTGTCTGACAAACAGGTTCCAGGTGCAGTCTGTGGCTGACATGGTCGAGCTGGATGCTGTCGCTTGTCCTGTTTCAGAGGAAACCACTCAGCCTGCAAGACCCGGGCAACCACAGAAGGTGGGACTATTGGTAATTGGGAGCTCCAACGTTAGGTGCGTTATGGGGCCCCTTAGGGACGTGGCTGACAAGGAGGGTAAGAAAACCAATGTGTACTCAGTGTGCATACCGGGTGGAGTCATTCCAGATGAGGAAAGGTCCTCCTGGTTGCTATGAAGAGCACAGGGTTCAGCCAACTGCAGGTGGTTGCTCACGTTGGTACCAATGATGTGTGTCGCTTTGGATCAGAAGAGATTCTCTCTGCTTTCGAACGGCTAACAGAAGTGGTAAAGGCTGCCAGTCTTGCTTGCAAGATGAAAGCAGAGCTGACCATTTGCAGCATAGTCTACAAGACCGATTGTGGACCTCTGGTACAGAGCTGAGTGGAGGGTCTGAATCAGAGGTTCAGATGGTTCTGCGACCGTGTAGGCTGCAGACTGCTCGACTTGCGCCAAAGGGTGGTTGGGTTTAGGGTTCCACTGAATAGGTCAGGTGTCCACTATATGCAGGAGGCGCCTACACAGGTAGCAGGGGCTGTGTGGCATGGACTGGGCGCTTTTTTAGATTAGAGGGTCTCAGGAAAACACAAGATGGGCTTCAGTCACAAAGGATGCAGGTTGAACACAGGAAGAACATAGATACAGGAACCATTGGTATAACAGTTGTAAATTGTCGTAGCTGTGTTGGGAAAGTACCAGAACTCCAAGCACTAATAGAAAGCACTGATGCTCAAATCGTTATGGGCACTGAAAGCTGGTTAAAGGCGGATATAAGTTCAGCTGAAATTTTTGAGAAGAACCTAACGGTGTTAAGAAAAGACAGGCTAAACCTGGTTGGCGGTGGCATGTTTGTTGCGGTTAGAAGTAGTTTAACTTGTCGCAAAATTGAAGTAGGTACTTCCTGTGAGTTAGTATAGGCAGAGATCATTGTTGGCAACCGGAAAAAAATAATAATTGGATCCTTTTACCAACCTCCCAGTTCAGATGATACAGTTGCTGAAAGGTTCAAAGAAAACTTGAATTTGATTTCAAACACGTACCTGACTCATGCGATAATAGTTGGTGGTGACTTTAATTTACCCTCGATATGTTGGCGAAAATACATGTTTAATTCCAGAGGTATTTATAAAATATCATTCGAAATTGTGCTAAATGCATTCTCTGAAAATTATTTCGAGCAGTTAGTTCATGAGCCCACGCGAATAGTAAACGGTTGCGAAAACACACTTGACCTCTTAGCAACAAATAATTATTAGTTAATAACCATCATCAAAACTGATATAGAGATTAGTGAACACGGGGTTGTCGTACTGAAATTGAATATTTTCATTACCAAATCCTCAAAAAATAAGCGAAAGGTATACATATTCAAAAAAGCAGATAAAAATTCACTTGACACCTTCCTGAGAGACAATCTCCAATCATTCTAAATTAATAATATAAGTGTAGACCAGATGTGGCTTAAATTCAAAGAAATAATATCAGCAGAAATTGAGAGGTTTATACCGAATAAACTAACAAAAGAAGGAGCTGATCCTCCTTGGTACACAAGACGGGTTAGAACACTGTTGCAGAAACAACAAAACAAACATGCCAAATTTAAACAGACACAAAATCCTCAAGATTGGTGATCCTTTACAGAAGCTTGAAACTTGGCGCGGAGTTCAATGCGAGACACCTATAACAGTTTCCACAACGAAACTTTGTCTCAAAACTTGGCAGAAAATCCAAAGAGATTCTTGTCGTATGTAAAGTATGTTAGCGACAAGAAACAATCAATGCCTTCTCTGTGTGATAACAATGGAGATACTATCGAAGGCAGTGCTGCCAAAGCAGATTTACTAAACACAGCCTTCCGAAATGCCTTCACAAAAGAAGACAAAGTAAATATTCCAGAATTCAAGTTGAGAACAGCTGCCAACATGAGTAACTTAGAAGTAAATATCCTGAGAGTAGTGAAGCAACTCAAATCACTTAATAAAAGCAAGCCTTGTGGTCCACACTGTACACCAATTATGTTCCTTTTGGAGTATGCTGATGCGTTAGCTCCGTACTTAAGTCATATACAACTGTTCGCTCGACGAAAGGTCCATACCCAAAGACTGCAAAGTTTTCAAGTCACTCCAATATTCAAGAAAGGTAGTAGGAGTAATCCACTAAGTTACAGGTCCATATCGTTAACGTCGATGTGCAGCAGGATTTTAGAACATATATTGTGTTCGAACATTATGAATTACCTTGAAGGAAACGGTCTATTGACACACAGTCAACATGGGTTTAGAAAACATCGTTCCTGTGAAACACAACTAGCTCTTTATTCACATGAAGTGCTGAGTGCTATTGACAAGGGATTTCAGATCGATTCCGTATTCCTGGATTTCCTGAAGGCTTTTGACACTGTACCACACAAGCAGCTCGTAGTAAAATTGCGTGCTTATGGAATATCGTCTCAGTTATGTGACTCAATTTGTGATTTCCTGTCAGAGAGGTCACAGTTCGTAGTAATTGACAGAAAGTCATCGAGTAAAACGGAAGTGATTTCAGGCGTTTCCCAAGGTGGTGTTATAGGCCCTTTGCTGTTCCTCATCTATGTAAATGAACTGGGAGACAATCTGAGCAGCTGTCTTCGGTTGTTTGCAGATGACGTTGTCGGGAATCAACTAATAAAGTCATCAGAAGATCAAAACAATCTGCAAGACGATTTAGAAGAAATATCTGAATGGTGCGAAAAGTTGCAGTTGACCCTAAATAATGAAAAGTGTGAGGTCATCCACATGTGTGCTAAAAGGATCTCGTTAAACTTCGGTTATACGTTAAATCAGTCTAATCTAAAAGCCGTAAATTCAACTAAATACCTAGGTATTACAATTGTGAACAACTTAAATTGGAAACAGCACAGAAAATGTTGTGGGGGAAGGTTAACCAAAGGCTGCGTTTTATTGTCAGGACACTTAGAAAATGTAATAGACCTACTAAGGAGACTGCCTACACTATGCTTGTCTGTCATCTTTTAGAATACTGCTGCGCGGTGTGGGATCCTCACCAGATAGGACTGACGGAGTACATCGAAAAAGTTCAATGAAAGGCAGCATGTTTTGTATTATCGCGAAATATGGGAGAGAGTATCACAGAAATGATACAGGATTTGGGCTGGAAATCGTTAAAAGAAAGGTTGTTTTTTTATTGCAATGGACTCTTCTCACAAAATTCCAATCACCAACTTTCTCCTCCGAATGCGAAAATATTTTGTTCACACTGACCTACATAGTGGAACGATCGCCACGATAAAATAAGGGAATTCAGAGCTTGTACGGAAAGATATAGGTGTTCATTCTTTCTGCGCGCTATACGAAATTGGAATAATAGAGAATTGTGAAGGTGGTTCAATGAACCCTCTGCCAGGCACTTGAATGTGATTTGCAGAGTTTCCATGTAGATGTAGAGGCAACAGAGGGTTAGATAACACCTGCTGCATGCAGTGTTGATCATTTATGCCCAGTACCTGCACAGGCTCTTAATTGCACTTTAAAGCCTGAGCCATTAGCTCCCCATGCATGGCAGGGAGTAGATGTAAGTCTTTCGGTGGCATCAAAACTCCAAGCAACGGTCCTTCTGTCAGATAGCTTTTCCTGTGGCTGGGTGATATCCATGGGGAAGGGCCTTGATTGGAATAGGTGGCATCAGGGCAGACCTTCCGCACATGAAACGTATTAAATTACATCACAGCAATGGTTGTTATAATACTGACTATCTCTTCAGATGGGAATGAAAATTTCAATAGCAACAGTTAAATCATGCTGCTTTCAATACCCTGACTACCCCATAGGAAGAGGGGCTAGTCAGATGTCTAGTAGTGAAACAGTTATTCAGCATGTAGGGACACTGCAACAAAACCATTATTGCAGAATGGATCACTATTGATTAAAGCTACTTCTGCTGCACAGTCTGCAGCTCTTCAGGCATGTGAATGTCTAGACGACATATGTTGTACTTTAAATATGGTCCAAGGAATCATCTTCCATGGAACACTACAGTGCAAACAGAAAAAGAACTACGAGCTAATCTTGAGCAGCGAGGTGTACACTTTGTCCATTGTGTCCAAAAAGGTCCCAAGGATAACAGAATATAGACAGATGGTTTTATCTTAACCTTTGAAGGGAATATTCTCGTGGAAAAAGTTGAAACTATGGTGTATAGGTGTGATATAAAACATTACATCCCACCACCTATGAAATCCTTCCGATGCTTGTGCTTCGGTAGTATGTCATCCTGCTGCATGGCGGGCCCAAAATGTTGTAATTTTGGACTGATACTCCATGAAGGTGGTCCTTGTGAATAACCACCTTCGTGTGTCAGTTGCAAGTTCACCAGTTTGCCCAGTCTTCAAAAAAGGAAAGAAAATACAGAAATATAAATCTGTTGACTGCCTGTCATATACTGAGGCACGCAAAAAATATCATGCTGATATGATGTCCAATTATATGAAAGGCATAGCCATAATTCCCAGTACTTAAGGTTTTTTGAAACCAGTTCTCTCTTTTTAAGGTCTTTTGAAACTAGTTTCTCACTATCTACCTCTCATGTGGTTCCCATGACACCATTTTCCACAACCACTTCCCACACTCAGCTAGAGCAGCAGCTTCCTCCCCCACCATTTCCCACTTGAGCCCCCCTCCCGTAAAACCCACAAATCCGATGCCTGACACCAACCAATAGCTGAATAAACTGCGGCCTAGGGGTCCCAGAGCTTCCCTCTTTTCATGCAACGTCGTACTCATCACAGATAGGTTCTCACAAGAATTCCAGCCATCAAAGACTACGAAAGAAAAGAAGGAGAAGAAGAAATGGGACAAGGTTACTCAGGTGACCCTATAGGTGCCTGATCTCCTCACCCCATCAGATTCTGAACCAGTGCTGAGTGGTGACAGGCAGTGATCCTGGGATGTGACCAGTCATCCAGGTTCCCTCATGCTTATCCTGAACAGCTGTAATGTGGTCAATTAGTCGATCAGTGATGGATATTACCATCATCTATCGGAATTCAAACACCTTATTTCCTCCTCTTCTGAAACATGTATTGCTCTACAAGAGAAGCTCTTTGCTGATGATAATTTCCTAACACTCCGTGATTATTCATGCATTCTGTTGGAACCATTCTGGCCCTGAAAGGGTCTGTACAGTGGTTCGCACAGTTGTGGCCAGTGACTGGATTCCTCTTTGTACCACGTTGGAAGCAACAGCGGTGCAACCTCAGCAATTACCATTTGCAATTTTTACATACCTCCAAGCAGTTAAACAGTAAGGGGCACTACGTCTCCTCCCTGGGAATGTATGCCTCTTCAACCATGGGTGTGGGCCAAGCTCAGTAGTCTTCCAGGCAGTCATTGATCAACAATTGTTCCGGTTCATGTCCTTCAGCGTTGTCTTTGTATCAATGTGTCATTATTTGCCGATCAGCTTAGGACCCTCTTTTCGACAGCATCGGTGTGGCTACCTGCAGAAACAACAAGTTGAAGATGTCCCCCTGTGTTATTTGATCCCCCACCCCAGGCATAGCTTTATCGTATAATGATCATTTCACTGACTGGGAACTACTACAGGCTTCTGCGTCATCTCGCGATACAGAAGCACGTGCCAATTCAATTCATAATTAAGTGACCCAATACCTAAATGTTACTCAAGGGCTACATCTGCTTAGGGCCTTCAACCATATTTGGCTCAAAGGTGTCTTCCTTTCACAGTGGTGAGACAATATTAGTGAACCCATTGCTTGCACTAGGCAAAAACCCAAGACAGTTGACAACTACTGATCAATTAGCCTCACCAATGTGCTGCGCAAACTGCATGAAATGATGGGTGCGCACAGATTATGCTGGGGCGTTTTGTCCTCGTGTCAGTGTCATTTCTGAGACGGATGATCCACAACTGACTGTCTGTTCCGGTTGGAAATGGCAATCTGACAGGCTTTTTCTAAACACAAAACCCTCATTGCAGTCATTTTTGACCTACATACGGCATATGACACCACTTGGTACTATCACATGTTACCCTCCATGGCTGGGGCTCTCAAGGCTCCCTACCGATTTTTATTCTTTTATTCATCTGTTTTTACCCCACCAGTTGTTTTGGTTTGAGTTGGTATGTCATTGAGTTCTCCATAGGTCTAAGAAAACGGTATCCCTCAAGGTTGTGTGCTGTGTGTGCCCTACTGATGGCAATGTGGATGAGGGTGAGTGACCTCTGTCGGGCCACTGGTTGCCCCATGCACTGTATGTAAACAACTTTTGCATTTGGTGAGCTACTACTCATTAGCCTCAGATGAATGCCAGCTCCAAGGTGTCATCCAACACTTTCCCATAGTTTCATATTCTCTCCTGCGAAAACATGGATCATGCATTTCTATTGTACAATGGTCCAACCTGACCCAGACCTCTACTTTGTTACCCAGTGCTTTGAAGGTCTTGCACAGTCCCATTGTATGGACTTTCTTTTTGACAAAAAGCTGACTTTGTTGCCCGTATTCATCAACTATAGATTATTGCATGCAGAAGCTTAACACTCTGTGCTTCCTTGCCCACACCTCTTGGAATGCAGATCGTTGCCAAGATTATGGCTTGGTGGTGCCTTTAGATTTGAAATTATTAAACGCAGCCTATTGTTGTGGAGTTTGTCTGGCCACTGGCACCATTCAGACTACTCCCACAGACGGTCGCCTTGTCGAAGTGGGGATCTTACCTCTTAAGTTCTGACAGTAACAACTCTTGTTCTCCTGTGCAGTTGCTGTTTGACAGTTTCCTGGTTATCCAATGTATCCCACCCTCTTTGCATATGAGGATCTTTGATCTCCCGATACTAACCCTATGGTGTTATTACCAGTTGGAATGCACCTCACAGCCGTATGCCCAGATCTCTGTCTTTCCACCCTGGAATATGCTCCCCGTGTTTTATTGTGCCCCACAGCCTTTTGGCATCTGTTACATTCAGTACATCAGGATTTTATCATCTTTTAGATTTATGGCTCTGAAACTCTGGATAAGATGGGTACACCTTCACATTCGCTGATTTATGGCTCTGAAACTGTGGATAAGATGGGTACACCTTTACATTCGCTGCTGGAGAGGAGCCCCACTTATTGTGAGGAATGCGTAGTGATTTTACATTGGACTGATAGCTTTTAACAGAGCCCTCCACTCTGAATTCTTTGACTCAAATGCTGGTAGATGATTCGCAGATAGTTGAATTGGTTCTCTGTTTAAATTGTTTTTACATTCAAGTGTTACGTTTTAAGCCACCTCCAGACTGGGGGGGGGGGGGGGGGGCAGGACAGTTGGGTTGAGGCATCTCCTGCTGCATGTTGGACCTGGGGTACTCACGATACTACCTCCTTGACCAGTTCACCCTTTCATCCAGTTCTTACTTTGTTTTAATTGCTTTTAGGTGTGGTGTGTCTCCTTTTTTGCTGCACCCTATTTCCTATTTTACAGGTAGCACTCTGTTGAATTGTAAGTGCTGTTTTACACCTTGACTGCACTGGGACACGTGTGGAATGGCTGTGAGTGGGACAACTGCCATCACCTGCAGAACCCTGGGGACACCCACCAGTTGCTTGACCTATTTCTCTCTCCTTGTTTTGGCTGGTGGGGGTTAGATGCAGGGTGGGGAGTTTCTTGCCGTTGTAAGAACTCTGGTAGATCCCTCATCTGCTCTGGCTATGTACCAGCCCAACCCATACAATTATCCCTTAAATCTTTCTCAGCTCTGGCATCAATATTGCTTTCAATGCTTTGGTTCCTCTCCTTTGTACTTTGATCATCAGAACACGTCCTTCACGGATGTCACCAATTCTGGATGAACCACCCCAGTATCATGGGACTGACGATTGCAGTTTAGTTCTTCAACCCCAGTCAGCCAACCAGCCGGTTCTTTTGTTTGTGCAAGACTGTATGAAAAGTTGAGTTCATTACATGGCTTCTTTGATTTTACAAATGGAATCAAATCAAGCCCCCCTGTGTTTTGCAAAGTTTGAAGATTATGGAATCCAAGGAAAAACTCATCAGTAGCACTTTTTTGTGTGGAAAAAGGAAGAAGAAAGTTGTCAACAAGTTTTAAAGCAATGAGTGAAAGAGTTTTGTTTTTGTTCCATTGCTCTCATTCATATATATCAGAGATCTGCCAGTACACACTAATAGATGAATAAATAAATTTGCCATTTGCAGATGACATGACTGTCACTATGAAAGCTGTAGATCATAATGTAAATGATTTATTAAATAGGCTAGAGTGGATAATATTAGTATGTTGTTTAAGAAAAATAGAATGTCACTTAACTTGTGAAAGCATCACATTATTATCAAAAGATGGTCAAATACTCAAGGGAATAGAGCATTTCAAATTTCTAGAACTGAAGATGAATGTAAACTTTCTTAAAAGTTTCAGATTCAACATGGTAGGTCTGAGTTAATACTCACTGTATCAACTGGAAGAAACCTTATTCTGCAATCAGGGCCAGAGGATTGTACTGTGCTGACTGGCTCTCGTTTCATCCCCTGCCATATGGCATCATTTGGATGTGGTATGAAGGACATGGTATTGTAGGCTTTTCAGAGCTTCGAGCCTCTACTTCTCATTCAAGTAGCTCCTCCGTTAGCATCACAAAGTTGAGTGGATCCTGCTCCAGTCCTCCTACCAAGGAAAAATACCTGCCAGTACCAGAAACTGAATCTGGGTCTTTTACGTTGGAGTTGGGCATGCTCATCACGAGCCTGAGAGGTGGTCACACACTGTGCCTGCAAAGATATGGGTTTTCTTCTTTTGAGTTATTAGTTTAACATGACTAGATTAGAGCTTTCAAACACCCCCCCCCCCCCCCCCACCCCCCCAATCTCATCGACCCAAGGTTTGACCTGTTCAAAAAATTTTGCATTCAGTATAATTAAATAATGTAATGATTCAAATAATATTACTATTTATAAGATCAGTCATGATAGTAGTGGGAAATGATGATTTGAACCAGATTAGCTTGACTGAAGGCAGATTCTTAGGAAGATAGGCTGAAGGCAGAAATGGTCCTAATAATACCACTATTTGTGCAAAAATTAATGCCATTTGTAATCATAAACTAAGAAGGAAGAATAACAACAACAACTACTACCACCACCACCATTGCCTCCACCGACATCACCACCACCCCCACTACTTCTGCCGCTGTAAGTAGTAGTAGTAGTAGTAGTAGTAATCAGATTTGGGATCTAAAGCAGTATTGTCACAACAGCAATTCCTCACTCTATAAAGTAATGGTAACCACAGACAGTAAGCCAGTCTCATGTTTATACACTTGTAGACAACAATTCTACATCATTATTTGTTGTTAATTACAGTAAAATTGTTAATTTTGGGAGAAAAGTTCTTTGTCTGAAGTTCCCTTTGACATAACTGCCCCTCCTCACCTTTGGCTATTCTGGGATTTTATTAGCCCACTTATGATTTCTGAATACATTCCAGGTTTTTTGGAAGCACCAAACTGGTATTCCTATTTTGGATTCACCTCTAGAAAATCTCCATTGTATTTGAAGAATTTTTTCAAATAGATGGTACCAATAATTTTTCATCGAATTTGTTACTGAATTCATTCTCAAAGCAAGACAGGTTGCTTAGGTATGCTGTGATGCTGTGCGCACACACACACACACACACACACACACACACACACACACACACACACACACACACACACACACACAGAGAGAGAGAGAGAGAGAGAGAGAGAGAGAGAGAGAGAGAGAGAGAGAGAGAGAGAGAGAGAGAACTAGAATTTTATTGTACAGAAGACTTATCAGCCTTGCACTATGGTGAATTCTAGTTTTAAAGTATTTTGATATTGTACATCTTCATCATACCTCAAAAGCCACCTCTCAGTGTGTGGTTGGAGGGTACCTCTGGCACCAGTAACTGATTGTCCCTATGATGATCCACTCACAAATGGCACATGCGAAGAATGATTGTCAGTAAGATTCTGTATTGGTACTAATTTCTCAAATTTTCTCATCGTGAGTCATTACATGAGATGTATGTGGGAGGAAGTAATAAGTTTGGTAAATTCCCGTGAGAGGATGGAACATGTATGTTGCACCTTCATGGTTGCTAAGCTTCATTATTCCCAGGATCATATAAAGAATTTCAACAGTGTACAGCATACATTTCATTGTTGACAGCCATCTGAATTGTCAACTGCAATTGAAAATGGAGAAAACTGAATTTCATGCTATTACTAAACGTGTTCATTTGAAGGTTTGGAGTGCCACACAAAACAAAACAGAATTGGATGAAGTTCACGTGGACTCTGCACCATAATTGAAGACTATTTACTTTTGGATTAGTGAATTTAAAAATCGTCAGACAAGCACCAAAGACTAAGCACACTCCTGCCATCCAATTGAGGTCACCACAGAGGTAACCATCTACGAGATCCATGGTATGGTAATGCAAGATCCTCAAATAGAAGTTCCTGAGATGTCTGAAACTTTAGACATTTCAACTGAGCAAGTGCATAATGTCCTGCACAGAGAATTGGCTATGAAGAAGCTGTGTACAAGGAGGGTGCCATAATTACTCACGGTTGATGAAAAGCATATCCGGCACAACATTTCAACACAATATCTGGTTGTGTTTAAAATGCAACCTGCAAGACTCGTTGTACCAATTTGCGATTTTTGTTGAAACCTTGAGCCATCATTACACAGTATAGTCAGAATAATGGACAAAGGCTGGTGAAAGTGCACCAAGGAGGGCAAAGACCATTTTGTCAGCTGGTAAGATGATGGCCACAGTTTTTTCAGACTCCCAAGGAATAATCCTCATAGATTACTTGAAAAAAGGCAGAACCATAACTAGATCCTGTTGTGCTTCATTGGTGGATCGTTTGAAACTTGCTTTGGCTGGAAAAGGCCAAGGTTGCCACACAAAAAATGTTTTTTAACCAGTATATTGCACCATCCCTTATGTCAGTGATAACAGTGGCGAAGTGCACAACTTATGCTTTGAGTTGGTTCCTCATATACTCTATTCACGAGACTTAGCCACAAGTGGCTTCTTACTGTTCCACAACTTCAAACTTGCTGGGGAGGAATTTTCATGAAGTGAGGAAATGATAGATGTAGATTTTGAAAGAACCTTTTTTCCAATGTGATGAAAAAGCTGGAGGATTGCGGGAACGGCTGTTTATCTCTTGAAGGAGACTGTGTTGAGAATTAAAATGAGTTTAAAGTGCTGTCTTGGAATTTCAGTAGTAAACCTCTTCATGATGTACGATGACACTCTTGTGACATCTGCCAGTGGAGTTTGTTGAGCATCTTTGTAACACTCTCACACCAACTAAACAATCCCATGACAAAATGCAGAGCTCTTTGTTGAATCGTCTCTATTTCTTCTATCAGTCCTACTTTGGTAAAGGTTCCATGTTGAAGAAGAGTGCTCAAGGATTGGTTAAACAAGTGCCTTATAAGCCAATTCTTTTGTGGATGACTTACATTTCCTTAAGATTCTTCCTAAGAATCTGGCATCTGATTTTCTTACTATTTGTTTTATGTGGTCATTCCACTTAAGGTTGATCTGGATAGTTGCACCTATATATTTTAAGATAGGTACTCTCTCCAACATTTTCTCATCAGTAGTGTAGTTGTAAAGTAGTGGGTTTCTTTTCCTATGTATGCACCATCTACTTCTACGTCTACAACTTATCTATCTAACAGGAAACAAAGGGCGTCATTGCAAAATACCTGCACAATAAGCAGTCAGTCTTCATGTTATTGGGAGTTAATTAAATGTACTTTAGACTTCCCTGAACTTTGTGGTATACAATACATTAAAATCAGACAATTGTTGAGACCTTCAAATAATATTGTGAATGTTGACGTCTGACTGTCAAATTTCGCAGCTACACATATTCTGCCACAGTTGAGCAGTAATATCTTGGGAACTACACAGTCTAGAAGGCTGTGAATTGCTTTGTTTTGTGCCTACTGCTACGTCTTAGAAGTTGGCATTACGAATAAACAAATCAATCCTTTTTTTTTTAACACTAGTCTTATTTGAAAGTAGTGCAAGTATCAGCTATTTTTGTAGTAAGCTAACTTTTGTTGCTTCTTGTATGTAAATAAAATGACTAAGTGTAAAAGTAACTGTGACATTTTAGAGAAGATGAAAAGAGCTGTGTGGAGCACTTTCTTTCATGGAATATCAACCGATGAAAAGCCATGTCATGCTTTGTGTCCATCTTCACCAAACGCTTGGTCTAAATATAGGCAAGCTGAATTTTCTGGAACCTTGCATGAATTTACACATAAACATTCTCTCCCTTTGGCAGTAATGGGGGTAGTCAAACCTATGTACGGAGATTTGGCAAATCCTGAGCTACTAAAGGAGTGTTTACATGGGAAGACACAGAATGTGAATGAGTCTTTCAGTAATGTTGTGTGGTGCCATGTGCCTAAAAATGTATTTGTTGGCCTTATGACTCTAAAGTTAGCAATGTCTGATACTGTAATAACTTTTAATGGTGGGAGTTATGAAAGACTTAAGGTTCTGGAGAAGTTAGGGGTAAGATTTGGACAGAACACAGTTAAATGACTGTGGGAACTGAATGAGCTTCGTGTACGTGAAGCAGTATTAGCTGCTCAGCAAATGATAAAAGAAGCAAGAAAGAAAAGGAGGCAAGCACTGGGCTGTTGTGACACTGAAGAAGACACACACTATGGGCCAGGGCATTTCTAGTGCATAAAAGATGCAGAAATGTAAATCTGTATAAGAATATGTAGTAAAAAAAAAAGATTTAAACCTCAATATCTCTGATCTACATTTATTGCAATAAATGACCCATTTTCTAAAAAAAAGTGTGATGGTAGAGACATGAAATTTTTCACAGCATGTCAAGTGTGAGATTCAACACATATGGAACTAGAATAATTAAAATATCCTGAGTTGTTTTGTTTTTATATTCATTTATTTAAAAAATTCTGTCAAAAAATTGAGTATTTGAAGAAACAAAAGATAAAATACTCCACAACACAATTTTAGTAATAATTCTAGTTCAGTGTATCTAGAAAGGTGCATTCAATAATTATGGAAAATTGTAGGTTGGTGTCTTAAAAAGTTTCCAGGATAGTGGGTTACAAACTTCAATAACTTAACATTGATGGCATAGGACATACAATGTTCCCTTGATCTGACCTTGTGCGGATCCTAAACACTCAAACAGTACTTAACAATGGATCGCACTAATGTCCTATATGCAGTCTCCTTTACATTTGAACCACACTTTCTTAAAATTCTCCCAATAAACCAAAATAGACACTACAGTTCTTACATGTTCATTCGTTTTCATATTGATTTGCAATATTATGCTTCAATATTTAACAGATGTGACTGTGTCAAGCAGCACAATGCTAATATTGTATTCAAATATTATGGGTTTGTTTTTCCTAGTCATATGCATTAGCTTACATTTCGAGCTAGCTGCCATTCATCACACCAACTAAAAATTTTGTTTTAAGTCATGTTTTATGATCCCACAGTCACTCAACAATGGCGCCTACATGTACACCACTGCATCATCAGCAAACGGCCACAGAATGTTGCTTACCTTGACCGTCAGGTCATTTGTGTATATAGAAAATAACAGTGGTGCTATCACACTTCCCTGGGGCATCCCTAATGATAATCCTTGTCTCTGATGAGCATGAACACAACAGTATGTTGCTTTTATTTATGTTTTGAGTCAACTGCCAGACTAGTGCCATTCACAAATCCTCTGCACGTCATTCTGCAGATTGATACTGTCTTCTGGTGTTTCTTATAGACAAGCGCATCATCTGCGATCAGTCTAAAAAAGCACCCAATACTTCATGCTAGAACATTTACGTATGTTGTAAACAAGAATGGTCCTATCATACTTTCTGGGGGTACTCTGGAAATTACCTTTACATCTGTTGATTTTGTTCCATTAAGAGCAACATTTTGAGTTCTGTCTGCCAGGAAGTCTTGAATCCACTTGCAAATCTGGTTCGATACTCTATGAGCTCATATTTTTTCCACAAACAGCAGTGTGTAATGGTTTCGGAAAATCCCTTCCTGAAGTCAAGGAACATAGCATCAACCTGAGTGCAATTGTCTACAGCACTATATATCTCTTGGAGGAACAGAGTGAACCGAGTTTCGCAAGATGCCTTTTTATGGAATCCATTTTGATTTGTATAGAGGAGATTTTTTGTTCTCCAAAAACAGCGCAAATCTTGAGCATAAAACATGTTCCATGAATTTACAACAGATTGATGTCAGCGATATAGGTCTATAATTATGTGCATCTGTCCTACGGACCTTCTTGAAAATGGGAATGACCTGCTCTTTTTTTCCAGTCTCTTGGTATCCTTCGTTGCTTCAGCTATCTCCAATAAACTACTGCTAAAAAGGGAGCACGTTTATTCACATAATCTGTGTAAACTCTTATAGGTATCTCACCTTTCCATTACTAAGCGATTGTAGTTGCTTTTCTATTCTGATGGCAATTGGAAGGAGGGACTGTGTTGTGATCTTCCACAGTGAAACAGTTTCAGAGGGCCAAATTAAGTATTTTGGCCTTCTCTCTGTTATCTTCTGTTTTGGTGCCAGTATGTTCTCTGAGTGAATGAATAGACAATTTCAAACTGCTTACCGATTTTACACAATACCTAAACCTCTTGAGATTTTATTCAGATTGGTTGACAAAATTCTACTTTCAAAGTCATTAAACACTTCTCTCATTACTCTCCATACGCTTATTTTTGCTGTGTTTAGCCTTTGTTTGTCAGCTAGGTTTTGACTTTTCTTGAATCTAATATGAAGCTCTCTTTGTTTACACAGCATTTTTCTAATGCAGCTATCAAACCACAGTGAGTCTATACCTTCCCTTAAGACTATGCTCGGAATATAGTTGTCTAAGGCAATTGAACAATGCTTTTGGTTTTTTTCATTTGTGCTCCACATCTTCATCACTGAATATTTGATGCTGACTACTCAGATAGTGTGCAGTTAGCATGCTGTCACTCTTGCTAAGCAAAAATATCTTCTTGACATTCCTTGTAAAAACTGTCGTCATAGTTGCTGCCACAGCCTTATGCTCACTGATAACTTCCTCTGCATATACTGATTCATCAAGTTCTGATCTGTTAGTTGCTAGGTGGTGTGAAACATTAGCTTCATGAGTTGGCGCTCTAACTGTGTGCTGACAATAATTTTTGGAAAAGACTTTCAGAATACTGTCACACAAATCCCTGTATCTGGCACCAGTTTTGAAAGTCTCTCTCCCCCAATCTATACCTAGCAAGATGAAGTCACCTCTGATTACAACAACATGAATAGAAAAGTTTTGAATGATATTCTGTAAGTTCGTCCTGAAGTGTTCTACTACTACAGCTCCTGACCCAGGTGGTCCATAAAAGTGATTACAATTTTTGACTAACCTTTGATGTGTAATCTAACTACAAGACATAATTTTATTTCACCACACTATATGAAAACTGAATTATTGTCATAAGGTTTGTGGCAGATATAAATTACACCAAGATAAAAGTAACATGTAAACAACCTTAGCCATTATTATGTCAGTTAGCAAGTGTCAGACAACTGGTTGAAGCAAGCAGATCTGCATACAGAAACAGGAACTACTGGAAGTAAATCATGAAGAAATAAGGAATAGGTGATTGCTGCTGGATTTATGCTGGAGATCAGGAGACCATATCACTCATTACAGTTGGCTGAACACACTGTCACATTCAGACTATCTGGAAAGGCATGGTAAGGTTGCCAAAATAAGCCTCCAGAAGTTGTGACAGCTGTATCAATTAACAAAAAGCTTGCCCCATACTAGAGACGTGATCCTCTTACTGCTGTGGAAATTAACTCAGATCACAGGATAATAATCAATAAAATAATACAGTGCAATTGATGTTACATAGCAGTGATCAATAAAGTTAAAAAAAGTTCCCTTCTTTATGGATATCACTGTAATTTGCATACAATTTGCAGTGACAAATGGACCAAATACAGGGACCTTCCATATGAGGTCAAAGTCATGTGAAAACAGAATTCTGTGGTAATATCAGACTCAATTGTTACTCAAGACAGACTGGAGAGCCTACTGTTGCAGGTCACGAGTTGTGCTTGGATAGCTCAGTGGAATGAGCAAGGTTCTGGATCTAATACTGAATCCTGTAGAACATCTATTACTGTCTGTCTCCATCCTAACTTTTCAGTTTGCCAAGTAAAATATCAAATGCTTTGCTAAAATAACAATAATAATAATAATAATACATAATGTCTGAGACAGGAAAGAGAAATAATAATAATAATAATAATGATAATAATAATAATAATAATTAATAATAGATTTTGGAAAGGCATATGAGTCAGTTGATAGAAATTCACTAATCAACATTATGAAGGGATTCGGCCTTGACATTAAAACAATGGAAATAATTAAAGAAGCTTTAACAAACACATCAAAAGTAAAAATTGTTGGGGAACAGTCAGAACCATGTGGAACAAAATCTGGAGTAACACAAGGATATGGTTTATCGCCTCTACTTTTCAACTGCGCTTTAGCGGTGGTGGTGAGAGAATGGAGGAAATCCATCAATACCCTAGGTGGTCCAAGTAGGAAGAAACCCAAATAAAATCACCATAATTGCCTTAACTTTTGTGGATGACATGGCATTAATTACTGACTCACTGGATAGTGCCAAAGAACAAATCGCAGAACTACAGAAACAAGCAGACAAAATAGGACTAAAAATATCATTTGAAAAAACACACTTCATGACAAATATCAGTGGTGGCCCCCTCCCTTCAAATATTAAAATTCATAAGAATGCAACATCTAAAACAATGTGTTTTAAATACATAGGAGAGTAGATAACAAGCACTACAAAAGAAAAAATAGCCATAGGAAATAGAGTGCATACAGCTACGGTCGCAGATTCAAATCCTGCCTTGGGCATGGGTGTGTGTGATGTGCTTATGTTAGGTAGGTTTAAGTAGCTCTAAGTCTAGGGGACTGATGACCTCAGATGTTAAGTCCCATAGTGCTTAGAGCCAATAAGAGTGCATAGAATGTACAGGCCATTCCATATGACAACAACCAAAAAAACTATGTCCAGGAACACAAAACTAAAGCCTGAACCACTATGTAGTAAACTAACAAGTTTTGTGGATCTTGAAAAACTGGATAAAGTTGAAAGAAGAATTATAAGGAAAATACTGGGACCTAGAATTACTAGTAATGCTGAATACAAATTTAGGTGAGACAGACATCTCTGTTTCAAAATGGAAAACCTAACTGATGTAATGAGGAAAAGAAGCCTACAGTTTTATGAACACATATGAGGATGATTTGACAAGTCTGGTAAAAAGGCAATAAAAAAAATGTTTGTTTTATAAACAAATCATCCAACTTTTCGGCGTAGTCTCCTTTGGGGATATATACTTGGTTCAGCAATCCTCCAGATTTTCCTTCCCATTGACAAAATAGGTTCTCTCAAACTCTGCGAAATACTCATTGACTGCAACTATCACTTCCTCATGTGGTGAAAATATCTTCCCAGTAAGCCAAAGTTTCAGGTTAGGGAACAGGAAGAAGTCACTTGGGCTTAAGTCTGGTGAAAGAGTGGATGGGGAACCAGTTCAAAGTGTAAGTCATGCACTTTCACCATTGTTATCACTGGTGTGTGGAATGACGCATTATCCTGATGAAAGAGCCCTTTTTTGTGCCAATCTTGGTCTTTTTCTAGCCATTTTAAGTTTCAGACGATCCAACAATAAAGCATAATGGGTTCCAGTTATGGTTCTGCCTTTTTCCGAGTAATCTACAAGTATTATTCCTTGGAAATCCAAAAAACCAATGGCAATCATCTTACCAACTGACAAAATGGTCTTTGCCCTCCTCGATGTGCAGTTTCACCAGCCTTTGTCCATTGTTCTGATTGCTGTTTTGACTGTGGTGTGTAATGATGGATCCAGGTTTCATCAACAGTCACAGATTGACCCTAAAAGTCTTGTGGATTGCAGTTAAACATAGCCAGACATTGTGTTAATTTTGTGCCAGATGTGATTTTGGTCGACTGTGAGCAATTGTCACCCACCACACAAACTGCTTCTTCACAGCCACTCCCTGTGCAGGATATTATGCACTCTCTCAGTTGAGGTGCCTACAGTCTCAGCAACCTCACCAATTTATGTCTAGTGGTCTTGCATTACGATATCATGAATTTTGTCAATGGTTTCATATGTGGTGACCTCAGTTTGATGTCAGGAGTGCACCACATTTAAATTCATTAATCCAAAAGTAAATTGTCTTCAATGATGATACAGAATCCATTGAACTTCATCCAGTTCTCTTTTGTTTTGTGTGGCATTCCAACCTTTCAGAGGATAATGTTTAATAACAGCTTGAAACTTGTTTTTCTTCATTTTCAGTCACAGTTGACGCACTGACCAATTCAGACAGCCATCATCAATGAAATGTACGCTGTTGAAATTCTTTATATGATCCTTGGAATAATCAAGTTTAGCAACCATGAAGGCATAACAAAAATTTTCCATTCTTTCATGGAAATTTACCAGGTTTGTCAATCCACCCTCATATACCCAATGGATAACAACAGACTAACAAAGTAGATTTTCAATTTACTAAACAACTACAAATCCAGACCTACATGTTTCACCAAAATTAAGGAGGATATGAAAAGCACTGGAATTAGAAGGGACATAATAGATTAAAGAGTACTTTTTAGAGGAGCAACATAAAAGATGGGATTTCAGGAAAGACATCTGGAAAAGGAAGAAAGTGTACACAGGAAGAAAAAGAATGACCACCTTGAAGGATGAAGGAAATGTGAGAACAACAGAAATTAAATGCGAGGAAGCAAAACTGAAGTTAATGTATTGTATTTTCCAAAAGGATCATTTGAATAAATAAATAATTTAATGATAGCAATGATGATAAAGTGTGGCAGTCCATATTTATTCTCTGTAAGCCACTTCACAATGCATGGTGGAGGGTATTCAGATAAATATTAGTTATTTTCTGTCCTGTTCAATGTATAGAGCGAGTGATAAATGACAAGTCTGTCAGTTCCTGAGCTTGTACAGTTGGTACAGTTGCAACTTTTACGTTGCTGATATGTGAACTGAAGAGAATACCTGGTCTGAGTGTTATATGTTAATGTGTAGTGATGCCTGAGATTACTGTCCTCACCGATTGACTGCCACTGTTCTGCATATATTTGTAGTTTATAAGATTCTGGGGTGGGGCATAATTTTGTATGTCCTGTATAAGGGATCTCTTGAGAATCATTGTGAGCTGTTTAAGCTTATTTATTAGCCAAGATGCAGGTTTTTATATCACTTCCCCAGGGAAGCATATTTGTCATATAACCAATAAATTTGCAATCTCTCTTCTTTTATGTACTGGAAGATGTCTCCCAAGCATCTTTGCCCAATGTCATTTACAGTCGTGTGTAAGCAGTTACAGTTTTTATTTCGTGGGTGATGTAGGTAGTGCCAGGTGGTTCTAAATGTAGTGCAGCTACTCAAAGAGGTGCAGTGTGGGCTGTACTTATCACATGGCAGCAAAACTTGGTAGATATTCTGATGCATTATTGCTGAATCAATTTACACTGGAAAAAAATTAATTCCAATTTTGGTCACCAGGTGCAAATCTGACAGTGTGAATCTAAGAAAGACATACAGAAAAGTTTCCATATGTAACAGGACATGGGCAGAAAAGGTGAAACAAATGAGAAAGTCATAAAGTGTTGATTTTATTGTTAACCACTGCTTACAGAATTTGTTCAATATGGGCACAGGAGACTTCAGTGAGGTGCTGAATATGTAAAACAATATGATCAACAGTTGCTCACATCAGTCTAACAACATGTTCTTGTATACTGGCCTTCAGAGACAGAACGTGCCCCTGATGAATGTTTTCTTTTAGTTGTCCCCGAAAACCAAAAGTCACATGAAATCAGATCAGGTGATCTTGCAGGCCACGCACCTGGAAAAGCTCTGGAGGTAATATGTTCGTAGAAGGTTGCATTAAGCATACCTTTCACTGCGTGAGTGACATGAACTGTTGCCCCATCTTGCATGCAAACAATGGTTTCCACATGATTGCACTCTTCCAAAGCAAGAATCACATGCTGTACAAGGTGGTCTTGATAATTCAGAAATTACAGTACACCTGACAGGGCCCCTGGGTGTGTTCTCTTCAGACAAGAATGGACCGAGAATAAAGGTGCTCGTGAATCCAAGCCACACAGTGCACAAGGAAAGTGCAATGGCTCTTTGTGCACAACATGTGGTTTAACGATACCCTAAATTCAGCAAGTTTGTGTATTCACTGCACCCTGTCTGTGTACTCACTGCACCCTGTAGTACAAATTGTGCCTCATCACTACATAGAATATTGTGCAGCTACGTCGTCAACTTCAGTCTGTGCCAGAAACCAAAGAGCAAACTCAGAATGTTGCTGTGGATCATGAGGTTTTCAGTTGCTGCACCTTCTTAGAATAGACCAAAAAACTTTCCGCACTGTTGACCATGAGATAGGCAGTTCTTGACACTGCACGAGCACTAGCATTACCCTTCCTCTTCCATGTGCCATACCGAGGTCACATTCATTTTTGGATTTCATTATCGTCTTCTTTAAACCATATAATTACATTGGGACTCTCTTGAGACCATTCAGTCAGCAATATTCTCTCAGTTCAGCACTATAATTACTGTTGTTTCCATAAAATAGTTTCATAACAGCACATTGTCTATCTTCTTGATAGTCATACTGTTAACTCATGCTATGGCTTGTGAAATAAGTGTGGACGTCATACCGTCATAAAAACAGTGCGAAGTGCTAGACTTGCACGAGGTGGCCACAATGGGAACTAATCTTTTTCCAGTGAAAGTTGGCTCTGCATTAATTCATTAGTATATCTGCCAAGTTCCACAGCTATATGAAAATTAAATCCCAAATTGGATCTTTGTGAGTAGCTGCACTGTAATTGTAATCACTTGCTACATCTGAAAATTATGTCCTAGACAAGGCTGTGTAGTGTGGTACATCTTATTATTATGAATGGCCAAGACTGGGGAATTTTTTGAAAATGCATGTATGTGACTTTGACCATTTGCTTCATGCTGGGAGCAAGGCAAACTGAAGTACCGTATGATTTGAAGAAGGGAGTATACATCTGAATCTGTTACCAGAGGAACATTTGTATAGGAAATTTGTCACCAGAAATAAACAAATGCTTATATGCTGTTTACAAGACAACCTATGGAGGTTTGTAGAGGTCACAAATTGAGCAGTTTATGTTATGCAACAATTTTGATACAAATTAACATTTATTCAGTCTGTTTGTCCTTATCATTGTTGGGTGCCAGTAGCAGGGAAAGTACTATGTCATACTGTACATAAACCTTGTCTGTTGCGCCTGTCATGCCTCAATAGGACATAGCCATCTAAATTTAGTGAACTTGAGGAAATGCTCAGCTCTAGCCAGGTCTGTCATAGATTATTATAAAGATTATATGTTTCAACACATGGCGGAACTTGCAGATATGACCTGGCAGATATTGGAGATTTGTGTCTGCCACACGGACATGTGTGTTGTATAGCTTGTGATGTTACTGCAGCCTCTTGTTCAGCACGTGCCCAGTCCATCGGGGAGGGGTGCTCTATGAGCAAGAAAAGGGGCGGCAGGAAAACAATTCTCACTAAATTGAACAAAAATAATAAACAACACCATTGAATGTGAGACATAAAGGATGATAATAATAATATACAATATTATTAACACTGTGATGATAGTTATAAATAAAAATAATAAAAATGGAATTATGTGTACAGTGTCACTATTTTATGTGAACTGCCTGTCAAAACACACTGCTTGGCATCAACACAGTGCAGTGTTGTCAGAACAAAAGAAAGTGTGAGATATTAAGATTACAAGGTAAACTATCATGTTATGAGGTAAATAAGATACACACAACTCAGAAATGACTTGCATTCACACAGCTGGTCTTGCTCCTGGCCAAATCTACACTGAAAAATAATTAATATAGATAAATGAAAGTTTGGGAATCCATTTGTCTAGGTAACATAAGTAATTGATTAACATCACAGCAAGATCACAGGTTAATGTAAGCCCAAGAAAAATCACTGAAAATATGAAATGCTGGTACATTAATAATTGGCGTAACACCAGAATGTTGAATGCGAGCACACACATGTGCATGAGCTGTGTTCTACAAGTGTCAGATATCAGTTCCACGCCTGTTGCACTTGGTCGGTCGATACGGGGACAATTAATGCTGTTTGTGGATGATACTGGAGTTGTCATCCAATGATACCCCACATGTGCTCGATTAGAGACAGATCTGATGATCGAGCAGGCCAAGGCAACATGTCAATACTCCATAGAGTTTGTTGGCATACACAGTGGTATGTGGGTGAGCTGGTCAGATTTTTGCTGCAGATGCAATACAATGTGCCAGAGCTATACACCAAACATGATGGTATTCCCTCTGGAGCCCAGTGTTCTTGCGACTGTACATTTTCGTGACCCACTGCTGTCAGCAATCGTGTGTTTACTTTCCTACCAAATGTGCAGTTTCGCAGTAGGAACATCCAGCTTCTTGTAGCCTTATTATGTGACCTCATTCAAATTGTAGATGATGGCATCTTTGTCACCTTAAAGTTATCCTTGATTAACATCAACTTACCACAGTCAAGCTCAAATGTAATTAATACTCATCACCATTATGGTGTGTATTTAAAGCAAACCTGATTTGCATTCTCATAGTAGCGCTACTAGCATCACACTTATGCGACTGGTGCCAAATTTGAAGAGACATCAACTTTCAGATGTAGAGACACACCTACCAGCTTTTGTTTCTCATACAACTCCAGTTTGGTGTTGCGACTTTTTTCCCCCTCAGTGTATGTTTAAAATAAATAAATAAAAAATATCTGTGGAAAAAAGACATACAGAAAAGTTTCCATATGTAACAGGACATGGGCAGAAAAGGTGAAACAAATGAGAAAGTCTTAAAGTGTTGATTTTATTGTTAACCACTGCTTACAGAATTTGTTCAATATGGGCACAGGAGACTTCAGTGAGAATGACAGTTCAAGCCCCTGGCAGACCATTCAGATTTAGTTGTTCTGCAGTCTTCCTAAATTGCTTAAAGCAAATGATGGAATGGTTCCTTTGAAAAAGGGGCCGTAATTGATTTCCTTTCCTAGCTGTTCCCGATCCAACCTCATGGTCAGTGTCCAGTGACCTTATGATCAACAATGTATTAAACTGTTAGTCTCCACCATGCCACCAAGAAAGGTTGCAGAGAAATGTGCCATGCAGAGAGATGTGCCATTGAGGGTGACATGAACAATCCGATGTTTTGTCCTAGATATTAGAATGACCACCTTCTCAATAAAAGATGTAAGTGCTCTGAGACCTTGCTTTGCAAGACCTGAGTAGCAATTCACATGGTGATCCAAGCAGAGATGATATGGGTATCATAATATTCCCAATGGAACTGTTAATCTTGGTATTCCGACCTTGATGTGGTGATGAGGAGACAGAATAAAGCCCCACTAGTAAGATGGCTCCCATTTTACAGTGGAACATAAATAGGTTCAAGCTACATGTGGAGGAACTGTTAATTCAGGCATATCTTTTGGAAAATTTGCACCTGGATTTTCTGCACTGTATAGATAGAAGTATACCTTCATAACTGTATTTCCCATTGTAATGCAACGGTTTCTGTCAATTTTCAAGCTCTTATGCATGAAAGGTTTTCTTATTTCATGTTTAGGTATATCTTGTGCACATGTTTGAGAAACACATTTTAACTTACCTCACATCCCTAAGGTAAGAAACCGGACTCACATTTGAAAGAATGACAGTTCAAGCCCCTGGCAGACCATTCAGATTTAGTTGTTCTGCAGTCTTCCTAAATTGCTTAAAGCAAATGATGGAATGGTTCCTTTGAAAAAGGGGCCGTAATTGATTTCCTTTCCTAGCTGTTCCCGATCCAACCTCATGGTCAGTGTCCAGTGACCTTATGATCAACAATGTATTAAACTACAATCATCCTTTCCTTAACACCATATGTTTTATTGTGTGTGTATGGGGGGGGGGGGGGGGGGGGGGTGCGCGCAGCAACTGTACAGCAAAATGTTGAGCACAAAATTGTTTTCAGTTACCAAAAATATGCTCTGTTTTGGTTCCATAATATGATCTTTTATGGCATGGTTTTATTGGCTCTACACTCATCCCCCCCCCCCCCCCCCCCCCCCCCTTATAGGACCTTGATAGTTGCTGGGTTTGCTCTCCTATGAACTTTCGAGAGACATGACAAAGTTTCTTATTTTTGAGCAGGAAGTTGGAGGAATTTCAATGAATTTTCCCATGTTAATTTTCCAGCACATTGTTCTTCTTCGTATTATGAACTATGTGACCCAATTTAATCACCATTATTTAACAAATAATAATTAAAATCTAATTTAAGTACTATACCCTATATTGTCCCCAGTCTCTTCATAGGAATATTCTCATTTTTGTAGGATGCTATTGTTCACATCCACGTAATAGTATTGCATGTAGAGAATTATTTTTATTGTGTAAATTGTCAATTCGCTGTGATGTTTATACTCCTGGATGATTGTTAGCAACCGTTAATGGCTCGCAGGCTGTCTCATCATTTGATGCGACAGCATCATGAAAGTCAAACTGTATCGTCCATGACAATGTTTGTGGGTTAACACACAGAAAGTGAACAAGAGCATTGGTCCATGTTACTATATGGAAACGGAGAATGAATCCGGCTTCACAGACACAACTATTGTGATGCCACAGCTTGTGGATTTCTGTTGTGGCACCACGAGAGATTTTGTGGAGCGATTAATCAGGGGCTACAAACATATTTTTAAAAGAAATGCCATCTGCAAACTAACCACCAGTTAACACACAAATATCATCTGCAGACACGCCACTGTTCCAAGATTTTAGAATGTTATTTTACTCCTTGATGTAAGAGTTTTGAATAAATAATTATAACAAAACACTCAGAGGCTATTTTCTACATGTAATTGGCAATTTATACAGTGCTTGGTCTCACAAATCACGAATTTTATGTGACTTCTTTTTTAAGTTACATAGTAAGTTTAATATCTAAAACTCTTTCAAGATTGAGTAATTGGCCTACAACATTGATTTGCAAATATTGCTGCTCCCCCTCCTCCCACTCCTTCAAATGGGGTAAAATATGGCACGGAAATCTGTATTCTTGCTTTGCTAAATACGTGTGTCAAATGATATTTTTCATTTATATTTTATGGGAGGGTCTCGTGTTCTGGTGGTAAAGTGTGTTCTTGGAAACATTTTTGTGATCTTACAAGGTAACATATTCAAGAAAACTCAACTAAAAACTTCTTGTAGCTAGTGTTCACACTCGTTTAAACTTTTTAAATTAAATCGTGGTCGCATTTTACCTGTCTGACATTATTTATTTGTTCAATCCAAAATTGTAATTTCGACCATGTGGCCATTATCAGTTGGAAATAATGGCGCTTTAGCACTTGGCAAAGCCTAGAAATTATCTAACAAGACACAAGCTGGTTTCATATTATTCTGTTCCTGTTTAGATCATCTTGTATGTATTGAACCCTTTGAATAGCATTGGAAGTATGTTGCTCTTATGCTGCATAATTTTTGCTCACAACCATAGTACATTATTAGGTGAGGTAAATGGTTCCATATTTGTTGTTTTATGTAAAACAGAAGTGGGTTTCATTGCATAGTATTTTGTGGACTGTCTATTCTGACGGTTCCTGGAGCCACTCTGTAGCAATTCTGGACCTGTGGGATGTTGCATTGTCCTGCTGGAATTGCTCAAGTCCATTGGAATGCATCATGAACATGAATGGAAGCAGGTGATCAGACAGGATGCTTACTTACATTTCAACTCTCTGAGTCATATCAGGTGTCCCTATCACTCCAACTGCGCATGCCCCACGGCATTACAGTGTTTTCTAAAAGTGCCTAGTAAGTTAGATATACATGAATTGCTGCATCAATCTGAATTTGACAGATATGTGAAAAATTGAAGCTGTTGTCAGACTGCGTAAGAAGAAAGATATTTAAACTGGAATGCTAGGAAAAGAGATTTAAGGCATTAGTTGTAGTTTCATATATCCTTGAGGGTGTCGAAGACAGGTGGAAAATATGATATGGCTTTACAATTATTAAAGTTACTAGGTTATTGTTGGCAATGGAAGGAGTGTATCCAAAGCGTTTAGTTGTCACTATGCATAGAGAATGTTGCCGAGCTTTTGGATGGATCTTTCAGAGCTGATGCAAGCACTCAGCACATCCTACTCCAATCGTATCAGACGCGGTACCACCTGTGAAAGCAGTCATATCATATACAAGCTCTGTCATAACTTCTGCACAGCCTTTTATATTCAGGTCTTAACACTACATTTCTTTAGAAAGTCTGAGTGAGTGGACTAATGTGAAAGGATAGTGTGTTACTAAGACAGATTGTTCATTAAGGCAGTGGGTATGTACTGAGGACTAATCGAATTCAGTTTTTTTTATATATGTTTTCTGACAACTCCAGCAAGAGGACAAGTTTGTGATGTCGGGCTCAAAGTCAATGTTGTGTTGTTGTTGTTGTTGTTGTTGTTGTTGTTGTTGTTGTCTTCAGTCCTGATACTGGTTTGATGCAGCTCTCCATGCTACTCTATCCTGTGCAAGCTGCTTCATCTCCCAGTACCTACTGCAACCTACATCCTTCTGAATCTGCTTAGTGTACTCATCTCTCGGTCTCCATCTACGATTTTTACCCTCCACACTGCCCTCCAATGCTAAATTTGTGATCCCTTGATGCCTCAAAACATGTCCTACCAACCGATCCCTTCTTCTAGTCAAGTTGTGCCACAAACTTCTCTTCTCCCCAATCCTATTCAATACCTCCTCATTAGTTACGTGATCTATCCACCTTATCTTCAGTATTCTTCTGTAGCACCACATTTCGAAAGCTTCTATTCTCTTCTTGTCCAAACTAGTTATCGTCGATGTTTCACTTCCATACATGGCTACACTCCAAACAAATACTTTCAGAAACAACTTCCTGATACATAAATCTATATTCGATGTTAACAAATTTCTCTTCTTCAGAAACGCTTTCCTTGCCATTGCCAGTCTACATTTTATATCCTCTCTACTTTGACCATCATCAGTTATTTTACTTCCTAAATAGCTAAACTCCTTCACTACTTTAAGTGTCTCATTTCCTAATCTAATTCCCTCAGCATCACCCGATTTAATTGGACTACATTCTATTATCCTCGTTTTGCTTTTGTTGATGTTCATCTTATATCCTCCTTTCAAGACACTGTCCATTCCGTTCAACTGCTCTTCCAAGTCCTTTGCCGTCTCTGACAGAATTACAATGTCATCGGCGAACCTCAAGGTTTTTACTTCGTCTCCATGAATTTTAATACCTACTCCAAATTTTTCTTTTGTTTCCTTTACTGCTTGCTCAATATACAGATTGAATAACATCGGGGAGAGGCTACAACCCTGTCTCACTCCTTTCCCAACCACTGCTTCCCTTTCATGCCCCTCGACTCTTATTACTGCCATCTGGTTTCTGTACAAATTATAAATAGCCTTTCGCTCCCTGTATTTTACCCCTGCCACCTTTAGAATTTGAAAAAGAGTATTCCAGTCAACATTGTCAAAAGCTTTCTCTAAGTCTACAAATGCTAGAAATGTAGGTTTGCCTTTTCTTAATCTTTCTTCTAAGATAAGTCGTAAGGTCAGTATTGCCTCACGTGTTCTAACATTTCGACGGAATCCAAACTGATCCTCCCCGAGGTCTGCATCTACCAGTTTTTCCATTCGTCTGTAAAGAATTCGCGTTAGTATTTTGCAGCCGTGGCTTATTAAACTGATAGTTCGGTAATTTTCACATCTGTCAGCACCTGCTTTCTTTGGGATTGGAATTATTACATTCTTCTTGAAGTCTGAGGGCATTTCGCCTGTCCCATACATCTTGCTCACCAGCTGGTAGAGTTTTGTCATGACTGGCTCTCCCAAGGCCGTCAGTAGTTCTAATGGAATGTTGTCTACTCCGGGGGCCTTGTTTCGACTCAGGTCTTTCAGTGCTCTGTCAAACTCTTCACGCAGTATCGTATCTCCCATTTCGTCTTCATCTACATCCTCTTCTATTTCCATAATATTGTCCTCAAGTACATCGCCCTTGTATAAACCTTCTATATACTCCTTCCACCTTTCTGCCTTCCCTTCTTTGCTTAGAACTGGGCTGCCATCTGAGCTCTTGATATTCATACACGTGGTTCTCTTCTCTCCAAAGGTCTCCTTAATTTTCCTGTAGGCAGTATCTATCTTTCCCCTAGTGAGATACGCTTCTACATCCTTACATTTGTCCTCTAGCCATCCCTGTTTAGCCATTTTGCACTTCCTGTCGATCTCATTTTTGAGACGTTTGTATTCCTTTTTGCCTGCTTCATTTACTGCATTTTTATATTTTCTCCTTTCATCAATTAAATTCAATATTTCTTCTGTTACCCAAGGATTTCTAGCAGCCCTCGTCTTTGTACCTACTTTATCCTCTGCTGCCTTCACTACTACATCCCTCAGAGCTACCCATTCTTCTTCTACTGTATTTCTTTCCCCTATTCCTGTCAATTGTTCCCTTATGCTCTCTCTGAAACTCTGTACAACCTCTGGTTCTTTCAGTTTATCCAGGTCCCATCTCCTTAATTTCCCACATTTTTGCAGTTTCTTCAGTTTTAATCTACAGGTCATAACCAATAGATTGTGGTCAGAGTCCACATCTGCCCCTGGAAATGTCTTACAACCTAAAACCTGGTTCCTAAATCTCTGTCTTACCATTATATAATCTATCTGATACCTTTTAGTATCTCCAGGGTTCTTCCACGTATACAACCTTCTTTCATGATTCTTAAACCAAGTGTTAGCTATGATTAAGTTGTGCTCTGTGCAAAATTCTACTAGGCGGCTTCCTCTTTCATTTCTTAGCCCCAATCCATATTCACCTACTATGTTTCCTTCTCTCCCTTTTCCTACACTCGAATTCCAGTCGCCCATTACTATTAAATTTTCGTCTCCCTTCACTATCTGAATAATTTCTTTTATTTCATCGTACATTTCTTCAATTTCTTCATCATCTGCAGAGCTAGTTGGCATATAAACTTGTACTACTGTAGTAGGTGTGGGCTTCGTATCTATCTTGGCCACAATAATGCGTTCACTATGCTGTTTGTAGTAGCTTACCCGCATTCCTATTTTCCTATTCATTATTAAACCTACTCCTGCATTACCCCTATTTGATTGTGTGTTTATAACCCTGTAGTCACCTGACCAGAAGTCTTGTTCCTCCTGCCACCGAACTTCACTAATTCCCACTATATCTAACTTTAACCTATCCATTTCCCTTTTTAAATTTTCTAACCTACCTGCCCGATTAAGGGATCTGACATTCCACGCTCCGATCCGTAGAACGCCAGTTTTCTTTTTCCTGATAACGACATCCTCCTGAGTAGTCCCCGCCCGGAGATCCGAATGGGGGACTATTTTACCTCCGGAATATTTTACCCAAGAGGATGTCATCATCATTTAATCATACAGTAAAGCTGCATGTCCTCGGGAAAAATTACGGCTGTAGTTTCCCCTTGCTTTCAGCCGTTCGCAGTACCAGCACAGCAAGGCCGTTTTGGTTAGTGTTGCAAGGCCAGATCAGTCAATCATCCAGACTGTTGCCCCTGCAACTACTGAAAAGGCTGCTGCCCCTCTTCAGGAACCACACGTTTGTCTGGCCTCTCAACAGATACCCCTCCGTTGTGGTTGCACCTACGGTACGGCCATCTGTATCGCTGAGGCACGCAAGCCTCCCCACCAACGGCAAGGTCCATGGTTCATGGGGGGGGGGGGGGGGAGGGGGGGGGGGAATGTTGTGTTATGTAATTAATAACATTATTGTTCAGTGAATGGAACACTGTGATGCATTTTTGAATAGATTTTAGGAGAGGAAATGAATTACTGAATAAAAAATACAGGGTGCCATGTTATATGAACAGGGAGTCACTGGCAAACCATTAAGTGGAAGAGCTGTGTGATGTCTGTGACAGTTGTTCCCAAATCTGGTAATATGTTACTTTCCTACTTGAACAGTGGCAGACTTTTGTAATTTTTAATTCTCAGAACACTTCTAAATTTTTGTTGCTGCTATTCCATTTTGAGTTTCCTAAGTCAAGTTGTTGAATTCGTCTTGTCAAGGAATGTAGATTCACCCAAAAATGTGTTAGCGTACAAAATTCTTGTTCAGTTGATTTTATAGTGTTTTTTGTCTCGTCAGGCTGGGACCCTTATTAAGTGAGATAAATTGAAAGATACAGAACATTCAAAACAGAACATTATGAGCGTATAGGTCTATTTAGCAAGCACAAGTATGTCACAAAGATGCTTGTCAAACTCCAGTGGCAGAAGGTAGACGGGATGTATTCTGGGTATATGTTAAAATTTTGAGGGCATTTGTCCCAAGAAGGGACAAACAACATAACACTTTCTCCTGCACACGTGTTGTGGAATGACTGTGGGAGGATAGTTGGACAAAATCAAATTCTTACAGAATCATACTGATAGTCATTTCTTTTCATGCTCTATTTGTGAATAGAATGAAAAAGGAGCAAATAATAGTGTTACTTGAAGCACCCTGTGCTATACGCTATAAGGTGGCTTGTGAAATAAATGTAGGTTTAGTCACATTTGTTTGCAGTTTGTAAGGTGAGTACCTCTGTAAATAACAGTAATAAAAAACCATGTAAATAGTCATGTTGCTGAAAGTAAAATATTTCATTTCAAATAAATAAGTCAGTGAATTCCTTTCTTTATGTGGTGGTCTTGGATTTAATTTCTTGTTAATTTTTGACTCAAACAAGTGAATCAAAAAAATGAAAGCAGTTTGTCATTTTTAGATGGAGGTAAACTATCGGGCAGCAGTAAAAGAAGTAGTATGCAAAGCAGAGGTAGCACTTCGAGTTTAATTGAACAACGAAGTATTACTCCTCGTTCCCAACCAGCTACACCAAGGTAAATTTTCATATTCACATATTTTGGCTATGATTTTACTTTAGTTTGTGATACTCTCTCATAACTTGGTTTGGAGAAGTAATGATGATAATGGGATCCACAGGTTTTTGCAAAATATATTTCTTATTAACTTTTTCACTTTGTGCTGTTTTCAGTGAGACTTGACTCTATTTAGTGTCCCAGTTTCTGTTTGATTCTCATGACAGAATATTTATCAAGGTTCCTTTTGTTCACACTGTTATCTTAATCTACATGTTTCTCACTTGAGAATATGGAAACAAAGCACTGTGCATGTCTTTCCACAGTTTTTTTTTGCCTTCTGTGATGCAGAGCTGATGTATTAGAGGGCTATAGGTGAAAAGGTTTGTGCAGTGCTTTTGTTATTACATTTACATTAGATGAAAGTGCACATGAAGGTTGCAGTATTAAACCCAAACAGGTTACTTGTTCTCAGTCAGCTTAGACATTAAGTCGAGATTCATTGATAATAGCACAGAAGAAACATATTTTGGAGAACTATCAGAAATTAATTATGTTTTGCAAGACAAAATCCCATTTTCCTGTGTATGAAGTAATAACTGAAATGAAATCTAAGGTGTTGGTAATAAATTATGGGGAAATATTTACTTTGTAAGAAAAATCAAAAGTATTTTCTAAGGAAGATCTTCAAGTTTTCATCCACTGTGCCTTTTATGTCATTTCTTTTTTATGCCTTTGGCCATTTGCAGTTTAGTGTTCTTCATATTGACATTTCCGTATTATTTTTTTAAAACCTCGCTATCAGTGTCATACAGAAGAGTGTTTTTGAATTATTTCATGTAAATTGTGGAATACATTCTACAAATATCACAAGTTATTACAACTAATGTTGCAGTTTTTTGATTATTTTGTGGATCTCTGCGAATTGCCAGTTCAAGAAATTTTTATCCCAGTGTAAGAATATACATGGCCTATAGTAACGCCTACATATGTAGATTTGTGAGCAGTGGCAGTTATCTATTTTGCGTATGAATCTAGGAAAAAGTATGAGCTACAATGGATTGCTTAGCAGTATTGTAATAATTATTTGTTATATTTGTACAGTATAGTGTGGAGCTCTGTAGTCCTGAATGTAGGCATATCTTGTTACGTTTTAACAGCATTCATCTAATAATTAAAAATGCCAGTGAAGTATTATAGCCAGTAAATGAAATGGCACAATTTTTGACATAGCGTGCACGGTCACTTAGATTTCATAATTTTAGCCTATGAATTGTACATGCTTCCATGAAGGAAAGTAGTAGTAATGTCGCATTTGACTGGTAGAACAAAATTGCTTGTTTCTCACGTATGTTTTCATGATAGAGACAATTTTAGTTTTTCACTTACTTCCACTTTATGTTTCACTCTAATGAGTTCTCAGACTATAAACTCTATCTCTGTAGGAACGTGGTCAGTTTTAGTTTAGTAAACACTTTGAGTATATCAGTTTGTGAAGTTTCTGTAATTGAAACATTGTACACACTGTTTCCTCACTCCCTCCAACCCTTTGTGCGCCCCCCCCCCCCCCCCCCCCCGTTTCTCCTCATCCTCTTGTGGTATTAAGAAAACTATCTCTGCTGGGGTGCTTTGCATTTTTTGTATACAACAGTGACTAACAGCGCATTTCTTCAGAGCCATGGTATTTATCACTTTGTGCTACACTACACTCCTGGAAATGGAAAAAAGAACACATTGACACCGGTGTGCCAGACCCACCATACTTGCTCCGGACACTGCGAGAGGGCTGTACAAGCAATGATCACACGCACGGCACAGCGGACACACCAGGAACCGCGGTGTTGGCCGTCGAATGGCGCTAGCTGCGCAGCATTTGTGCACCGCCGCCGTCAGTGTCAGCCAGTTTGCCGTGGCATACGGAGCTCCATCGCAATCTTTAACACTGGTAGCATGCCGCGACAGCGTGGACGTGAACCGTATGTGCAGTTGACGGACTTTGAGCGAGGGCGTATAGTGGGCATGCGGGAGGCCGGGTAGACGTACCGCCGAATTGCTCAACACGTGGGGCGTGAGGTGTCCACAGTACATCGATGTTGTCGCCAGTGGTCGGCGGAAGCTGCACGTGCCCGTCGACCTGGGACCGGATCGCAGCGATGCACGGATGCACGCCAAGACCGTAGGATCCTACACAGTGCCGTAGGGGACCGCACCGCCACTTCCCAGCAAATTAGGGACACTGTTGCTCCTGGGGTATCGTCGAGGACCATTCGCAACCGTCTCCATGAAGCTGGGCTACGGTCCCGCACACCGTTAGGCCGTCTTCCGCTCACGCCCCAACATCGTGCAGCCCGCCTCCAGTGGTGTCGCGACAGGCGTGAATGGAGGGACGAATGGAGACGTGTCGTCTTCAGCGATGAGAGTCGCTTCTGCCTTGGTGCCAATGATGGTCGTATGCGTGTTTGGTGCCGTGCAGGTGAGCGCCACAATCAGGATTGCATACGACCGAGGCACACAGGGCCAACACCCGGCATCATGGTGTGGGGAGCGATCTCCTACACTGGCCGTACACCTCTGGTGATCGTCGAGGGGACACTGAATAGTGCACGGTACATCCAAACCGTCATCGAACCCATCGTTCTACCATTCCTAGACCGGCAAGGGAACTTGCTGTTCCAACAGGACAATGCACGTCCGCATGTATCCCGTGCCACCCAACGTGCTCTAGAAGGTGTAAGTCAACTACCCTGGCCAGCAAGATCTCTGGATCTGTCCCCCATTGAGCATGTTTGGGACTGGATGAAGCGTCGTCTCACGCGGTCTGCACGTCCAGCACGAACGCTGGTCCAACTGAGGCGCCAGGTGGAAATGGCATGGCAAGCCGTTCCACAGGACTACATCCAGCATCTCTACGATCGTCTCCATGGGAGAATAGCAGCCTGCATTGCTGCGAAAGGTGGATATACACTGTACTAGTGCCAAGATTGTGCATGCTCTTTTGCCTGTGTCTATGTGCCTGTGGTTCTGTCAGTGTGATCATGTGATGTATCTGACCTCAGGAATGTGTCAATAAAGTTTCCCCTTCCTGGGACAATGAATTCACAGTGTTCTTATTTCAATTTCCAGGAGTGTATTTTATTGAGAAAAAAATATGATACTCTAGGCTTTCTTGAAAGTATCTTTCTAAATTATTCTTATATTTATCACAACTTCATAAAATAACTGTACTACTGCTCTGTGAAGATACCACCATGAGGCCGATCAGTGACTAATCTTTCGGTGCAAAACACTATGGTTGCATGGTGGAGCTATTGACAGAGGGGCAAGGGGCACAGTAAAAGGAAAGTGCCCTGTGTGTATGCACAGCAGAAGTAGCCAGATCCTAAAAGCAAATGTCAGTTATCTCATTGTTACTGTAGTAAGTGGCCCAATGGTGGAGTTCAGTCTGTGCTAACATTGGTCTGTGACTTCTCTTGACATGAACAAAGTGGGTGCTGAGACTAAACATCACCCACTGCCACATAATAATTGCATATAACTATTTGTGGTCTCCACATTATAGGGTTTGATTGTCACACACAAATATTTTAATACAAATTAAAGCAAAACTGCAGCTCTGTTAACTCACAGGAGTGCAGTAGATACTATATTCCAAATGGCTGCCTAAATTTTGTTGTATTTTCACTATGTATTCAAATGTCAACGTCTTGCACAATTTAAAATGTGTATCTTAAAAGTGGGCAATGAAAGGACGAGAAGAAGCAAAATAAAAGCTAGTGAGATGGAAACTTTTGAGAAATAGAGGGTGTTTCCATGATGATGACACAAACATTCAGGTATGATGGAGAAGGGTAAATTTGAAGTAAGATACCCTGGTCCAGAAACACCAGAGTCAAAAGTTATAAGCAAAAATTGTTCTGATATCTCTGACAGTGAACTGCTTTTACTGCAGGCTCTTTGCTTTTCATATTTTGGTAGGAGTTAGTATGGACTAAACCAATTGGAAATGTCAAGTAAACATGGGCAATAAAGTGCTTGCCTTAGGAACTATGAGCACTTCTTCAGTGGAGGAGATGTGTTTCACAGTAGCGAAGATGAAAAAGTGTTCATAGCTCTTAAGGTATATATTTTAGAGTCCATGTTTATAAGACAATTTTTTTCTTGTTGTGGTCCATATTACCACCCCCCAAAAGATGCAAAAGAAATAGCTTGCAGTAGAAGAGGTCCTCTGTAAGAGGTATCAGAACGATTTTCACTTACAACTGTCAACTTGGTCGTTTCCAGACAAGGGTCCCTTGCCCCACATTGATACGTTTACCTCTTCTCCAATCTTCCCTGAAAGTTTTTAACATCATCACAGAATCATCCTGTGGTATTGGAATGATGATGATGGACAGGTTAAGGAATGAGAGGATCAGGGAATTAATGAAGGTGGAGGAAACATTACAAAATGGAATAGAGGAATGAAAGCTTACATGGTGCGGACATGTTAAGCAGATGGAAGAGAAGAGGATATCCATAAAGAAACACAAGATGAAATGAAAGGAAAAAGACCAAGAGGAAGACCAAGACACAGGTGGTTAGAAGAACTGAAGCACTGCATGCCAAAGGGAGGGGAGTTGATGGGAAGGCAGAAGACAATGGAGTGGCCTGTGTTCCAAACAGACCCAACTGTGTGTGATGATGATGATGATGATGATGATGGTGATGGTGATCTTAATCTTAAAAGCTTTAAGTTTGACATATTGAAAGTTAAGCTTTGCTTCCTGGAGCTTCAGTGAAGAAAATGAGAAGTAATTGTGACCTTTTCACTATTCTGACTAGGAACCGTATAACCAAAAGTCAGAAACATGGACTCACTTTGGATGGTGATGCTGTTCAATACCTTGTCAAAGGAAGGAGGATTATATGGTGGATTGCATTTTGATGGATATCAAACTTATGAAATTCATAAGAAATTAAGAATGACACAATTTGTTGATGACTTTAATGTTCCCTTTCTATATTACATATTCTTTTGATCTCATTAAATTGCTGCCCACAATCTTTAACTTGTGATGTGCGTATTAGCCAGTGTGATTCTCACACCACTTTGGGGGTCCACCTGGACTGTTATTCATATTGAGGGTAGTGGGTTTGTCAGTGACTCGTGGTGTTAAGCATATGTCATGAGTAAATGAGGAGCAGCACATGTTCCATAGAAATATTGTGTGTGAGCAAAATCCATTCTCCAACTCAGTGGCATCTTAAAAAGAAAATTATATTAAAAATATTCCTCCAAGAGAAGTGTTTTGCGCTTTGTATCCTTCACAGAATTCTTGAACTTAAAAAGTTGTGATGTGTTTGATTTGAGGACATATGAGTATTGACAGGAGAAAATAATTTTATTTTTTGGATTAAATTTGTGTTCTTTTCTCAAAGTGTATTTTTCAAGGGTTTTTTTGTTGTTGTATTATTTCATTGTTTTTCAGTACTGTGTTAAAAATGGAAGTATGCCCTTCCATTAAATTATGTTTATTAGGCATTAAATATCAAATTTATATACTTATTAATTTGCTGAATTAAGAAAAAGCACAGCTGGCGCATTTTGTTGGTTAGCGAGTTTTGTTGTGTATAGAAATTTGACAATGTTCACTTATCCTGCTAAAAATTGCTGTTCCACTAAATTCTGAAGGGATTTTTATCACTTCAGAATACTTGTATAGCTGAGGCCTGTCATGTAAGGTATACCTGACAGACTCTTAACCATAACAGCATTTATAGCATTTCTGACTACCATTCTAGGGTTGAAATGCTACCCAAGGACTGAGAACACAGGCTTCCATGGGTCTGTACCAATGAGAGTAATGAGCCTGAAGGTGCAATCGAGTGCATTTAACTGTATCTTCCATCCACTTTCTTAACATTATTCATAATCTTGCTAGTTTCTTCACCAAACATTTCACATGCCACAGTAAAAAAAAAAAAAAAAAACCATTTTCCATCTGGTCTTATTTTGAATGTAGTTAATGGGGATAGACTACTTTGAAGACTGTAAGTGCACACTCACATTCATTAAACCATTTGCATGTTTCTTAATGAACAAGGTGTCCACAAGAATTGAATTTATGTCTTCACTAGGAAGTGAATTAACATATTAAGTTTCTGTCATAGATAGCTGCTGCATATCATCACTGTGGAAGACTTGTACCATGTCTTCAAAATATTCTGCCATATAAGACCCTGCAGAAAGCTAAGAGTTACAACATGTTAACACTTCAAGAGGAAATGTCTTTGGCTCCCTCTTCTTCTAAATGGTTTCTCTTAGTAATATTCTCCAAAGTATTCTTTTAGTTAGGCAGTGCAGAGTTTCATTTGGGAAGTTCCTTTGAAAAATCATTTGCAACCGTATTTAGCTTGTATGTACCATATTTTGAAAGCTTCTATTCTCTTCTTGTCTGAACTGTTCATCATCCCCATTTCACTTCCATACAAGGCTACACTGCAAGCAAATATCTTTAGAAAAGGCTTCCTAACACTTTAACTATATTTGATGATAACAAACTTGTCTTCTCCATAAATTTTTTCTTGCCATTACTAGTCTACATTTTACATCCTCTCTGCTTCGGCCATCATCAGTTATTTTGCTGTGCAAATAGCAAAACTCATCTACTACTTTCAGTGTCTCATTTCCTAATCAGATTTGCTCAGCATCACCAGATTTAATTTGACTACATCAATTACCCTTGTTTTACTTTTGTTGATATTCGTCTTACATCCTTTTTTCAAGACATAGGCAATTCTGTTCAACTTTTCTTCCAGGTCCTTTATTGTCTCTGACAGAATTACAATGTCATTATAAAACCCCAAAGTTTTTATTTTTTCTCTCTGAACTTTAATTCATTCTCCAAATTTTTCTTTGGTATCCTTTACAGCTTGCCCAGTGTACAGATTGTCGTAATTTCAAATAGTGTATTCCAATTGACACTGTCAAAAGCTTTATCTAAATCTACCAAAGCTATAAATGTAGGTATGCCTTCGTGTATTGTATCTTATATGTCATAAGGCTTATATTGCTTGTGTATTCATACTTTTCTCCGGAATCCCTTTTAATCTTCCCCGAGGTTGGCTTCTACCAGTTTCTCCATTCTTCTGTAAATAATTCATGTTATTATTTTGCAATTATTACTAGTAGTTTGGTAATGTTCAAACCTGTCAGCACCTGTTTTCTTTGAAATTGTGAATGATTACATTCTTCTCGAAGTCTGAGGGTATTTCTCCTGTCTCACATATCTTGCAGTCCAGGCAGAGTAGTTAAGATATCACAAGGACATCAGTAGTTCTGACAGAATCTCCAGGTGCCTTGCTTTAAGTAGGCTACTAAAGTTTTCTCACAGACTCATATCACCCATCCCATCTTCATCTACTTCCTCTTCCTGTTGTATAATATTCCCTTCATTTAAATTGTAATATTGATTATTATAGTCTTCTAAAGCACTCAGTGTTCCATGAGCACACTGTATTGAGTTTCCTGTGTCAAGTACCTGTATACATGCAACAATGCAACAAAAATTTTTTGTTCATTCCATGCCTCAACTGTCTTCAGTAACATTGTCAGTGATATTATCATCTAGCTAGTTGCTGCATCACTTCATTCTTTTGTTGTTTTTGTACTGAAGTGACAACTGTCGTCCAAATTGCTTTTACACACATTAAATAAATTAATTCCATTGTTAGCATTTGATTTAAAAAGGAACTTAATTTGAACCTGTACTAACATGATTTATTACGTTATTAAAAGTATTGTGACAAACTGGAAACTGTAATTTATCATGCTGTTTACTATTAGTTAGCACAGCATACATTTAATGATTTTCTCTTTCCCTAGCGGGAAATATTTGTTTTCTTGTTAGTTGTGGAAATTTGCTTTTAAGAACATTTCCATAGTACTTTGAGTCAGATATTCACAGTCATATTTGTTTTTCTTGCCCACTTCAAAGCTGCCACACACTAATGTTCTTAGATCTATTTTTCTTGTGCTTTTCACTCTGAACATGTTTGAAAACAGTATATTTTCTGTCTCATGATGCCCTACTGTTGTTGTATTTAAAGAATACTATAGATTTATCAGGAGCTTACAGACCATCAGCCTCAAATTCAAGTGCTTTGTAATTGGCAGTAATTGCATTCATTTGGCATTTTTGTAACTGCAAGTCCTGCTTCAGCTAATGCATTCAGAGTAACAGAGGGTGGTGCAGTGATCTTTGGACAAAGATCTGAAACAATCACCATGCACTGCCAAATACCTTGCAGTGAGACAAATTTTGACTCTATAGACACATTTGCTTTCAACACAGACACTTTTGAAACTACTTTGACTGCAATGTCCACACAGCTCAGTAACTATTCAATAGCATTTATGTTAGTTAATATAAACTATCTGATCAAAAGTATGTGGGCAGCTTTTAGTGAACATCAACATGGGGGTGTCCACCCTACATTTCTATGATGGCTCAAATTCTGCTGGCAACATTTTCAGTGAAGTCTCTGAATGCATCTGGAGTAATGGCAGCCCATTCTTCCCCAGGAGCCAAAACCAGAGGAAGTTGTTACTTGGATACTTGAGTCTGAAGCAAAGTTGACAATATAATTCATTCCAGATGTGTACCATTGTGTTAAAATTGGGTCTCTGGGCATGCCCTTCCATTTCAAGAATGTTATTGTCCACAAACCATTGCCTGAGAGATGCTGTTTATGACAGGGTGTGTTGTCAAACTAATGCAGTCATTGCCTCTGAATTGTTCCTCTGCTGTATGCAGTATTCAGTGCTGTGAAATGTTTTCATATCCTTCTGCATATGGCATTTTCTAAAGTGCGATAAGGGGACCACACACCAATCCCCAAAAACACCCAATACCACATACTCTGTACTTCAGTGGTGTCCTAAAAGTAATGGCAGGTAGCGTTCTCTGGGCATTTGCCAAAGCCAAACACTTCCATTGGATTGGCACAAGGTATAACATGATTCTTCACTCAAAATTGGAGATGGGAAACTCGTTCATCCTTGGGAACTAGTTCACTGGTGAGTGCTCTTTTTTGGGTACCATTCATTTTTACTTGTTCGCCATTCATTTGTGCTTGGTGTATGGTTATTATGAAAAAATGATAATTAGTAGCATAGGTGACTGAAGATGGAATGTGCCAACAGGGGGCACTTACCTCCCCCCTGGAGTACAGAATTTTTATTCAGAACAGAATTCTCACACACCTGTAATTTTCATGATTCTGCAAAACCTCTCATTTAGCCAACTGCAGTGTTATGTGGCTGATCACTGTGGAATAATATTAGGTGGTGCACAAAAAACAGGCCCCAAGTACAGACTGCTCGGCAATTACGCACGATTTGTTGACTGCTATGAGCAGAATAGATAAACATGTAATAATTAGGCAGTGAAGAAATAACAAATAACCTAATGCAAACAACTACTACTTTGAAACAATAGATGACGATTGGTGGGAGACAATGTATTGAATCTCAATGTAGACAAGTGTAATGTGCTGCAAAAACATAGAAAGAAAGATCCCTTGTCATTTAGCTACAATATAGCAGGTCAGCAACTGGAAGTAGTTAATTCCATAAATTATCTGGGAGTATGAATTAGGAGTGATTTAAAATGGAATGATCATATAAAGTTGATTGTCTGTAAAGCAGATGCCAGACTGAGATTCATTGGAAGAAGCCTAAGGAAATGCAAATCCGAAAACAAAGGAAGTAGGTTACAGTTCGCTTGTTTTCCCACTGCTGGAATACTGCTCAGCTGTGTGGGATCTGTACCAGATAGGGTTGATAGAAGAGAGAGAGAAGATCCAACGGAGAGCAGCGCGGTTCATTACAGGATCATTTAGTAATCGTGAAATTGTTACGGAGATGATAGGTAAACTCCAGTGGAAGACTCTGTAGGAGAGATGCTCAGTAGCTCGGTACGGTCTTTCGTTGAAGTTTCGAGAACATACCTTCACCAAGGAGTCAAGCAGTATATTGCTCCCTCCTATGTATATCTTGCAAAGAGACAATGAGGATAAAATCAGAGAGATTAGAGCCCACATAGAGGCATACCAACAATCCTTCTTTCCACGAACAATACGACACTGGAATAGAAGGGAGAACAGATAGCGGTACTCAAGGTACCCTCCGCCACACACCATCAGGTGGCTTGCGGAGTATGGATGTAGATGAGCAGTCTAGTGCTCGAGGCCAATTTTTTGTGCGCCACCCTATACCACTGAAATAATATTGTAGAAGTTATCATACTCTCTTTACAAAAGGTGACACCAGGCACACGATTATGGAGCATGGGCTTCATTCGGTTGTACGTTGGTCTGCCTTCCATAACACTGAACATGCCGTTTTATGTTGGATAAAAAAAAAAAGACAGAAAATGGCCACACGTGTGTGTGTGTGTGTGTGTGTGTGTGTGTGTGTGTGTGTGTGTGTGTGTGTGTGTGTGTGTGTGTGCGCGCGCCGACTTCCTTTGCATATGTAATAACAAAAAAGACTTGCCTTTTTACAAGTATTTCTTCTGTTGTTCATCAAAATAGGGAAGTAAGCTGATATGCCATTTTGTTACCTGGAAAAATGTATGTATTACATACCACGTAATTTTTATGTAATTTATGTAATTATAAAATACATTTTAATTACCGGTTGTGGACGCTGAGTGGAATACGAAAAGAACCAGAAGTTCAGAGTTGATAAAAGGTTTGAAACAGATTTAGAATGGACGTGCGCAGTGAACAAAATGAACAACAACTTGATACTGAACTAACTGTGAGCAGCTGGCAGTGGAACTGCGATGACTGGCCATGCGAAGTAGGAAAAGTTTGGCCGAGCAAGACCAAGACCAAGACAGACGGGAATGGGACTGAGGCTGGAAGGAGACCAGCCGATGTGCCGTTGCGGGAACGAGACCAACCGTTTCCCGTTTACAGGAACTATAGGTAGAAAGCCATGACTGAAGTGAACTATGAAAGACCATTCCTTAGAATTCGTTCCTTGCTCATTCCGTTTAACTTGGTGAACCTTTCCTTTGGAGCCGTTAGTTCTTGAACAACCCATCTCTACTTCAAATTATTCACTCACTACAACCACCCTTCCCATTGCTTGGCAGTCCCTGTCTGTCAGTAAGTGAGGACTGCCTGGTCTTGGTTTAGCTGTGGTTGTGCCTTCTACTTCAAAACACATCGCCAGCACTCAAACTGGGTAGCTCTAGAAGGACTGAAATGTTTCTGATGGATTTGTTACTCAGATAACATCTAATGACTAGTCTACGGTTGAAGGTACTGACCCCTTCTGACCGACCCATTCTGCTATGACTGTTTCTGTACTGACAACACTGTACTCGACACTTCCTTTTGTACTGGTGTGAGATCTAATGGTCAGTTCTGCGTTATATATGGATGTCCAGATATTTTTGAAGAGATGGTGTACATTATAAGCTGAGTTCACAATGTGTTACATATGGAGTTTTTGTGTTTGTATCCAGTCTACTTCTATGATAATTATGCTCATGTCATAGCTGTCTGTGGCTATAGCTTCAGAATTTTTTAATGCTGGGTGAGAGGCATTGATGCTATATATATTGTGGTTACTGAGCATGAACGAATGCAGAGGCATCACACAGAGGAATACAGTAATGAATGCTAAAATATATTCAGTAATAGGAATTTAAATGGCCATAAATATTTGCATGTTCAGAGATGCTGATTTATTATGTATTGGTGAAAATGAAACAGACATTCAACAGTGTTCATATAGTGATATGTGAAGCGATGTTTAATCATTACAACTGAGAGCAACATGACTCAGCTGACAACTACATGAGCTGTTGACATATCCTACAGATTGATTACTAGGCAGCCAAGATATGAATAGAAATATATGTACATAATCTTAAAACAACCAAGCAGTCTGAAGTTAGCACACTTGCTGTTCATTTATAGGTGCAAAAATAATTGTGTGCTTAATTCAGCATGATATGGAAACAGTAGAAAGTACTTACAAAGGGTCTGATTGACATAACTGGTATATGCGAGGAGGAATCCATGATATATAAGAAAAAAAAGCTTTAAATTTTCTTTGTCCGTCACCCTAAATGCAACGAAGTACTAGCGGAGCCGTTTTTCATAACCCTTCCATCTTCGCCATAGTCGTCGTACGGCGGAAACGGCAGTGGGTGCACCTGAGACGGTGTAGGTAGCCTAAAACAGGACACACGAGTTTTTCCAAGTCGGGGCGGCCGTAGTAAGTTGCTGCTGCTGGAGAAGTGATTGAAGTACCGCATCCGTAGATAAGTTACACGAAAAAAAAAAAAAAAAAAAACCTCACTGAAGTTGAACACTCGCAAGTTCTTGTCGCCAGTCGTGTTCTAACTGCAAACACAATAAAAAGACATGGTCATAGGAAACCAACAATTTATTTAGTCACGACGTGACATAAGTACTGTACAGTTTAGAAAACCTATACAAGACCGCCGGCCGGAGCCGGTACATGGCTGAATAAGAAGCATTTGCCCGCCAGGGGCAGCTTGCTATCGGCTGCAGGATCCCCCCCCCCCCCCCCCCCCCCCCTTCAGTGTGATTTCATCTACCTCGCCCCATATGGCAGTGGGCTGTTAGCAATACAGTTCTCCGCACTTCAGACAAGCGAATTAAATAAAATTTACGGTTGTTTTCTGTTGTAAATTAAAAATCAAAGATGGGCAGTTAAAAAACGGAAATATATACATTCTAAAAACACGTAGCAGGAAGTGAAACTCTTCTAATAAAAAAATCTAAGCGCTGCTCTTTCACTTAAAATCTGAAGGACGTGCGCTAGGGCGAGAGGTATTGCCATTAGAGAGAGTATGTTCCATAGTGTTGAGGGGTGTGGTAGAAACATAGGGGTCTCTTAGATAGCAAACACTTTGAACATGAGAATGACGAGCGGAGGTGGAGAGTGGGGAGGACAGAATGACTAGCAGTGTGTCTTGTGGGTAGACAGTGGATGTAAGAGGAAAGGGATGGGATGGATGGAGAAGGAAAGGGGAGACAATCCGTAATGTGGAGTGGGATAGGTGGGGAAGAATTTGTGTTGGTAGGAGCGATCGTCTGCTGGCGATACAGGATGAGTCTTATTGAACGTTGGTGAAGTCGCGCGTGATGTCATTATGACGTGTACACGCTGTTTCGAAGACGACAGAAGCTCTGTATCGACTTTTCTGATTGTTTGAGACGCTAAGCTGCCAGTATCCATTTTTGCAGACGAATTAAAAGAGCAGATAATTATATCTTCAGTTGGAAAATCGACTGCAATTTATTTTGAAAATGTGAACCTGCGAGGTTCTGAAAAATAAATAAATAAAAGCTCACAATACGCTTTTTAAACGGTAAATTTGGGAGTCAAAGGCTCAGTTAGTTAAATGAAGATATGCGGTGAAAGAGGTCCCTTGTTCGAAAGTACTGAGGGTCTACATTTGGTAAATGCGAAAATTGCCGCCAAGTAGCAGTGTGGTACAGAGTCCACTTTAAGCTCGACACAAGTAGGGAATGACCTTCGGAAATGGTTCAGTTGTTAAAATTAAAGACTGAGATATCCAGCGCCAAATCATATCCTCCATATTGTCAGTTAATTGTAATATCATTGAAGAAGTGCATCAGTGTGTCTGAAGTTGGCCAAGTACCGTTAGTTTATTTTAAGGATTATTGAATCTGAACACCAAACACACTTTGGAGATTTTCGATCTCACCAGGGGGGGGGGGGGGGGGGGGGGGAGAGAGAGAGACTGGTGCGAGTCTGACGTATTTGCCGTGAGACGCCAGGTAAGCCATTACTCACACCAAATGCTAAATTTAAATTATCATTTTGTTATTGTGTACATGATAGGTGCAGCATTTTTGCTGAAAATAGACGACCGAAGACCTTTTCCCTCAAATAACTGTTTCAAGTGAATGCACTTAGCTGACAATATTTGCAGACTGTTATTTATATCAGTAAAATGCAAAGTTATCACTCATGTTACACTTACATCTAACACATTTTAATATTTACGTGTGTACTTTCATTGCAGTTTCCAAATGATGATAATACTGAATTTAGCAATTCTATTTTCGATTAAAATTGGACGAATGTATTAAACTACCTGGAAAAATAATCTATGACATGCTATGCCCTTCTTCATCTATGTTTCGTTTGTCAGGGCAGACTACCTTTCTTTTATACATTGTTATTAGCCATCCCCTAACCTTTTAGAATTGTGATGAATGATGTCAAAAGACTTTGCATTTTACTGATATGATATGTGCAGCTAGTCGACAGGATGGAGGATATGCTTTGGCGTCAAGACATTTTAGTTGTTTTGGAGTTAAGAGTGAATCATTTCTGAAGATAATTCCCAACTTCCGTCAAGTTCAACGTGGATGCCGTACTGCGCTGCACGCTGCTACTTGGCAGCAATTTTCGCATTAAAAGACCCTCAGTAGTTCCGAATGCGGGAACTCTTGTCACCTCGTAACTACACTTAACGGACTAGCCACTGTGACGTTGATTCTTTGACTCCGAAACTCACCATTTACAAAGCCTATAGTGAGCTCCTGTTTTTTTTTTCTTCAAAAATTGGCACGTTCACATTTTCAAAGAAAATAAAGACATGAGTAGCTTCCAAAACTGCAGTGAATATACCAATTGAGAATATAATGAGCTGCTCCTTTAAAGAAGCGTGCACACGTTCAATATTTATTGACAATAGTAGTTTTTCAAACCTTCAATATCTTGAAGCGACTTCACACTATCAATAATATTGACAAAATTTTTCATTTAACCGCGCGATTTAACAAAGTCCTGCAATTATATTACCTATGGCTTGCAAGCAACAAGAACAGTGAAAAAGAGAAAACTGATCCGAGAATGATCGAAAAAAAGCAGCGACTGGTCATATGTTAATTTACTTACAAATCAGAACTACGCTCCCGGAAGGTGTCATAAATTATTTTCCGACGAGTCCTGCAAGACGTCAAGCGTTACTGAATCAGCGTGCAATTAAGGGGTCGTCACACGTTCCACAATATTGTCATCTCTTAATATATTGACCATCTGGGGGCGTGTGTTGACGTATTGCCAAAACTAGAAATATTGACGAGCAGTACTGATGGACCTCAAAATACTCTCAGTACATACTGAACGTGCGAGGTCAAGTATTGAAGGTATGACATTATTCTCCATTCAGATGTTCACAGCGCTTCAGGAACCAGCCACGCAGCGTTAGTGTGCACTGCTTATTTTTCAGTATGCCGTCATATATATATCACACCTCAGAATCAATTTTTAAGGAGTTTTTTAGCTGAAAAGAATTTTAATAGGCCTATGCAAGGATAATCATTGTATATACTATTTTAGTATGGTTAACGGACGATTCCCTATGACACTGCTTACAGTTCTCATCATACCGTTACACCAGCATGATATATTCTATATGCATTCTTTAAGAGTGGATACTTAACTGAACGTCCTGCACGGTTTGTAACTTCCAAGGGCTTCCCCTTCTATCTGGATCGTGCGAAACTTTGTGATCGCTATGGCGCGTCATTTTTCATTCGGTGTTCATGATGCACGTTAATGGTTTGTTTTGAACGTTTCTTGAAAGTCGACGATGTCCATTTTGTGAAGTGCAATACATACATACATACATACATACATCCCATAGAAGGTTGATCTCTGCGCCTCCCGGACATCCATTTTCTGTCGCCCATTTGGTGGATATTGCGAGTCATTAGCAGTTAATAGTTTTGTGACAGTCGTTAGAACAACACTTTCGAATGAGCCTTACTAAAGATTGGACTTGCGACCGAGCATTCAAGGGATTCCTTGTGGGAAAGAACGGAAAGTCCTCCTCCGCCGATAATTCAGTGACACACTTGCGTTTTGAAAATTCGCACGAGACGTTCCGTCCCGCCATTGGATTGCGGATGAAAGGAAGATATGACGTAACAGGTGCCATTGCGTGAGGAGAAGTGTTTAAAGCGTTGGACCAAAAACTGAGGACTATTGTTCGAAATACTGTACAAGTTAGGCCTTCGATAGAACACATTAGACAGTATCGTGTACTCTGGTAGACGGGCAACGAGCATCATAAGGAAACTTGGAAAAGGCATCAACAACCAAGAGGTGTCTTTTAAAAGTCTCGCAAAGTCGATACGGATTCTTTCCCAAGCTAACGTGGGTTGCAGCCAAGGAGGTTGACCGGGGGGGGGGGGGGGGGGGGGGCGCGGTGCGGCCTGTTGATTGGAACACTTCCGACAGGCCACGGCCAGGCGCTCCACCTCGCGATCAATACCCGGCCTGAACACGTGCCAGTTGCTTAGTTGAGGGGGTAGCCTACAGTTCATTTCACAAGATTTCGTGCAAACGTGACGTTTTGACGTCAACCTGTATCGAAGACGAAAGGAGCTGTCCATCGACTTAAGTGATCGTTCGGTTCACAACACGTGAGGCGCACAAACTTTCAAAACAGTAATATGCACCTCACGTAGGGAGAACTGGAGGTTACGCGTTTCCTTTAGTGCAGGCTACGCCAACAATAAGTTACGTTGTTTTTAAATGTGAAAAGTTATGCACACATGTGGTCTGGTCTTGGATAATGGCAAGATTAAAATTATTGACAAGAATTATCCCCTAAAGTTACTGAAAAAGTTGTATTAACTATTTTTCCTAATAAGCCTTAATCAATCCCGAAAGTGAGACGACTTCGTCATTTACATAGGGGAATGAGGGGGGGGGGGGGGTGTACTGAAGGCAGCCAGCATTGAATCATCCAGTAACGTATATATTCAACCATTTTCATTAAGGTGTCTCAGTACATAAGTTTATTTTTAGAAACTATGAAAACTAATTTCAGGAGTTGGTTTGTAATTAGAAAGGAGGTATAGCAATACTACCAGGCGAATTAAAGCAGCAGCTCATTTTATGTACAATGGATAAATGCCGTTGCAAAACACCAACACATTGAGGATGTCTCAAAAACGCGTATATACTGGAGAAATTTGGTGTAACGAAATGACAAGAAAAGCGCAATATCGGTGGATAAAAATATAATTTTATTGAAGATGTTCATTTCGAAAAGAGGAGTCCTAAGAGAACTAATTCGTAAATTGCGTATTGATTCATAGATGTCTGAGACTAAGTTGAGCGCTCGCACAGCAAGCGGCACATCTAATATTACAAAACATTTTTATTAAATTGATAAAGAAGTCCCAGAACCTTTTAGAGAGCCGAATACGAAAAATTTTGTAACTCCACGCTTATGACCACTAAACCACGATGAACCATCGAAATCACAGCCCTTGTATTGCAAGTTACAGCACATTAAGGCTTTAACTAACGACACGCCATTATCTGACATTATAACAAATCTTAGTAAGAACAGCGTCGTTTTAATAAATCTTCATTGCGCCGTTGCCTTCAAACAGCATACTTTCACAATACGCAAGTTACCATACGAAATTGCGGAATCAAATGTGGTTTTTCCGATTGAACGCAAACTAAAGTCGATAGCAGTTCCTGCGGTCTTCGATAACTGCATATGACGTAAACTGACGTCACTTTTGCCATATAAGTTCCACAACGGGTCGGATGCCGTGATCGGTGGAAGGTTAGGCCGCCCGTGTCGTGTCATGTGCACCACGTATTTAAGCACTGGGTCGGCAGCGATTGCGGAAGCAGTCCTGGAGTTGGTAATGGTTCAAATGGCTCTGAGCACTTTGTGACTCAACTGCTGTGGTCATCAGTCCCCTAGAACTTAGAACTACTTAAACCTAACCAACCTAAGGACATCACGCACATCCATGCCCGAGGCAGGATTCGAACCTGCGATGGTAGCAGTCCCACGGTTCCGGACTGCGCGCCTAGAACCGCGAGACCACCGCGGCCGGCAGTTGGTAATGGGGAAACCAGCAGTGTCTTGGTTCTGCATCAAGTTGAAAGCAACAATTCTTCCTGATCAAACAACGGACTGGGCCCCCATGGGCAGCCGTGACAATGCGTCCGCATTTGCGTGCTGCGACGCAATGCGGAAACGGATCTCGTAGTAATATCTGGACAAAAATAAGGCCCAACGTTGAAGGCGATGAGGAACTTTGTCAGGTAAAGCAGCTGAAGGGTGAAACTATGGGAGGATCTGGCGTGTGGGTCGCCGATTTTGATCAAGTATTGCAAGGATGTTCTATATTGAAAATAAAAAGATGTTTCGGCTTTTCCGAGACACGCCCCATTTTTTTTTTTTTTTTTTTTTTAAGATCCGTCGAAGTTGATGACGGAAAATGACATTTTCAATGCTGTACATCAAAAGATCTTTTTTAATATGGGGTCCAACGTTAACCATGTGGCGCATAGTGTCCACTACAGTGGACAGCTGTTAATGGTCGCCGGCCGCGGTAGTCTCGCGGTTCTAGGCGCTCAGTCCGGAACCGCGCTGCTGCCTCCCAAACCGCTGGTCCATGTTCGATCCTTGGTTGTGGCTTTTTTAGTCGATATTTTTTTTCGTTGCATCTGCTAATATTCTGATAATCTGAATACTTTTCTTTGCCTTTTTTGAAGTAAAACATCGGAGATGTGATTAAAAATCAAGGAAGTATACAATAATGTGTTGAAAGTTATCTTCATCATGATACACAGTACAAAAATATACCTAAAGTATATTATTGAGTAGTCCTACGCTACCGTCTTTCTTCTTCGAATTTGAAATTAGTTTCCTAAACTTACAGATAATCTTTTATGCTGTGTTTACACGAACATCTTGTGTTTTATTTATTTTGGTATACCATGATGTATTTCCTCAGTCAACTATAAATTTCACTGCAGGTTTCAGGAAACATTTTAGTTAATAATTGTGCGGATACAAGAGCACAATCTAAGGTTCTCTTAATTTCTGTCAGTGGCTAGAAATCGTAATACGTGTAACTAACAGCGTCTCTCATGACTATATTCCTTTCCGTTAATAATGTCTTCATGTTCAGCAGTTGCGAAATGTATAACTCACCCACTCTTACATAATTACGAACATCATAGGCTCTCAGCTGTTTAAGTGATGAAACGTGAATTTCTTTCCTCGCACTGGCCACCTCTTTGCTTTGCCTTGTTGCCCTTAACACAGCCAAGACATTTGTTTCTGTTTAAAACCAAGCAGGATCTCACAGAACATAAACAGCGATCGCTGAATGCAGTCGGTCGGGACGAGTGTAGGCTGCCACGAAATCGGTCAGCCGATAAATAAGTGCATGTGTTGGGGGCTTAGACCTTCGGCTGGGCGCGCGTTTTTCCTGTGGGCAGCCCGAACCTATGCCCTTACGCGAACACAAGTCCGAATTGCATCGGTTAACGTCACTAAGCGATTCGATTGATTTCAACGAGTGGATTACGCCTCTAGTTACTGTGTAAAAATAAATAAATAAAAATAACCGTCGGTGCATCTCTGACTTCGTGGAGGCGTTAAAGTTACCGTAAATGAACAGTCTGTTATTGACACACACCTGGAGTGGCTAGTGTCCCAGCTATCTTCGAACGCTTTTTGGAGCAACTTGCAGGCATCAACTGTCTTGATGGTACTGTACTAACAGGCACTACGACGGAAGAACACTTACGTAACCGCCGTTCTCTCTTTACTGTTTTGCAAACTGCACTCCTCCCGTGTAATCTTACTAAATCACAAATTTTTCAACACTCTGCTGTGTATCAGGGTCACGAAATTCCCAGGCAGGGTGTTCGAACCCTGGAACAGCATGTCGCCGCTATTAAGGTTTTGCCTCTTCCGATCAATTTGCAGGAGGTACAGGCGTTTCTTGGTAAAATAGCATACTAGTACAGGTTTATACCGGATGTAGCCACTACGGCTCACACTCTGCACCAGTCGCTTCGTAAAACTTTTAAAAGTGGCCACCAGCCTGTGAGCATGCATTTGTGCAACTTAGAAACAAATTACGGTCCATGCCTTGCGGCCTTCCAACTTGGCCATGGATGCATTCTAGTATGCGGTGGGAGCGGTGCTGACCTATCATCATGTGGATGGCTCTGAGCAGCCTATCACTTTTGCGTCCAAAACGCTCAACGCAGTTCAACTGCACTATTTGCAAGTCGAAAAAAAGGTTCTTACTATCGTTTATGCCTTAAAATTTCATGTATTTATACGGTACAAAATACCACTTACAAGGGGAGAGTCTGACATGTGGATCACAGATTTCGAACAAGTTATTCTATATTGAAAATACACGTGTTTCGGCTTTTTGCTAGACACTCTAGTTTTTGAAGAAAAAAATCAAGGTGACAGTTGACGGAAAATTGTATTTTCAATGCAATACAGCGAAAGATCGTCTAACACACATTTTTATTAATATAAGAGGTCCAACGTCAATAACGTTATTAATGTTTTTATGTTCTCATGTTATACCTTCAATACCCGTCATTCAGCGTGCCCAGCACAGCGAAGTCGGCCGTGGAGTGGTAAAGGCAGCCACCGAACCACAGATCCGCGTTCGATTCTTCGTCGTCGCATTTTTTTCGTAATTTTTTCGGTATTGATAACATTCTAATGATGGGAATACCTTGCTTTCTTTTTTCTTTCTTTTAAAGTAAAACATTCAGAAGTATAATTAATAAGCAAATAAGTTGACAGTTACTTTCATCGTGATACATGAAGCGCGAGATATGACTTTCGTACATGATGCTAAACCAACCTGCACCATGAAAGTGATACCATCGAAATGTACTTCTCTTTGTTCAGCGTGTGATATTTAATTTTTCCAACAGGTATGGAACTTCGTCGCACGACTTCACAATCATGCGACGTCACACCAGATCAGAGAATTGAGAGAAGGCAGATGCTAACAAAATTCATGTTCGTCCATAACCAGTTGTCCACGCTTGTCTTTCAAGATATGCTTTTAAGCTCGTGGTACGCTTCCAAATTGATAATTGACATCAGCTTTTAGGAACGTGAATCAGCTGTTTCGTGTGTTGCGGATGGCGCGAGAAATATTTCTTTTGCCTGTTTGTGTTTAAGTATTGCCCCACTTATGACAAGTTTTACTCCGGAAATAAAACGTAAAATCGGTCTACGGACTTTCGTTCTATGTGCCACACGAAACCATTATGGATTCGTTAAGAAAAAATGAAGAAGTACTTCATTTCTTGCATCTGTATTGGTACACTACTCGCACTAGGTGTCCCGCAAACATCTGCAGTCCTAACATTTCCCCAGGGACAGTGACTCAAGACTAACTTTTGTCGGGCGGTTGCGATAGCGCTACACACTCACAATGTGGTGGGTGGTGATGGTGTGTGTGTAAGGGGGGGGGGGGGGGGCAGTCGGGTGGTCCTATCTGCCCGACATCCCAACAAGGGAATTTCGTCAGCCGGCCAAATCGCCTACACAAGTCCATTTTGTCCGTCGGTGCGTTTGTAGGGGCCTTGAAGTGTGATATGCGCTGTGAAGTTGTTCGCACACCCCTAATCTCTCAGAAAATAAAACCGAACCCCCCCCCCCCCCCCCCTACGGGTCTGGGGGTTAGGATAGGCCCGAGGTATTCCTGCCTATGGTAAGAGGCGACTAAAAGGAGTCTCTCACGTTTCGGCCTTTATGTGGTGGTCCCGTAGGGTTTGACTTCGATTTTTCAAAATTTTCCCCTAGAGCGAGCCAATTGAGGAAGGGCGCATTACATGGTGCATAGCATCCGTCATGCACTGAGACCTCTCGCATCCTTCGTCGACGTGGATCTGCACTTCCGCTCGTTCTTCAGCTGTTGATATCTCCAGTTTTTTGTGGAGCTTTTAGAGGACAAGTTTGGGGAGGTGGAAGGCATGTCCAAAATGCTGTCAGGGTCAGTCTTGATCAAAACAGCATCCTCTGCCCAGTCACGGCCACTACTCGCCTGTGACAAGCTGGGGGATGTTTCTGTTTCCATCACCCCCCATAACAGCTTAAATATGGTCCAGGGTATCGTAATTCACAGGGACCTTCTTTTGCAGTCCGACGATGAGCTGCGCACCAATTCAGAGTGGCGAGGTGTCCATTTCGTCCGATGCGTCCACTGGGGTCTGAGGGGTAATCAGGTTGCCACCGGTGCCTTCATCTTGGCTTCGGGGGTGACACATTACCCGAGAAGGTCCTATCACTGTGACTTAAAGCCATATATCCCTCCCCCGATGTGGTGTTGTAAGTGCTGGAAGTTTGGCCATATGTCTTCCCGCTGTACTTCCAGCGTCACCTGTCGGGATTGTGGACGTCCTTCACATCCCAATATCAACTGTGCCCCGCCTCCCATCAGTGCCAACTGAGGAGAGCACCATTTGTCTTGCTCGCCAGACTGCAGGATTCTTCAGAAAGAAATAAAAATAATGGAATACAAGACTCTGGACCGACTGACCTACACTGAGGCTAGGAGAAAATATGAGAGGCTACATCCTGTTCATATGATATCAACCTATGCCGCCGCTATGACAACAGTTCTACCATCTTCCGTTCTGCCTTGTACAGTTGGCTCTCGGAGCCATCAGACTCCACCTGCCCCCTTTATGGTGGGGTGGGGGGGGGGGGAACTTTCCTCCCTGTTGCTCCTGCACAACCTACTTCAGGAGCAACACCCCACCCAACCATTGGGGACGTCAGCCCCACTTCTCAGCTGGAGAAGCATAAGTCTTCTACGGCTCCTCTGGCCAGGAACGGATTCCTTGGGTCACTCCCTTCCCAGGTTCCTACCAGTGGCAAAGCTGACACCAGCCAGTGGCTGAAGCAACCGCAGGTAGCTGTTCATAGGGCTTCACGGTCCTCCTCAGTCCCTGAGACTGAATCAGTGAAGCCCTCCCAGCTGGACAAACCTAAGGAGCAACGAGAAAAACCTAAAAAGAAAAAGACCCCCAAGAACCAAGGCACTGCGATGGCACCCACATAACCACTACCTACAAGCTCTGTGTCTGAGGATGAGGTGGAGATTATGGCGTCCACTGAGGACCTAGATCTCGCTGGGTCCTCAGACACAATGGATGTCGATTGCACAGGTACTCATCTGGTGGCAGCGGGTGACCCTGAAGCGTAGAGTGCCTCATTGTTTCATGCCTTCCCAGTCTCACGATAACGGAATCCTCCAGAGGAATTGCGGGGAATTTTTCCACCACCTGGCTGAGCTACAGAAACTTCTTTACACCTGCTTTCTGCATTGTCCTCCAGGAAACCTGGTTCCCAGCAATGCGGATCGATGCCCTCCTCTGCTATAAGGGATGTTACACGAACCGTAGCGACTATAATAGTGTGTCAAGTGGAGTTTGTGTCTATGTCCTGAACTCAGTATGTAGTGAACCTACGTCCCTTAAAACCCTCTTGAAACTGTGACTGTCAGGATAAGGACGACACAGAAAATAACTGTCTGCAATGTATATCTTCCTCCATATGGTGCAGTACCCCTGAACGTAGTGGCTGCACTGATTGATAAACTCGCTAAACGTTTCCTACTTTTGGAAGATTTTAACGCACATAACCCCATGTGGGGTGTCGCCATGCTTACTAGCTGAGGTAGAGAGGTGGAAAATTTATTGTCGCAATTCGACCTCTGCCTCTTAAATACACGTCCCCCCATACATTTCAGCTTGGCACATGGCACATATTCGGCCATTGATCTCTCGGTTTGCAGTCGTGGCCTTCTCCCATCTGTCCACTAGAGAGCACATGACGACCTGTGTGGTAGTGACCACTTCCCCATCTTCCTGTCACTCCCACAACGTCATGCTCACGTTGAGCAGGTCACTACAACGATCGTTTCTGCGGCGGAAAACGCGATCCATCGTTCTTTAGGGTGCCCCCGTCGAAAGGCGGTCCCTTCGTGGTCGCCGGAAGTCGCTGAGGCAATTAAAGAGCGCCGGCGAGCTCTACAGCGACATAAGCGGTACCCTTCCCTGGAGCACCTAATAACCTTTAAGCGGCTCCGTGCCCGCGTTCGCCAGCTTATAAAACGACGGAAACATGAGTGTTGGAGAGGTAAGTGTCATGCGTCACCTTCCTAAGTCTGGACGAAGATCAGACGTCTTTTAGGGTACCAGACCCCAACAGGTGTCTCTGGCATTAACATCAATAGCGTGTTATCTACCGACGCAAACGCGATTTCTTAGCACTTTGCTGAGCACTGTGCTCGAGCCTCTGCGTGGGAGAACTGCCGCCCCAGCCTTGGGCACCCTCAAACGGCGGATGGAAAGTCCTCTCGTTCACTACACGCCACAGTGAACCCTATAATGCCCCGTTTACAGAGTGGGAGCTCCTCAGCGCCCTTGCACATTGCCCTAACATAGCTCCTGGGCCAGATAGAATCTACATTAAACATCTCTCATCATCTTCAACTGGATCTGGTGCGATGGTGATTTTTCCATCGCAGTGGCGGGAGAGCACCATCATTCCGGTGCTGAAACCCGGTCAAAACCCGCTTGATGTGGATACCTATCGGCCCTTCAGCCTCACAAATTTTCTTTGTAAGCTGCTGGAACTTATGGTGTTTTGGCAGTTGGGTTGGGTCCTAGAGTCACATGGCCTACTGGCTCCATGTCAAGGTGGCTTCCGCCGGGTCGCTCTACCACTGATAGTCTTGTGTCCCTTGAGTCAGCTATCCGAACAGCTTTTTTCAGGTGCCAACATCTGGTTGCCGTCTTTTTTTGACTTACGTAAAGCATACGACACGACCTGGCGACATATCTTTGCCACATTGTATGAGTGGGGTCTCCGGGGCCCGCTCCCGATTTTTATCCAAAACTTCCTGTCGCTCCGTACTTTCCGTGTCCAAGTCGGTGCCTCCCATAGATCCCCCCGTATTAAGGAGAATGGCGTTCCGCAGGGTTCCGTATTGAGTGTCTCTCTTTATTTTTAGTGGCTATTAACGGTCTAGCAACAGCTGTAGGGCCGTCGGTCTCACCTTCTCTGTAGGCGGATGACTTCTGCGTTTCGTACTGCTCCTCCAGTACTGGTGTTGCTGAGCGGAGCCTACAGGGAGCCATTCACGAGGTGCAGGCATGGGCTCTAGCCCACGGCTTCCAGTTTTCAGCTGCAAAGTCGTGTGTTACGCATTTCTATCGGTTTCGCACCGTTTATCCAGAACCATAACTTTACCTGAATGACGATCCAATCACTGTAGTGGATACATATCGATTCTTAGGACTGGTTTTTGACGCCCGATTGACTTGGCTACCTCACCTTCGTCAGCTTAAGCGGAAGTGCTGGCAGTACATCAATGCCCTCCTCTGCCTGAGTAACACCAACTGGGGTGCAGATCGCTCTACGCTGGTGCAGCTCTACAGAGCCCTTGTTCAATCCCGCCTTGACTATAGGAGTCTGGTTTACGGTTCGGCGGCGCCCTCAGCGTTGCGTTTGCTCGACCCAGTGCACCACTGTGGCGTTTGCCTAGCGACGGGAGCTTTTAGAACGAGTCCAGTGAACAGTGTCCTGGTGGAGGCTGGAGTCCCTCCATTGAAGTTTAGGCATGCACAACTGCTCGCCAGTTAAGTTGCACACACTCGTAGTTCTCCTGCGCATCCAAATTACCGCCTCCTTTTCCCAACCACAACGGTTCATCTCCCGCATCGGCGGTCCAGGCCAGTGATTACGATTGCTGTTCGCGTCCGATCACTTCTGTCTGAACTGGAGTCCTGTCCGTTACCACCTCTCCTCGAGGTCCATCACGTACACCTCCATGGTAAACACCTAGGCCGCAGATTCTTCTGCATGGCCCTAAAGACTCCGTTAACCCTGCGGCTATCCGCTGTCACTTCCTCCCTGTTCTCGACATGTACCAGGGCCATGACGTGGTTTACACCGACGGCTCGATGGCTGATGGTCACATAGGCTTTACGTATTTTCATGGAGGACATATTGAACAGCACTCCTTGCCAGATGGCTGCAGTGTTTTCACTGCAGAGCTGGCGGTCATATCTCGTGCTCTTGAGCGCATCCGCTCATGCCCTGGCGGGTCATTTCTCCTGTGTACTGACTCCTTGAGCAGCCTACAAGCTATCGACCAGTGCTACCCTCGCCATCCTTTGGTAGCGTCCATTCAGGAGTTCATCTAAGCCCTGGAACGGTCCCGTCGTTCAGTGGTGTTTGTGTGGACCCCAGGACACGTCGTAATCCCAGGCAATGAAGTTGCAGACAGGCTGGCCAAACAGGCTACGCGGAAACCGCTTCTGAAGATGGGCATCTCCGAAACTGACCTGCGTTCTGTCTTACGCCGCAGGGTTTGTCGGCTTTGGGAGACGGTATGGCATAACAGTACGCACAACAAACTGCATGACATTAAGGAGACTACGAATGTAAGTCTTCCATGCGGTCCTCTCGCAGGGAATCAGTTGTCCTCTGCCGATTCCGCATTGGCCATACGCGGCTACCGCATTGTTACCTCCTCCGTCGCGAGGATTCACCTCGGTGTCGCTGTGGCTCACAAATGACGGTCATCCACCTCTTGCTGGACTGCCCACTTTTAGTCGCTCTGCGGCGGGCTTTTAACTTTCCCAGCACCCTACCTCCGCTGTTGGGCGACAATGCCTCAACAGCAGCTTTAGTTTTACGTTTTATTCGTAAGGGTGGAGCTTATCATTTGATCTAAATTTTAGTGCATGTCCTTTGTCCCTCTGTGTCCTCCACCCTAGTGCTTTTAGGGTCATCTGTTCTCTTGTTTTGATATTTTCTACATGTTTCTTGCTTCTCTTTGTGGTTTTCTGGTCCGATTTTGTCCATTTTAGTGTTTGTTGCCCTTCTGTCATTCTTGTGGTTTTCTCCTTTATTACAACTGTGTTTTGTCTCGATTATTTTACTCCCATCCTTGTGGAACTATTTTAATCGGAATGAGGGACTGATGACCTAGCAGTTAGGTCCCTTCTCTCTCTTTTAAACCCACGAACCATCCGAATATCCATAACACAATGACTAGGTCGTAACGAGGAATCTGATCTGAAACAAGATGCACCGTGTCAGCAAAAGAAAATTCAAAAGCAACGAAAGCGTCTAAACTCAAATAAATTTGCATTATGAGGATCGTTAATAATCAAATACGTGATAGGACAAAGTACACATTTGTATGCCATGGTGGCAGTAAATTGACCGAGAACAGGAGTATGGTGTTTACTATAGCTTGCCAGACGGCGTTGATGGGAGCCAACGGTTGGGAGCCCAGCCATGCATACGTTTTGAGAGCTGAGGAACGAAATAGCAGCTCCGGTGTCCACTTTTAGAGAACGGTTTGTTTAGCGCAGGCACTTAAACACTGAGCTGCTTCTGACCTGCAGACAAGGATGTAACAGAATTTCAATGTTCATTTGTTCTGAGGAAGGCTAAGAACGACAAAGCGGCGAAATTTGGCATTTCTTGTGACATTTGTGGCACGAGACCCACCACCTGGGGCATGCCGCTCCCTGTTGCACTAAGCAAGAGAGGCATGATCGAATTGCCGCCCGGTGTCGTAGTCGTTGCTGCTGACGGGTTTGTCCGTTGCGGCTGTTTGCTGGTTTGAACAGCATCGACTTCTCTTCCCCGGCGACCTTGTTACTGTGTAGCGATGTAGTTCACTATCAACGACGGCGACATTGCCCAACGCTTCAATTTTGTGGCCCGCAGCGCGGCAGACTTCCAAGAGATGAACAATGTTTGAAACTTCTTGCAAAGACGGATCCTTATATTGGAGGGCTCTCTGACGGACTTCTTATCGGGTGGTAGGCGGATTATCGCATCTCTCCCCCTAGAATCTGCATGGGATTTCTTGGAGGCTGACACCCGCGTCTCTGCTGCCCACGCCCTATAAGACTGATGGGGCTGCTTGTGGCACTATCAAAATTCGACGCGAGCGGCAATGACGGGAGTGCGCTATGCAATGGTGAGAAGACGGACTACACATTTTATCGAGAGAGAGAGAGAGAGAGAGAGAGAGAGAGAGAGAGAGAGAGAGAGAGAACTTACAAAGGGTCTGATTGACATAACTGGTATATGCGAGGAGGAATCCATGATATATAAGAAAAAAAAGCTTTAAATTTTCTTTGTCCGTCACCCTAAATGCAACGAAGTACTAGCGGAGCCGTTTTTCATAACCCTTCCATCTTCGCCATAGTCGTCGTACGGCGGAAACGGCAGTGGGTGCACCTGAGACGGTGTAGGTAGCCTAAAACAGGACACACGAGTTTTTCCAAGTCGGGGCGGCCGTAGTAAGTTGCTGCTGCTGGAGAAGTGATTGAAGTACCGCATCCGTAGATAAGTTACACGAAAAAAAAAAAAAAAAAAAAACCTCACTGAAGTTGAACACTCGCAAGTTCTTGTCGCCAGTCGTGTTCTAACTGCAAACACAATAAAAAGACATGGTCATAGGAAACCAACAATTTATTTAGTCACGACGTGACATAAGTACTGTACAGTTTAGAAAACCTATACAAGACCGCCGGCCGGAGCCGGTACATGGCTGAATAAGAAGCATTTGCCCGCCAGGGGCAGCTTGCTATCGGCTGCAGGATCCCCCCCCCCCCCCCCCCCCCCTTCAGTGTGATTTCATCTACCTCGCCCCATATGGCAGTGGGCTGTTAGCAATACAGTTCTCCGCACTTCAGACAAGCGAATTAAATAAAATTTACGGTTGTTTTCTGTTGTAAATTAAAAATCAAAGATGGGCAGTTAAAAAACGGAAATATATACATTCTAAAAACACGTAGCAGGAAGTGAAACTCTTCTAATAAAAAAATCTAAGCGCTGCTCTTTCACTTAAAATCTGAAGGACGTGCGCTAGGGCGAGAGGTATTGCCATTAGAGAGAGTATGTTCCATAGTGTTGAGGGGTGTGGTAGAAACATAGGGGTCTCTTAGATAGCAAACACTTTGAACATGAGAATGACGAGCGGAGGTGGAGAGTGGGGAGGACAGAATGACTAGCAGTGTGTCTTGTGGGTAGACAGTGGATGTAAGAGGAAAGGGATGGGATGGATGGAGAAGGAAAGGGGAGACAATCCGTAATGTGGAGTGGGATAGGTGGGGAAGAATTTGTGTTGGTAGGAGCGATCGTCTGCTGGCGATACAGGATGAGTCTTATTGAACGTTGGTGAAGTCGCGCGTGATGTCATTATGACGTGTACACGCTGTTTCGAAGACGACAGAAGCTCTGTATCGACTTTTCTGATTGTTTGAGACGCTAAGCTGCCAGTATCCATTTTTGCAGACGAATTAAAAGAGCAGATAATTATATCTTCAGTTGGAAAATCGACTGCAATTTATTTTGAAAATGTGAACCTGCGAGGTTCTGAAAAATAAATAAATAAAAGCTCACAATACGCTTTTTAAACGGTAAATTTGGGAGTCAAAGGCTCAGTTAGTTAAATGAAGATATGCGGTGAAAGAGGTCCCTTGTTCGAAAGTACTGAGGGTCTACATTTGGTAAATGCGAAAATTGCCGCCAAGTAGCAGTGTGGTACAGAGTCCACTTTAAGCTCGACACAAGTAGGGAATGACCTTCGGAAATGGTTCAGTTGTTAAAATTAAAGACTGAGATATCCAGCGCCAAATCATATCCTCCATATTGTCAGTTAATTGTAATATCATTGAAGAAGTGCATCAGTGTGTCTGAAGTTGGCCAAGTACCGTTAGTTTATTTTAAGGATTATTGAATCTGAACACCAAACACACTTTGGAGATTTTCGATCTCACCAGGGGGGGGGGGGGGGGGGGGGAGAGAGAGAGACTGGTGCGAGTCTGACGTATTTGCCGTGAGACGCCAGGTAAGCCATTACTCACACCAAATGCTAAATTTAAATTATCATTTTGTTATTGTGTACATGATAGGTGCAGCATTTTTGCTGAAAATAGACGACCGAAGACCTTTTCCCTCAAATAACTGTTTCAAGTGAATGCACTTAGCTGACAATATTTGCAGACTGTTATTTATATCAGTAAAATGCAAAGTTATCACTCATGTTACACTTACATCTAACACATTTTAATATTTACGTGTGTACTTTCATTGCAGTTTCCAAATGATGATAATACTGAATTTAGCAATTCTATTTTCGATTAAAATTGGACGAATGTATTAAACTACCTGGAAAAATAATCTATGACATGCTATGCCCTTCTTCATCTATGTTTCGTTTGTCAGGGCAGACTACCTTTCTTTTATACATTGTTATTAGCCATCCCCTAACCTTTTAGAATTGTGATGAATGATGTCAAAAGACTTTGCATTTTACTGATATGATATGTGCAGCTAGTCGACAGGATGGAGGATATGCTTTGGCGTCAAGACATTTTAGTTGTTTTGGAGTTAAGAGTGAATCATTTCTGAAGATAATTCCCAACTTCCGTCAAGTTCAACGTGGATGCCGTACTGCGCTGCACGCTGCTACTTGGCAGCAATTTTCGCATTAAAAGACCCTCAGTAGTTCCGAATGCGGGAACTCTTGTCACCTCGTAACTACACTTAACGGACTAGCCACTGTGACGTTGATTCTTTGACTCCGAAACTCACCATTTACAAAGCCTATAGTGAGCTCCTGTTTTTTTTTTCTTCAAAAATTGGCACGTTCACATTTTCAAAGAAAATAAAGACATGAGTAGCTTCCAAAACTGCAGTGAATATACCAATTGAGAATATAATGAGCTGCTCCTTTAAAGAAGCGTGCACACGTTCAATATTTATTGACAATAGTAGTTTTTCAAACCTTCAATATCTTGAAGCGACTTCACACTATCAATAATATTGACAAAATTTTTCATTTAACCGCGCGATTTAACAAAGTCCTGCAATTATATTACCTATGGCTTGCAAGCAACAAGAACAGTGAAAAAGAGAAAACTGATCCGAGAATGATCGAAAAAAAGCAGCGACTGGTCATATGTTAATTTACTGACAAATCAGAACTACGCTCCCGGAAGGTGTCATAAATTATTTTCCGACGAGTCCTGCATCGCTCGCCAGTACATTGTTGATACGAGATAAAATAGAAAAACAAAATAAAAATGTTAATGAGAGAGGCAATCTATTACTTTCAGTTTTTTGCTGACAGTCAAGTCTTTTAAATGCTCGAAGTTTTGTTCTGTAATATCAGCAAACGTAATTAGTGTAGAAACCTGTGAAGCAGTTATATCTGCCTGGCAACGACACTATCAGGCAATTAACGTAAAAACTTTTTTCTGGGTGGGGGTGGGGGGATACTTTGGTGAAAAAGAGAGGCATTTCGTTGACCACTTACTAGTCATTGCAGATATATGACGTATTTTTCGAAATTGAAGCAGTTTTTTTTTTCCAAACTGCTAATTCTCGAACCTTAACAGTATTTTCGAAATAATAAAATAAGCAGTGCCACAGATAATCATCCTTTGGCCATTATAAACTGCTACGTAACATGATTGATTACCTCGCACGGGAGTATTACAGTAGTTTTGTGTTAAAAACTACTTGAAAAATAGAATCTGACGTATATGCACTAAAGCGGATTGAAAACAAACAGGGCTGACTAACGATATGTGGCTGATTCGTGAAGCTCTGTCAACGTCTGAACGCAGTGTACTGTCAGACCGTCAATACTGCCTCTCATTTTCAATGTTTATTGACAATATGTCAGTTCGCGCTCTTAGATCGGTCAGTATATTGACGATTTTACAATATTATTGAACGTGTGAGGGCCTCTTAATTCATCTCCAAAAATGGCTACCGCAGTGTAGCGTCTCGAACGATCACAAAAGTGGACACGTGGCCCGGCCCCGGTCGTTGATTAATTAATTAATTAATTAATCAAGTTATTTTTTGCCGATACGGTGTGTAACGTCACAATGACGTCACGCGTTACTGAATCAGCGTGCAATTAAGGGGCCGTCACACGTTCCACAATATTGTCATCTATTAATATATTGACCGTCTGGGGGCGTGTGTTGACGTATTGCCAAAACTAGAAATATTGACGAGCAGTACTGATGGACCTCAAAATACTCTCAGTACATACTGAACGTGCGAGGTCAAGTATTGAAGGTATGACATTATTCTCCATTCAGATGTTCACAGCGCTTCAGGAACCAGCCACGCAGCGTTAGTGTGCACTGCTTATTTTTCAGTACGCCGTCATATATATATCACACCTCAGAATCAATTTTTAAGGAGTCTTTTAGCTGAAAAGAATTTTAATAGGCCTATGCAAGGATAATCATTGTATATACTATTTTAGTATGGTTAACGGACGATTCCCTATGACACTGCTTACAGTTCTCATCATACCGTTACACCAGCATGATATATTCTATATGCATTCTTTAAGAGTGGATACTTAACTGAACGTCCTGCGCGGTTTGTAACTCCCAAGGGCTTCCCCTTCTATCTGGATCGTGCGAAACTTTGTGATCGCTATGGCGCGTCATTTTTCATTCGGTGTTCATGTTGCACGTTAATGGTTTGTTTTGAACGTTTCTTGAAAGTCGACGATGTCCATTTTGTGAAGTGCGTCAGTCAGTTTCATGAAATTATCACAAAGCGTAAAAAAAAAAAAAAAAAACTGCTTTACGTTAATTGCCTGAACAGGTCCATGTCAGGTAGATATAATTCACAGGTTCCCAGGTTCCCACAAAATTTTGCTAATTGTGCTAGGTGATATTACAGATCTAAACTTCGAGCATCAGAATGGCCTGCCCGTCGCCAGGAAAATCTAAGTTACTCCTAATCTTATGTCGAATGCGGCTGCCCCTATATTTTATCTCATATCAACGCTGATAACTTGACGTACGATTCAGGGCTCAGAAAATAATTTATTAAATCTGCCGTGCCTGTGCATCTGACTTACGACTATAACACGTGACCAGTCGCTCCTTACTTTCAACCATTCTCTGACCCATTTCGTCTTTCTTTCATTGTTTTCTGTTTCTTGCAAACTATAGCTGACGAGTGCAGCACATGCTCTATTTTGGGTGTTCAAGACCTTAACCTTGTAAAAGCGCGTGGTCAACTGGCAATTTTTATCAATGTTCGCTGCAATGTATTGAAGGTTTGACAAACTAGAATTGTCAATAAACACTGAACGTGTGAGGACCCCGTAAGACTCACCCTTTTGATAGAGGCGTCGGACCAAGGTCTGCGACCTTTGATGGGGGCTTGGAGCAGCTGAACGGCGCGTTGCCCAAATAAGCCCACGCATCGACGTTAGTGGTGACAGAGGTACGGGTTACTACAATGTTGTCATCTATTCTGTGTAAATGCGAAACCCAAATTAACAAGAGAGAGTTTCCTAAGAGAGACGCAGTAATCTTGAGTCAGAAAATATGCATTTCATCACCAACTGAGGAAGCCAGTTGAAAATGTGTGCAGCAAAATCACACATTCGTTTTAGACAAGAATGTAATCTAAGTAGATGGTTTCTTTTCCTGTCCTTGCATTTACCTAATGCATGCGTCTGTTATTTTCAAACAAGTACAAGTTTTTAACAATAATTTATTTCACAAACAGTTTGATATATCGGAAAAAAGATTTTTGGTAAATAATAGTGTGCATAGGGACATGTAAATCACTTTTATATTTAATATTCTTAATTTGTGCAAGTAATTCATAGAACTTTTTCATTAGATGGTCGTGGCAAACACTGTCATGATTGAAGTAGTCTACTGATTAGGATTCTTAAGATACTTTTAGTTGTTGTAGATTCCACAGATTGCAACAAAATTGTCCGCTCTGCAATGAATTTTTAGGTGCTCCATGAGTAATATTTTAAACAAGCAAGACGGTTTTATTAAAGTGTAGTGTGCTGCACACTGATGTTTCTGAAACTGAGAGATTACTTCAGCTGCTCAATCTTTTTCTCCTTTTTTCATATGCCAACTGATTGTGCTGCATTTTGTGCCGTGGTGCCTACAGTAATGTTGCTATGGGAGCCAGTGAAGCGTAATATGGGGAATAATTTTTTAATCCACATGTTTTACATAATTAAGTTCTGAACTGTTTGGCGCATATAAACGGAAGACTTCTTTCACTTGTAACTAAATCATGGAAAGGTCGTATCTTCTTGTTTAGCACAGATAAATATTGTTATACGTGATAGTTACATTCCACTGAATCACCACGCGTGCAGACTAGGCTTAAATTGAGAGTAATTTTAAATGCAAAATATTGCATTACTTTCTCATTTAGTCACATATTAAGTTTAAAATAGCAGAGTATCTTAGTATTTTTACCAAAAATATACACATAATATCAAACTCTGTAACACACAATAATACACAGAAATTATTTTCATTATTTTCATCTACATCCTAAATAGCTTGTGGATCATTTACATCATAAGCATCTGATGTTGTTGTTGTAGCCTGAATACCAGTTCCAGAGAGAGAGAGAGAAGGGGGGGGGGCATGTGCTGCTAGTTGTGGTTCTCAATCCAATGGCTTAGCATAGCATTTTTTGTATCCTTTTCATTGCCTATGAGCGAGATTTTGCCACTCTCGTCACACTTATGTTAGTTGAAAATAGGGTAGTTTTTCGAATTGACTCCACATTGTCACAAATAGTTCTCACAGTGGATTCACTAAGTACCTAAGCATGCTGAATGTCAACGACACACTCATCTTACTCACAGCGATCCAAAACTGCTAACTTGTTCCTACTGAATATGACCTTCGTACTCACGTATTTTCTTCAACAAGTACACTTTCTGTCCTTTTACCCAACATTTTAAATACATCATCACAACTGTACTGACCTGGACTGACGATTCGTGTCCCAACAAACATGACAGATGCGTGTTGAAATGCACTAACACATTACTGCTTCCATATACAATTAACACATGGCAGCAGTGGACTTAAAGAACTAAAATTGCATGGAACTGTGTCTACCAGTACGTCTACATCTACATACATACTGCACAAACCACGATACAGTGAGTGGTGGAGGGTACCTTGTATCACTACTAGTCAATTTCTCTCCTCTTCAATTCTCAGATAGTGGGAGGGAAAAACAACTATATAAAAGCCTCCATATGAGCCCTAATTTCTCGCAACTTCATGGTCCTTGTGTTAAATGTATGTTGGCAGTAGTAAAATCGTTCTGCAGTAGATCTCAAATGCACTAAATTTGCACAATAGGTACTTGTAGAAAAAGCATTGTCTTCCCTCCAGGATTTCCCATTTGAGTTCATGAAGTGTCTTCATAATACCTGTGTGCTTATTGAACCTACCAGTAACAAATCTAACAACCGACCTCGCAATTATGTCAATGCCTTCAAGCCAACCTGGCGGGGATCGCAAACGCTTGAACAATACTTGAGAATGGTTCACACTACCATTCTACATGCCATCTTCTTTATGGATGAGCCACACTCTCCTAACAAAATGAAATCAAGCATTCACCTTCCCTACTACCAACCTGACATGCTCATTCCATTTCATATCGCCGTGCAACACTATGCCTTGATATTTAATAAAAACAGCTGTGTCAAGCTGCATCCTACTAATGCTGTATTCGAACATTACAGGACTGTTTTTCCTACCCATCAGCATTAACTTACATTTTTCGGGATTTAGAGGAAGCTGCCATTCATCACATCAGCTAGAAATTTTATCTAAGTCATCTTGTGTATTTGTACAGTTACTCTGTGATGACATTTTCCCATACATCACACCATCAGCAAACAGCCATAAATTGCTGTTCACTGTGTCCATCAGGTCATTTATGTATACTGAGAATAAAAGCAGTCCTATTACACTTCCCTGGGACAGTCCTGACAATACCCTTGCCTCTGATGAGCACTTGCCATTGAGAATCACGTATTGGATTCTGTTACTTAAAAAGTCTTTGAGCCACTAACATATCTGGGAACCTAAACTGTATGCTTGGATCTTCGTCAAGTGTCTGCAATAGGACACGGTATCAGATACTTCCCAGAAATCTAGGAATATGGAGTTCTGCCTGTTGCCCTCCATCCACAAGTTGTAGGTTGTAGTGTGAGAAAAAGGCAAGCTTAGCTTTCTAAATCCTTGTTGATTTGTGGACAGAAGCATTTGTATCTCAAGAAAATTTATTATATTTGAACTCAGAATGTGTTCAACAATTCTGCAGCAAAACGATATTAGGGATATTGGTCTGTAATGATGCGGGTCTATGCTGCTGAATTGGGATTCCATCTGGACCTAGTGATTTATTTGTTTTTAACTCTTTCAGTTGCTTCTCTATACCACAGCTGCCAATTTCTATGTCCTCCATGAAGTCTGTACATCGGTCAAATGACAGTACGTTTGTACCATCCTCTTGCGTGATTTATTTCTGAAATGTGAAATTTAAAACTACAGCGTTCCTTTTGCTGTCTTATGTTGCCACCCTTTACTGGTCTACAAGTCTACAGCCTTAGTGATTTTAGTTCTGACCTGAATTTTCTTGGGTTCTTGGCAAGATCTTTCACTAATGGATGATGGTGGAAGTTGTGTGCTTTGTTCATTGCTCTCCTTAAGGACACACAGATTTCTACCAAGTGATGCCTTTTGACAAGTGCATGTTCTTTTTTGAACCTGTACTTGACTATTGGGAATTCAAGGGACTGTGGCAAGTGGATTTCAAAGATGAAAACACTATTAGGAATACTGTCAAACAATGCAACATCCAACTCCTGAACTTTTGATAGCGTCTCTTGGTTTACTGTGAGTGTGAAAGGCTGCAAGTGAGGGACACTGAGTTGAAGGTAATGAAGCAAAAAAACTTGCGCATGGCATATGTCTCACAAATTATTCTAGCAACAACGGTGTAGCTGCTGTGTGTAATATGTTCATACATGGTGTGTGATTCTTTTTTCCAACCGAAATCCCCAATTATTTGTGGTGCTTGTGACATATGAGTTTCAGTATACCATACTTTAACTGCGAACATTATATTTTCTGACGGGAGTTGAGAGCTTATTTCAGAGGATAGCTTGTCCTTTTTTAAAAAAAACCAGAAACGAAATGAGTTTCATTTGTTGTTGATGTGTAGTCTCACACAGCCAGTATTGACTTGTCTAAATTGACACAGACCTAACATTGTTCTTGAAAGTGGCTTATTCTTATGGTTGTTCATGAGATGAATACTAGTATAATAACAAACACACCATATTACCCACCATGTTGTCTCAGTTAAAAATTTTTAGCAATTTTAACTGCAAATTATACTATTTCAGTTAATAATGTCAAGTTGAAATTTCAGTGACAGTCAGTGGTCAACTGGTTAGTGCATATTTTTAGTATAGTGGGCAGTCATGGTTGTAAAAATTGTCTTGATAATTTTTGTTACATTTGTGGTGAATTTTTGATTGAGTCATTATGGGAACATTATAGATTTTGTACCAAAGAATACTTCTCATACTTTGCTAATAAACTTGGTGGCCACGATAAAATTTGGGTGCCGTGTAAGGTATGCTATCTATGCGTTGAAGACCTCAAAAAGAAGAAGAAAAACTTTTAGATTTGCTATCCCAGTATTATGGAGGGAACCAAGAAATTGGTCTAGTGAAAGAAACTTTTGTAGCATTGATATTACTGGTTGAAACCCAAAAAATAAAACCAGTAGTTAGGTAACCTAACCTTTTGCCTTCAGCTTTGTCCAGATCTTCCTGTTCTAAACTACCAGAAGTTTTTGATGACATAATCTCATATATTTGTAGTGATACAATGCATATAAAGGAGGCTGATGCATATAAAGGATGCTCGTAATGAGTTCCATTATACTTTGAACAATTTAAACCCAAAGCTGTTGACACGAAATGAGTTGAAATGCTTAGTGATTTCAGCCTAACAAAGGACATAGCTGAACTGCTTGTTTCTAGTCTCAAATGTATGAACTTGTTGGCTGCAGGAACAAACATTTATGTATATTGGAGATGAGAGCCGGCATTTGCTCAATGTTTCAAAGAAGGCAATTATTTAGTGTACAAAACTAGTTTGATGAATGAATTTTGAGTTGAATATTAATCAAAGAGTGGAGACTGTTAATAGATTCTTCTAAAAGTACCTTAAACGCTGTTTTGTTACACAGCAATAACACCTGGACAGAGTTTTAAATATAATAAAATAAAATATTCCAGTCATTTTTGGAATATGGGTGTGATTTAAAAGCGTTATATATGCTCTTTGGCCAGCAAACTGGTGATATTAAACACTTCTGGTTCTTGGTAGAAAGATATCAACATTGCTTCGGAATAAACTGGCCCACAAGAAAATTTTTGAAGCTTGGAGAGAAGAATGTTTTTCACAAAAACTTTGTAGACCCAAGAAAATTATATCACCACTTCTACTTGTTAAGTTGTGCATAGTGAAACAGTGTTTGAAAGCCCTGCCCAAGATGGAGAAAGTTTAAAATACCTCTGTGAGAAGGTTCCTCATATGTCAGAAGTAAAATTGAAATAAAATGGATTTCTTAGGCCTGTAATTCGAAAAAGGTTGCTCAGTAATCAAAAATTACTGTGAGAGAGGGGCTTTTGGTGTCATTCCAGGAGGTTGTTACAGCTGTTGGTCACTTCGCTGAAATGTAAAACAAACAGTCCATCGGGGAGAAAGCTGTATCAGATTCTTTAAGAAGAAGAAGAAGAGAGAGAGAGGGATTACAAGCAAATGAATACCCAATTGCTATGTAATGGAGAGGCGTTTTCATGTTTATGGAAAGTGTTCATAATGAAAATTACTTTTCCTTCCAATTAAATATATTTTGCTAATTTCCAGATTTATAAAAAATTCACATTGTGACAAAAAAGCATGTGGCTGAGAGAAAACTGAGGCCAGATATGAATTCAGTGCCCATAAAACTGCATGATTAAGCTATTATGTAACGAAAATGAATAAAAAATATTTATGGAATGCTCTGTCGGTACTTGGAGGAACATAGATGTATAAAAACTTTGAATACACAGTATTCAGTTGTTTGATGATTGCGTAGGAATCCGAAAGCCAGTTCATGACAAATTATTAAATAAATATTTTTGTGGAACATTAATACTGTGTAATCAAGTTTTTGTTAAAAAAAAAAAAGAAATATTTTTATTGTTAGTTGTTTGCTTGTTTCTTCTTCTTTACCAGGTTCAAATTTTTTTAAAGGATGTGTGTATGCATCTATTTAGCTAATGTGCTGCAGAATAGGACACCACACACACACACACACACACACACACACACACACACACATACAAACACACACACACACACACACACACACACACACACACACAAAAGTATAGAAGTGTGTGGAGGGGGGGGGGGGGGGGGGGGGAGAGAGAGAGAGAGAGAGAGTCATACAACTTTTTGCCTTAGTTTATTTAGGAAAATATTAGTTTACATGAAAATGCAGTGTTTTCTTCCATTTAACATTGATGCTAATTGTAATTCAGTAACTAAAACATTTTGCTGTGAGTAATTCCAAAAGAAATTCATTTAAAGTATTTCATTTGCCACCCAGTTGATTGACTACTAGTGATGTTTGTTTGGTGGCTTAGTTGTGAGGGTTAGTTCAGATCTGAGAAAATTGTAAGGTAATGTAGTAATAATGAACCAAGCAGTAAAGCCACGTATTTGATGAGTAATGTAATGCATGTGTTAAAGCAAATGTAGATGATGATGATATTATCTTGAATTTAAATATGTAATACTGCCTTAAAAATCTTTTCTGTAAGAGTTGCAGCCTAATTATCTTTGCCACTGAAACTGGCTCAGTACCAGTGATTTGTTTTTCAGTGAGGTAGTGTGGCATGAGAACCTTTTTATATGCATAGCTGCATCCTTAAAGTGAAAGATTTGTATTGAATTATAAATTTTAGATGTAGATGTAGAAGTGTGAATGCATTCTATAGATTAAATATAAGTTAGACAATGCAAAATGTACATAATGCTCGAAATCAGTCATACATTGAAATTTGGAAAACATTAGTGTGGAGAATGTGAAATCAGTGAGAAATGTGTGAACGGAATTTGTACACATTTTCATACTTACGACATTCTTGAACATTGTGAATATTTTTAAGGCGCATGACTCAATAAAGTTTTTCAAAACATCTATTGGATTTGTGTTTCTTTGGTTTAGAAAATGTGAATGCTTTATAAATATTGGATGTTTCATAAAAGACAATAGAGTTACTGATTTAGCACTTTGGGTAGACACTTTATGGTGAGTTTTTCACAAATGATTACCTGAGATGAGATGTGAAATGACCTGTCAGTTGCTAAACTGTCAGGGAGTCAGTCTTCAATTTTGCATTACTCTTACCAACTTACTGTGTGGAGTTACATGCAAAAGTAGTGCAAGAATTGGCGTTAGTTGTGGCATTCAGAATGTAGTGTGCCTGGACCTACCAAGATGATATCAACTTACAAATCCAGGGAGAGAGAATGTACTGAGGTATTGATGGCTTCACAATTAATTTCCAACAAGCTAGGATCAATTAAAGAGGAATAAACATGACAAATGAATTTATGTTATAAATGATACGTCGTCCGCCTTCCTACCTGAATGTTCAGTGTGGCTGACTGCCATACAGGTAACTAGAGTTTGATTCCCAGTACTGCCAGGGATTTTTCATTGGTGAGAGGACTCGTACGTGGTTAATTCTGCCTTGTGAGGCTAACAGAGAATCTACTTGGTTGATAAGTAACTGCTCCAAGGTCAAGAAACCCAACAACAACCGGGAGAGCAGCTTGATGACCATGTGTCCCTCCATCCCCCATGGATTGGCAGAGGATGACACAGCAGTAGGTCATGCCTGATTGGCCCATTAGGGCCAGAGCATAGAACTATAACTTATCTTATAGACCGGATGTCATCGAACTTTTTTCTCAGTGAGCTAGATAACTGACAAAATGACGAGTGTCATTCTGTACAAAACTCAGAAGACAGAACAAAAGCTCTGGGGGAAAAAAAAGATGAAAAATGAAATTCAGCATTCCATGGTAATCATGGGAGAGTAGCATGCAGTACATCAAAAAACAAGGACAACCAACAAATTAATTTCCAAAAAAAAAGTTTTCAAAGAATGTGACATTTTCAAAAACTTAGTTTCATCAGATCTAGTGCATACATATCCAAATATCACGAACTAAGCAGCAAAGATGTTTGGCTCTCAAGATATCACAGTGTTTGGTTCAGTATTGTAACATCCAATCAAGAGAATTGCTTTCAGATGTTAGTTAATCAGTCAATGTGCTGACTTCATATACTTCATTTTCGAAAATGTATGCTCACAGACATAAGCTGTCCCAAACACTGATGCAACACCAGCAGCAAACTTCTTCAGTTTTGGAAACTCAACATCAGGTAAGCAGTGGCAAAATTCACATCTCTGTGCTTCTCTTTCAACAAGTTATTTGCAAGTAAATAAGTGAGCTCCAACTGTAGTTCAACTGGCACATCTTCAAGGTGACAATCAATCAGATTTTGGTACAGAAGAATGTCACTCTCAACTCTTCAAGATCTGAAAATCTCTCCAGAGAATGCCTCTTCAAGTCATGAATATTTTATTGCAGAAAGTAGAAGTTCACACCTTTGGGGACTATAGCATAAAACTCTTTGTAACAATGCTAATAAGAAAAGTTTTCCCATTACAGTTGTGCTTCAAACAATGGCAACCTTCTCCAAAATCATTTGATCAGTCTATGGAGATCATTGACAGGGTTATCCTTTCCCTTAATTTTCAAGTTCAGTTCATTCATGCGGGATGTGGTGTCTATCAGAAAGGACAATTTTGACATGAGGTGGGATCTCACAGCCATGGATCACCTCTGTCTTTTTCAATGAGAAAACCATGTATATCATTTTGGAGCTTGTAAAAATGAGACAGGACTCTCCTCACAACTGAACTTGCTGAAAGGCTGATACTTCCAGCCAAATTGGCTTCATTAGGGTACAAGTCATTTGCTACTTCCATCATGCACTCTTTGATGAAGTTGCCATCAGTGAACATTTCTCCTTGTTCTGCCCTTGTGTACTATTTTGTAACTCGTATGAGTTACAGATTCATTTGCAGTAAACTTTCTGATAAAGAGGCGGTTTTCTAAATAACATTTCTTGTATTCATGTTTCTCAGAGCATAACCTACCAGAAAACTTTGAATATGTTGTTAGATGTTTTGTTTCATAGTTAAGCTGAACACTCTACTGTTTTAAAATGGCAACACTGTCACTGCATATTATGCAAGTAATTTCCTGTCCCTTTGTTTCCACAGGTAAGTATTTTATCCCTCATTCTTCACTGAAAATGCGACACTCGGCATTCACTTTGAAGGACAGTAACAGGTGCAAACATGTAACTCTATCGTATCGGTTGTGAAGAAATAGTTGCCACTACTTAAGTTCTAAAGGCAATGGCCTTGCCGCAGTGGATACACCGGTTCCTGTGAGATCACCAAAGTTAAGCGCTGTCGGGTGTGGCCGGCACTTGGATGGGTGACCGTCCAGCCGCAATCCGCTGTTGCTATTTTTCGGGGTGCACTCAGCCTCGTGATGCCAATTGAGGAGCTACTCGACCAAATAGTAGTGGCTCCGGTCAAAGAAAGCCATCATAACGACCGGGAGAGCAGTGTGCTGACCATATGCCCCTCCTATCCGCATCCTCAACTGAGGATGACATGGCGGTCGGATGGTCCCGATTGGCTACTTGTGGCCTGAAAACGGAGTGCTTTTTTATTTCATTTCCAACCCTCGTATTTAATGTTAAATGCTCCTCTAGTATGTAATGGCGGTGGCAACAGGACCAACAAGAACTGCAGCAACACCAACACCAACACAGTAAAAGTGTGAAGTGCTGCTGCTGCTGCTGTTACTACTACTACTACTACTACTACTACTACTACTACTACTTTGGACTACAGTCTTACTTGTAAACAGGCTTCTCACTTGGAAAGCTTCATGCATCAATTTGTTCAGGTGACAACGTCAGTGAGTTAGATTGGTTATGACATCTGTGAAATGTTAAGTGAAATACGTTTGTGTGTGTGTGTGTGTGTGTGTGTGTGTGTGTGTGTGTGTGTGTGTGTGTGTGTGTGTGTGTGTGTGTGTGTGTGTGTGACCATATTAAAGTCACACCTGAGAACCAACTGTTGCCATCGAAATGTGTTAAGTGAAGAAAATAATTGTGATATTTGTCAGCTGTGGGTATTGGGTATGTCAGGTGCTGAGCAACTCAACACCATAAAGGCGAATGTTAAAAAATATGGCAATCAGTAGAATTATGAACAATGAGTTGTGGTGTGTTTCAACGAAAGGAGGAGAGTATTTGTTGAAATGTCATGAAGGATCTGTATCTAACTGCAGCACAGCCTGGGATTGATCCCATTTTATTGGAGTGTGTGAGAGCAGTTTGTATCTGCACAAGACCTGACAATGCTGTGAAACTGTCACTATCAGTACAAATGTAATTGTACTATTACCTGACAGTGGCTCGACAACAAAGCCAGGGAGGGAGCTGAACCCCAGAAGAGGGAATGAAACTCGATGAGTGGGAGGGAGGGGGGGACAGAGTGTCTGAACACCACTTACAATTAGACATGAGTGCAGAGATAAACACGAAATGTTACCAGCACAAACAACAAAAACACAGCACGGTGGCCAGGTCCAAGGTAGTTGAAATCAGTATAAGAACTGACGGGCCTGACCTATCTCCCACTGACAGGTAAACACATACATACCATTGTGACAGCTTTGCCGGACTCGCTTGCTGTGAAGCCCACACCAGCTTATCTGCTTCCAAATCAGTGTCCACTGGTGGGGGTACTGAATCCCCCTCTTTCCCTAAAAAGGTCACGTAAGGCTGAACAGGGACTGATTTGTGCCCTAACCTCCATTGCAACACCAGAGATGGTGCGAGATTCCCTGTCCTTCAAAGTAGGCAACATCGACACAGCTGCTTCCTTTGGTGTAGTGGATGATTGTGGAGATGGGGTAACAACTGGTCCGCTTATGTTGGTGGGAGCCGGAACTCGTGTCCGTGACCAAGTGTAGAAATGAGATGTGGGCAAAAGTTGGATGCCACAGCGCATGGTGGTGTTGGCATTAGGTGTGCATGCTGTTGCAATAGGGAGCCTCGTACTGGGAGAATACCGTGACCAACTTCATCATACAGCTGGTGAGGTGACTGTGTTGCGGGTTCTCGTAACATGATGCAGCTGATGAGAATGACATATCAGCTCCTCCTGATTGACATACACCACAGACAAATGCCAACCTTTGTGCTCACCACTACACCCAGTCATCACCCCTGCTGCTAGCCAAAAGACTGGGCCCAAATGGCAACTCTATGAGGAAGTCAGGTGGGCAATGGTAGTCTGCGTCATGTGACTATGGATGCAACAAATACAAAAGACCCCACGGCTGGTGCCCACACAAACATTCTGCCAGGCTGCATCCCTTAATGAGTGTCGCTTGGTATGTGGTTAGAAAACAAGACAGCGCATCGTCACAGGACAAGGCAAAGACAGACTTCTTCAGTTGGATTTTGAACATTCACACTAAAAGCTCAACCTAGGAGTTAGAAGCTGGATGAAACGAGGCAGTAGTTGGATGCTGGATACCATTCTGAATGCACAAAACGTCAGACTCCTGTGACACACATTGCTCCAGGAGTAGCCAAGGGAAAAATTGACACTACAGTGCAGCCTGGTTCTGTGCACAGACCACACAAGGTGTTCAGTATTGCGAGTGGTTGCCAGCCAGTAGATGTCGTGACATACCAAAGTTTTAAGCCTTCGTACAGGACATATCCCAGTGTGACACATGCGGCAGCTGGAGTATATGAGGATGCAACATCAGAAGAATGATTAGTTTTTAAGGTTTTGCTCCTCCATGGAAAGCATGAGAATCCTCCTGGAACATGTTCAGGTGCTAAGAGGGAGAAAAATGTATGGCGCACTGACTCCACTCCTGGAGTGTGCTGGGGTCAACCCATCTGGACTTACGAAACGATTTTCCAAAAAAGTTGTGGTGACCACAACCTATCCTTCATCAAAGAAAAATCTAGAAATTTCTGCTGCAAGGTATTGACCAATGCAAAAACGAGTGCCTCGTGCCAGTTGAACTCTGGATCTGGTCCTGCTGGGAAACGCCATAGTGTATTTGCATTAGCATGCTGGATGGTCGACCAGTAACAAATGTCATAGCAATAATTACTGAGAAAGAGCACCCATCTCTGGAGCCGGTGGGCAGTCGTATTGAGTACCTTGGAATGAGAGTCAGATAAGGAATCCAGCAACTTGTGATTGTTGATGAGTAGGAACTTTTTAATGCTGCAAATCATAACCTGGTGGCCTCATTTCCACCTATGAATAATTACTTTGTGCTGCTGTAAGTGCCTTCAGTGTTTAAGCGAAGGGCTGCTTGATGCCATCTGGGTTCTTATGCCACAGGACCACATATGTGCCATACTGGGATGAATTGGCAGCCAGGGTTAATGATTAACCTGGCATAAAAGTAGCAAAACAGGAAGTGGAACACAAACAGTGCTTGAGGGACTAAAAAGCCCATCGACTGTCCATAGCCCATGGAAATTTGACACCTTGTGCTGAAGCTGCTGAGGATAGCAGATGTGTGTTGACTGGGGGATGAACTTAGCATAATAAAAATCTTATCCAAAAAGGACAGGAGTTCTTTCAGATTCTTGGGTGCTGGCAGGTTGATGATGGATGTGTTGTGCCTGTCGGTAGGGCAGAGGCCACCTTTCCTAAGTACATGATCCAAAAAATTCACCTTTTGAGAAGAAAACTACATTTTTCCAATGTGCAATGAAGGCCGTTTTTGAGAAGGCTTTGGAAAACCACCAGCAGATTTCATAAATGCACATCTCATGTGAAACCCATCATACAGATGTCAACGAGGCAGTTGGAGCAACAGGGATGTCCTGAAATTACTGTTGCAAATATCTTGGGGTAAATTCCTGGCACAAACAAAATTCCAAAAGGCAAGTGATTAAACTGGTAAAGCCCAAAGAGGGTGTTGAGAACCAGGAAACTCTTGAGAAGTGACACCTAATGGCAGGTGCAGATACGCATCACGCAAATTGGTATGTGAAAAATACTGGCCCCCCTGACTATTTCCCCAACAACTCCTCTGGAAACAGAGTGGATTACAAGATTGCGACACATTGCTTACTGACCGTCTGTTTAAAACAACCGCAAAGGCACATAGTTCTATCTGGCATTTGAATTACCACCAAAGGGATAGCCCACGTATTCAACAAAACAGGCGAAATAACACCAAGGCCTTGCCAATCAGAAACTCAACTTTGACCTAGTCATGCGTGGTGAGCAAAATGGGTCAAGGGTGACAAAATTTAGATATTGCTGGTGGCTTGAGGGAGACATGTGCCTCAAAATTTCTTCCCAACCCAAGGTATTCTCACACATCTGGTTGTACAACCATAGCAAAAAGTCTGAATCTTGAAAGGGGAATGACTGAGACATTAAATGTAATTTGTCCACTATTTGGAAGCCAGAAACATGAAAGGTACATACCCAAAAAATATTTTGCACCAATAGTGAATTAACTACTAACAATGAAAGTTGCTGTTCCATACTTTTATAATGTGCTGAGATAGAAAATTGCCCCCTCAAAGTAATGCACTGTTTACTATAAAAGACAGTTTGGTGTAGTGGCTGTTGCAATGCAGGGTAGCCCAAGAGCCTGCATGTGAAGAAGTTAATCAGACTGTCTGTCTCTCCCATCTGTGCTCACAACTCATTCACTTGCCCATCCAAGACCAATGTTTGTAGAATACATTGGACAGATGCTTGTGGGGTGTTGGAGACAGCCTCCGACTTCAGGGAAGATACTAGGGCCTCTGATGGCCATCGTACAGCCTGCCAACTGTAGCAAAGTGATGTCAGATGGCTGACTTTTCGACATACCCCACACTTGGCGACCACATACAGGCAGTCCTGTCTATTATTGACCACATGACAGTTCAGCAGGACCACTGATGGGCTCATTGGGTAGAAACAGATGTGAAGGAGATAGGAGACTGATGCTAAGAGCAAGCGATGACTGCTATTTGTTGACATACTTTACCTGCAGGCGAAAGCAGGAAGTGCCATGATGTCACTGCACGTGGATTGTGAAAGGCTTCCACACATGGTGGCTCACTGGAAGGCACAGTCACATGCCCCACCACACTTGGACTGTTTATTACACCCATCTAACTTTGCCACATGCCGATCATCAAAAAGTACACCCCTTATTGCCACTGTAAGTTTATGTGATTTAGCGATCTGCGTAACTTCAGCTAAGGAAGGGACATATCAGGCTATTGGCTTAGTTTGGACCTCATGGGCAAGGGCTGACTGAACACTCACGTCCCTAATCAGTTGGTCTGCATACGAGGTAACACAGTGGGGGCACTCAAATGAAAATTTGTGTTGGAGAAATGGCTCTGAGCACTACGCGAATTAACTTCTGAGGTCATCAGTCTGTGTTGGAGAACTTGCAGGTGATGTTCCAGGCCATGTACAACAATGTAGGGCATTTGTGGTACTGGTTAAACTTCAAAACTGCTGCCACCAATAGGTTTGATGTTTACAGTTCTGCATTGGCAGGTGACAGAGTTCCTCAAAGTTAAGTATCTCAAACTAGGTGGAGGGCTTCAAATTTTGCATGATTTTGCACAACTCCACACTGCTAAATGATAAGGCAGCATCATCAACTGGATCAATCATATGCCTTACCTGGCAATGCAGCAAGAACCAGCACTGGTAATTCTCCCATGTTTCCACAGCCTCATAGAAACTGGTGAATGGTGATGGGGCAGCGAGGGAGAAGGCTTATCTGCAGGCACCTGGTTCGCCACCAGCACAGTGCAAAAGCAGAGCAAGTCCACATTCCATTTGAGCAGTTCCTGCATCTACCCCAATTGCAACTTTTGTTTATGTTGCTGGAGGCGCAGCTGTTACTGCCAGCATTGCAAAAATGCATGGTCCATGGTGCCCACAAATTAACAATATGAAGAAGACGAAGAAGAAGAAGAAAGCACCACAGACATAAGAACATCGGAGCCTAATCACCACTTTTGTAATCTGCACAGTGTGTGACAGTGCCACAAAAATGTCACTGTCAGCACAAGTGTAGCTACACCAGCCAGTGATAGTTCAGTGACAAAAGCAAAGCACCTGAACCCCTGAAGAGGGAACAGAACTCTACATCTGAGTCAGTTAGCAGTGGGAGCAGAGTATTTGAACACCATGTATAGATGAGCATGAAGATAAACACAAATGTGGCCAGTGCAGACGACTGCACATTAGTGTATGGAAGCAGAGCATGGCTCGAAGGAAAGGTCAAGTCCGAGGTAGTGTAGTAACTGACAGGCCTGGCTTATTGCTGCTGACAGGAAAACGCCAGTGTCAGTTATTCTGTCCATACAACACTCCGTGTGCACATCCGTTACATCTTACTGCCTTCTCTGCCGCGTGACCCACGCTAGTTCATCCGCTTCCGAATTGATGTCTGCTGTTGGGGATTCTAAGCTGACAAATAAAAAGACCTACACTATCTTGCAAATAGTCTTCAAAGAATCTTCTTTCTTAGGACCACAAAATAAAGCTGGACCTTCACTTGTGCACGGCTTTTGGGGAGTCAAGTCTGACCTATGTCTCTCTCTCTCTCTCTCTCTCTCTCTCTCTCTCTCTCTCTCATGCTGTGGATGAATGTTGCCCGCCGAAGCTGGCACACTTGATCGTATTGACAACATGCCCCGTATAGTTCAGCAGGGCTGCATTATATAGCACATGATGCTAACTATTGTGGGGTACAGTAGCCACAGAATTTTATCCAATTTCGTCTCCATTGCTTGTTCCTCGGTTGGACTGCAAAAGCATCCAACATAAACCCTAGAGGGAATGTTTCATTGTAGGTGAAGCATCTAACAAAATTTGACTATCTGATTGCCACAGATAGTGGACACACTACAGTATGGTGTACTGTGTGCTTTCTAAATGTTTATGCTGACTAGGGTGTGTTTCTGTGCTAATGGCCTCACCACAGTGGTAACACTGGTTCCCATCAGATTACCAAAGTTGGCTAGTGCTTGGCTGGATGACCATCCGGGTCTGCCGAGCACTCTTGGAAAGTGATGTGCACTCAAGACTTTCGTGAGGCCAATTGAGGAGCTACTTGATTGAGAAGTAGCAGCTCTGGTCGCAAAAAGTGACAGTGACCAGAAGAGCTGTGTGCTTACCACATGCCCCTCCATATCTGCATCCAGTGATACCTATCAGCTGATGATGACACGGTGGCGAGTCGGTATTGTTGGGCCTTCCGAGGCCTGTTCAAGTGGACTTTAGTTTTAGGGCATATTTCTGTAACCTGGTAACTTTCATGTTGCTTAGTTTGCATATATTGGACTCTGTGGGTGCCTGGGAATGTGTTAAACTCACGTACATAAAAGTGGGAGAAAATATTGTATTATTATTATTATTATTATTATTATTATTATTATTATTATTATTATTATTATTGTTATATTACAAAAAATATTCCCCATAATAGAATCAGATTCTAGCCCTTACAACTGTGAATTTGGTGCTCTATTACTGCTGTAAGGGATATGGCTCAAGAGAGTTGACAGCTCCATGATTCTAATCAGTTAGACTCCTGTGTGCCCTGAAATCTTTACCGATAAATCAGCCTTGTCTAGGAAGAAATGGACTTCTTTGTGTGTCATTAAGGTAGTGAAGTGCAAGACATGATTTTATTTCAAGACTATTCTCCTGCATATTGACTTTATTGATATACCTTCTGTATTTATGGGTTGTTATAAACACAGCATATGGGAATGACAAAAATCCTGCAGTTTGTAGATCACAACTATACTACTATATAAAGACAAGATGTTGTATAACATAATTGCAAAAAATCTCGAAAAGCCCTTGAACTATTTACTTCAAATTTTCACATGATACTCCAATTAACATTCGGTCGGACATAGGATACATATGTTACCAAAACTCTCTTCAAGTTCTTGACCGATTTGCTTCAGATTTTTACATTTGCTCTAATGAACATGCAGGCAGACATAGCCTATATACAGGGTGTACATACACTCTGGGGACACTTTCAATTATTTATTGCACAAGAACCAGACATTGTACAGATATCATACATGTGTCATTTTGAAGAGAAACCCTGATTTTTTAATTTTATTTTACTTTTTATTTTTTTAAATTTTATTTTTATTTATTTATTTTGTGTATACCGCCACTGCGTAGTTTGGTAATTTGACGATAGTCAGCACTAGTCGCAAACCGGGCGAGTTCAGGTGCATAGCAAGCTTTCTGTGTGCTGGAGTTTGACAAAAACAAAAGTGTGCTACAGCTGTTCAAAGGATGTTTAGAAACAAGAAGCCACCAACAAAGATCTGGTGTATGTACCGCCTCTACCACGTGATGTAGCAGAGATCCGGGAGAGAATGCGGGAAATGACTGCCACAGTTGCCATGTTGGGAAGGGGAGGGCAAGAATTTGATTACCATATTGACATCTGTTGTGGCACTCATGGTTCACATACCAAATGTTATATATAAAAAAAAAAAAACTTTAAGAGTTTCTCTTCAAAATGCAATATGTATGACATCTGTAAAATGTTTAAATCTTGTGCAATTGAAGGTGTTCCTGGACTTCTGTACATCCTATATTTTTAATGCATATAATAAAGGGGAAATGTTGTTACTAAAACTCTCTCTCTCTCTCTCTCTCTCTCTCTCTCTCTCTCTCTCTCTCTCTCTCTCTCACTAACTCGCTCACACGGTGATTCAGCTGCCCCTACCAATGTCACTTTATACAGCCCCACTTGACAGAACAATGTTGTTTGGTCAATTCACTATGGAGATGTGAAGCACATTTCTAAATGTCACAGAATAACTGGCAAAATATGCAAAGATGACTTATACCTATTGTGCAAATTATGTTTATGATACTGTTTTAGCACATTAAATGCTAAGTGACAAGTTAACACAGGGAAGCATGTATTAATTTTTTCATTGGGTTATGTATTGGAAAGTTGTTACTTCACTGCTTCCCACTTTGATATTTCCTGTTAATTTTGTTGTTTCCAACAGTGAAACACACTGTATAAGGCAACATTTCAGAACCATTTGTGAAAGATTAAGTATTCTAAATTGACTAAAGTCACTGGAACATCCAAAACCTGTTTAACAACACCTCTAATCACACAAAGGAAGGTTGGAGACATGTGGATGCTCCAAAAATACCGTTAACTCAAGGCCAATCCTCACTTGTATTTTTTACGGTATGATTCTACTTACTAACAGTTGTCCAAAGACCTGGGAGGGAATTTAATATCGACTACATGGCTGTCGCCTGTCTGGATACTGTTCCTGATACAGACGTGGTATGTGTTGCACAAAACGACATTGGTAGGAGCAGCTGAAAAAAAATTTTACACACACACAGGGGAAATGTTTGCGAACATCTCATTAATTTCTTGACTGAAATTTTTACATGATACTCTAATGAATATTTGTGGACTATATATTTTTAAATATGTATGCAATATGTAAAGGGGAAATGTTGAGCTGCGCAGAATGGCCACGTGGTTTTAGGCGTTGTGTCACGCACACCACGGCCCCTTCCGCCAGAGGTTCAAGTCCTCTCGGGCGTGTGTGTGTGTGTGTGTGTGTGTGTGTGTGTGTGTGTGTTGTTCTTAGCATAAGGTAGTTTAAGTAGTGTTTAAGTCTAGGGACCGATGACCTAAGCAGTTTGGTCCCTTACGAATTCACACACATTTGAACATCATTTGGAAATAGTGAGAAGAGGAAGGAAGAGGAGATGAACAGAGAGAGGGGGGAAAAGGAGACTAGGACATATATCCAATCACCATAAATATTTAGCAGTTGTGGAGCATTGCCACATTGCTACTCATTAAGGGCATCGGTTATCAAATGTGACTATGTTATACAGAGCTTATCCAAAAAGTTAGCCAGATAGAAGTTTAGGTGTCAGCATTGCTGCCATGTTCTGTGATCAGTCGGTTAATGTCCTATGAGAATAAGAGAACACTACTTTATAATTAGTAAACATTACAAATAGATCCAACTTGGTATGGATGATTCAAGTAGTAGCTGCTTTGACAGTGACATTGTTTTATCCATTATTTCTGTATGATGACTGGGCATTACCCATATGCCTTCTCTTTTTTGCATTTGAAAGCGTCAGCGTTGTATGGTTATAGCTGACAGCTATGTGGCTGTCCATTGGTGCAGGTTTCATAGTCTGTGTGAGCACACGCCCACTTATACGTTGAATTTTGAATTAGACACTTTTTTGGTGGAGCACAGAGTTCATTATAGTGCAGAAATAAGGTATTTCAGAATAGTAGCTGCAGAATTTAGAAAATTTGATCCATGTTTTAGAAATGTAGGATCTCAGATGAGACTCAATGTGTGTACTTTCTGTGATACTAATTATTTAGAAAAAGTTCATAGTTTATGAAACATCTTGTATTTTTTTATATAAAATGTTATTTAATTTTTATGACAACTTATGAAAAAGTTGAACATCAGAAAATCATTAACAACACACTGATTGTCCTTTCAACTTCTTGCATTATGCTATATTGTTCTAACATTAAAAAAATACGTTTTGCTACCCCAACTTTGTGGTTTCACTTCTCATATTTCTTTGAAATAAAACTGGACAATACGAGATGTGTGTCTTGCAGTCTTAACAACACTGTACATTTTGAACAAATGCATTTTCTGAATTTTTGAAATTAGTAGTTTGATTACAAAACATTTACAATGAGACTACATGTTTAATAAAGAATTTCTTTGATTGGAAAACTCACCCAGTATCTTCTGTAGGAATTATAGAACATACAAGTGGATGAAAGACAGAGTAGTAGTAGGATGCTGTTAGGGGTCAGTTTTTGTAAATCTTCCTTGCGTTGCATTGGGTGCTTCAGGTTGCTTACGTAGTTAGTGAATGGGACTATTGGTTGAGCATGGGGACTCTTTTGTCCTCTTGAATATTATTTTTCTTTTTATTTTAAATGTGATTGCATTTTACTACATCAAATTTCTCCACTTCCATTCCACCACATTATTATGCCTTCTCTCTCTCTCTCTCTCTCTCTCTCTCTCTCTCTCTCTGTCTGTCTGTCTGTCTGTGTGTGTGTGTGTGTGTGTGTGTGTGTGTGTGTGTGTGTGTGTGGGCGCGCGCGCGCATGTGCACATGCACTTGCGTGCATGTGTGCGCTTATGGTAAATAAAGCTGTGCACATTCCTTACACCTTGTTGTAGTATCATTATCTCTTCATTTATATTCTATATTTAGCAGATTAATTGTAGCTCTGTTTTGGAAGCTTGACATCTGTTATGGAAGTGAAGAATGGTAAAAACAAATGATTACAGTTATTTCTCACGAATAGTCTTCTTTTTGCTGCTTATATTTTCCAAGACTTCACCTTTATCCAATATGCTATAGTAACAAATTGCCTTATTTTCTCTAAATTTTCCAAATTATTTGGTGCTTTTATCAGGTGTTCTATTCCCCTTAGTTAAAATATTATTTATAGAAAATTTTTCTAACTGTAAAGATTGTAAATTGAAAGTTTTTTTTAGAACATACAGAGAAATCTTAATTACAAGGTGCTGGCCAACACTTCGATGGACATCCTAATAATATCAACTGTTATATAGAATGTAATGGGGTCAAGAACTGTAATGAAGAATATCCACAGCATTCGCATTATTCATATGTTGAGCTCTACAAAACAGTCACAAAAAGCTTGTGTCATTGATAACTACATGAACTTAATGTTTGATGACATTACTGATGGTAACATGTCATTCACTGACCAAAGGTCTTGAATCGACCTTCTAGCAACAGATCTTGGAATCAGTTAAACTGACTATTCTTCCAGTTGTTGGACAACCAGAGTGTTTACATGTGATGGTGTGACATTCATTTGAATCAATGTGGCTTCTGTTTGTTGTTGTTGTTGCCGCTGCTGTTGCTAACTAATGATTTTATGAATATTTTCACATGCTGTGTGCTGAAAGCAATGAATCTGATATTGAAGCGTCCTGACACGGGCACTGTAGTACAATCAGCTTTTATTCAGCCACTTTCCTTAGTTGAAAATGGAACACACATTCTTTATATATATTATGAAACAGTTACCAGATCAACCATAGGCTAACTCAGCAAAGTGGAGTTGGAGACCAGTATATAAAACTTTATACTGTTGCTGGTTGAGAAGAAAGAAAGAAAGAAAGAAAGAAAGAAAGAAAAGAAGAAAGCAAGAAAACATTAGTTTTGACTGGTTATCGTATTTTCATGTTATTGATAGTTTGTCTTACTAACTTTTTCATTTTGTAGTAAAGCTTTTATACATAGTTATGGGGATTTTTCTTTCCCATTGCTTATTGCTTTTGGTGTCTGATTGACCTTTGTAACATTTGCATGTTAAAACTTTTTTAAAATGTAGATAGTTATTATCTTTCTATTATATGCAAACAATATCAGATAAAACTACTGAGATTTGCTTCAAGAGTTTGGTTTGTAACATCTTTTGTTGTGATTCTATCCTTAATTATCATCAAATTCCTTTTATTTCAGCTTTTTTTGTTTCTTAATAACTGGAAACAGTTTTAGTAATTTTGTTTGCTTATTTGGAAGATATAATTAACTGAATGTACTGTCAGATAACATGGTGCACATTACATTTTGTATTTGCTTTTATAATGCATGCCCCACACCCAAGGCTCCTTAAAATAACCCTGAGTGCGCTTCTGCCCACAAATCTTAGAGACATGTGTAATATGAGAGTTCATGTGGTCACATTGTAGGTTCTATACTTTTTTTTTCTGTGTTAGATGGGGACTGGGTTTAGTGAGAGTAGTTTACCTTGTATAGACTGCGTCATTTCTTTTTTCTTAAAAATACAGGCAATATGAAATTAGAATGCCAGACAGAAAGGAGGATGACTGATAAATTGCAGGTTTTATTCAGAAGTTTGTCAGAATAATGAGGAAAAAAAGCTAATAAAATTCTAGTTAGATTGCTTCAAGCTTATTTTGATGTAGTATATTATTATGGGTATACATTGGAAATAAAAAAGAAAAAGAAAAATGAAAGTTAACTACAATAATGAAAACTGAGTACACGTGATGGTATCAATCATAATTTTGATGTATATGACAGATCTCAAGCAGCAACTCCACATAAGTATAAGAAAGGAGATGTAGTATCGACCCCAAGTGGCATAAGGAAGAAATTTAATGGTAAACAGTGGCGACGATTATGTTCGAAAGATGGCTGTACTAAGGAATCGCAACGGCGTGGTTATTGCTCACGACATCTGAGTCTGAATGGTAGCAGCCTACGTGCTGGCCCAGCAAACTTTCCTAGGTAGGTTTAGCAAGTACTATTTAGGTCATTCATTTTTGTCATCACAGAATATAACATAAGGGGAAGTGCACTTGAGTAATATTGCAGCCTTGGTGTGGATCAAATCTATTAGCATCTCAAGCAATGTTTCATTTCTTTTAACTTCCATTTGTTTTTATTTTCTTGGTCAAGCTGTTTTAATTTGTAAAAAAAATTAATTAAAATGAATGAGTGTTTGTTCCTGGATAATGTTCAGTGGAACAAGTAGACTTGAGCAGTTCTTCAGTTTTCTGTTTTTCATATGTGATGTGTATTTTAAATGGCACAGATAAAACTTCCATGTGTGATTAAATTTGTATATAGACTGGAAGTGAGTTTTTATTGCTTTTCAATATTATTTCAGGGGGAAGGGTGTTGGAAGAGAGATTGATGGTGAAGAAACTTCCCGTGATTCTGATACATCTCCAAACTACACAGAAGGTCGAATAACTGGCCGGTTTGATCAAGAGGAAACAGAAGCTGCTAATATGCTTGGTGTGTATGTTGCATAGTTATCTATACTTTAAATGATTACTAATACTTAAGATCCAATTTTTTATCATATATTTGGAAGTTTGATGTGACATACCACAACATTCAAAACAAAATTTTAAATTTTGATGTTCTAAATTTTAAGTTATCTCTTTTTGAAATTGGAGAAATAAGTAAGAAAAGTCTTAGATACATGCAATAGCAAACTGAAACATTTAGAAAAGAATCTCGCATGTCCATTTTCTTTTTCGTTCTTTCTTTACATTCACAAGAATTGATGTAGAAATAAACACTTCCAGGACTTGTCTGGTTACTTTTTATTTCTAGGTTTCTCAATTTTGGGTACGTCATTCTTTGGCTTAGTAATTTTCTGTATTGTACTAATAGAGGAGGAGTGCTGTAGATATAGGTGCAGTTCACCACCACTAAATCTTTTATCTGCTTTTCAAAACATCTGGCTAGTTCCGTACAAAATAGGTCCATTGCAAATTTTTTCCAAGGTGGAAACTAAGAGTTGAAAGCTGAAAAGTATTCTTCATTTTCATTCACAGAGTAAAAGGTTACCCCTCTTTTTACCTTGTGGCCTTTTTATTTTAAACTCCACCCAGTTCACAAGTTGCTGGTTGACCAGACTTTCTGTGGAAGTGTATGCAATTATTAATATAGCAGTTAATGCTGACTTTCTGTAGATTATGCATGTGATGTGCTATGGGTCTTCATTTTGCACTATTTGTGCCTGATGTGTTTCAGAAATAATTAAAAAACACCAGATTCGCCCAAACTGTGTATATCATGTATATTTGCTCAGACTGATAATCTTTAATTTAATTTACAAATATTCAGCATTAATCTACCTTAGAAATTCATGCATAATATGCTTCTTGAACAAATTATGGAAAAAGAAGATCAGAACTTGGAAAGAAAGACGGTATGAGCACTGCATCCTCCCAGACAACAGATGGTGTTATCACATGAAGAAATTTAAAATATGCTGTCCAATGTAAAATATAATTATTTCTTATAGTTATAAAACTTGTGTGGGAAAAAATATTTATGCTGCTCATTTATTTATCTTTTCTTCTCTATCACGGAAAAATACATATAAATTCTGTTCATTGGATGGAAAACGATATGCAGAAAGTATTTAACATGTAAACTTCTTCATAACACAAAATGAATAGATTACCTATACAGGACATATGTCCTCATTTCAGTTTTACTGATTAACCATTCTTATTCTACAGTTAATGATTATCATCCACTTGTACAGTGATATTTTGGAGTATCCCACCAAAACAAACTGCTGCTTACTTGCCAACTTATTGTGGATATATTGCGTATTGCTACCTTTATTTTCAACCTTTGTGCTGAAGTGAGATGTAATAATAGTAATTCCCCCGTTTGCCAACAAACTCTTAGGAATTTGTTTTGGAGCAGTATTTTTTCTCTAAATCCCTGCAAATCTAAAAAGTTTGAGTGGTTATTGTACACCATTTTTTTAAGTACTGTTACTTTATACAGTCACCCCAAACTTAAAAATATTTCTTACAAAGTGTTCTGGTTTGAGACTAGAAGTACTGATTACACCATGATAAATCAATCTTCTGTAAGTCAGTTTTCAGGCTTTCATGGCGATCTGTTTACATCTTGAGGTGTCAGATATTCTCCAGATATCAGTGTCGTTTATGCACAATATTTCAACAACGTGACTTGAGCTCCACTCGACGATCAGTGTCAGGTAGCAACTGATGAAGATAATGAGTCACATTGTCAAAATTTATCTGGGAGATACCAAACACCTCAAGATAATCCTCTGTAGATTTTTGTACCTTAATTTTAATGGAAACAGTGAGATATTAATCACTTTGGATGTTATATATAAGTATTGATATTTATATGGTAAATAAAAGAATAATTGTACAACTTACAGATTAAATTCATTGGTTGTAAAACCTTAAGATCTATTTTCTTTGAGAGATAAAATCTGTAACAGAGACCGCAGTGTCAGACTCGAAATCAAGGAAAACAAATTTTCTTGAATCTAAGTCGCACCTGAAATTTGAGACTCGAAATTCAAACTGAGAGAAAAGTTTTAGGCCGCACCTCCAAATCAAAGCAATGTTGTTCCATTGTAATATGAGACATAATTTAGGTCGAATGAATGACGATACAGCTACAGTAGTTTGGTTCGAGTCGTAAGCTTAGCAGTTAAGCTTTACCAGGCAGCCATTGCTAATGCATCAGGCGCTCTGTCCGTATTTATACGGGTACCCTTCCTTTTTCACGTGCTTCGTCTGGTTTGAATTGATTGCTTACTTTTCTTTGATCTGATAACTGCAGTTCTCTTTGTTATAGGTTTTTACATCACTCTAAGCTGAAAATGCATTATTGTACTGTGTCATGCATTGTTTGTCGCATTTTGATAATGAGTGTGTACGACCTGTCGCCACTCGTGGCATGGCTTGCTTTTGTGCGCGCTACCGGCGCTTCCAATTAAAAAGAAAAACAGAGAGGAATCATCTCATTAGTGAAACAATGGCAAGAGACTGCTATTTGTTGTTACTTACACTGCTGCTTTCTTTGATCATAATCAACAAGAACCAAATAATAGACTACGTGTGATAGGAGAGTTTAGCGAAAATTTTTCTCCGTTTGAAAATCTTTGCAGATGCCCCTTCAGTACATTTACATTCTGCACAGAAATTAGAGTCATCTTAGATTTAAAAATCTAGTCAGTTGTCGTGCTTCATTTCTGACTATCTCTATTTGGCGTAAGAATAATATGAATATAAACATGGCATGATATGTATATTCTTCCGCGTTTGCTGTTGTCTCACTCTAGTTTCATAGTTTATTAGGCAGACAGAATGTAAATGAGCTAGCAGCAAACATGAAAGAATACATGGAAAAATGTTTATATTCGTATTATTCTTATGGTGAAGAGATTGTGCATGTGATTCACAATTCATAAAAGTTCCTATCGGCAACCCTTTCTTGTCACAGGTAGGAAAAAATTCTGAACGTAGAGTTGGCCTTATTGACAAACATCCCAAACAGTCTTGCCAGTCGGATTTTCGTAGTACATTCAAAGTCTGCTACATTCGAAGATGAACAATACGGAATTTGTATTTACTTCGTTGGATAACGTATGAAAAAGCAGTGGTCGAAACTCGGGGCGGTGAAAAAAAATCTCGACTTCCACCTTTTAATTTATTTACTGATGCAGAGGTTTCGGTGCCAGTATTTATCTTTGTGCCTGCAAAGTATGCCTCTGTAGCACTACATATATTCAATGGCAGAAGTTAGTTGTGGCGGCACCTACCAACATTTTACAGAACTTCCACTTATTATGCACTCGATTCATAGCCACAGGCAGTTTTTTGGATTTCAAAAACTGGAAAAAAGTGCGGCTTAGATTCGAGTAAATACGGTATATTTCCACAAAGGACTGAGACTTCTGCCTGTTCATTTTGTGACCATTGGCAAGCCCAGAATGCTCATTTTATATTGTGAATGAGTGTGCATGTTATGCTTATAGTAAGAACACGTAAAATGCAATATAAGTTATATTAAATTAGTATCTCATAATGGCATTATCTAGTGTGAGGCAGCAGCGGATAATAAGAAATTATGTTCCATCATTCCACTACTTTTTCTATCTCTCATCTCTGACACACACTACTTCTGTACATAGTACTGTTCTGTAAGCAGCAGGCAAATTTGCAAACCAGATGTTTGTCAAAGTAATGCATGTTCATGAACACACACACATAATATGCCACTGAACCACCTAAACTTCCTACACAGCTGCAAATTTTTGTGGAATGTGTGTGATGAGAATGGGAGCTGTTACACTAAAATTGAACAAAGCTGTCACCGTGTGTGAACAAAGCTGTCACCGTGTGTGTTCGAAGGACAAAATATAATCTTGAAGCACAATTCATTCACTGAACACTACGAAATGCGTGGATGCAGTATTTCAGCGCCAGCTCTGCAGTTAAATATAAGAAATAGGCTGTTTTGTGCATAAACATTAGTCAAATCTCCATGCAGAAATTGGACTTGATGTAGAAAAGACAGAAGGTGCAGTGTGGAACTAAATGGCTCTGTTTGAGTTATTGTTGGCCACATTGCAGTCTTGGTTTCATTTACATTGTTTGACCATATTCTTTTCAATTGTAGTCAAGTTTTGAGATAGTCATCAGGCTCTATTTTGTGCAGCTTGCGTTCTTCTCCAATTGATGAAACATGTCATCAGTATTTTGAATGAGCTTTGCACTCACACAATGCATTTTCTCTATAGTCCTCTTGGACATCCAAGAAACTTTATAAAGAAGATTTGATTTTCATTCATTACAAATCTCTGTCTATGATGATTCACGTGATTGCATGTGTCATCATTCCCCAGTGCAGAAGCTATAGATATAGCTATGTTAGTGAAAGCCTTTGATATAGTGAAGACATGTAACATGTTTATAAATCTACTCTCACTGTAGGTCAGAGGAGTCTCATAGTTTTATGAGCTTGATTACATTTGTGGATTAATACATAATACATTCTTTAACATACCATGTACTTATTTCCTTCTATGCAATAATAAAAGACACTCACAAGGTCACTACATCTCAAATGTGCTGTGCTCCAGATCAGAATGTTTCCATTGTACTGAAAATCATAGATATTCTTCTTTTTAATTAACATCGAATTTAGAGAGTTAAGGCGAACTAAATGAATTTGTATTTAATTTGAGTATAAAATTTTCATCCCTCAATCATTAAGAATAATGAACAGTTTTCATTAGTTTTCCATTTAATCAATTATTTCTGAAACCACAATAAAGGGTTATGATATCAGCGTCCATATTTCTACTACGGTGAAAAGTTTAAGTGAAGTGTGACTACTGTCCATTGATTAACACTTGTTAGCTGTTTTTTTATAGCTGGCTTCAGCCCTTGACTGCATTAAATGACTTCAATGGGCAAGACAACCGAGGATGTCAGAGCTGAGAGGGAATATGGTGAGGGGGATGCACAATAGTTTTGTGATAAATTATGGAATAATTTTGAGATTCCATGAAATATACTTGTGGGTACACTTGCTACAAGTCAGTATCAATTACATGCTCTAATTTTTTTTTTTTAAATGGATACTGAATTGATATGCATATGCGTCCGGCAGGGTAATATGTGAGTTCAGTTTACAGAGATTTGTTTTTTCCTAGTGGGACAGTGGGAGGGGAGATAGCAGCTGCCCTCCCCTGCCCGTGATTTGGCTATGCCCTTGGCAATGGGTTATCCATCATAGAATGTTTTAATTAATATAAATATTACAAATCATAGGTCATAATCTGCAATCTTACCTTAAATATAGATTTATGCTGTCCCGTTCTACTTATCTTTTTTATTTATCCATATGTTAGCAGTATGACTTGCATGGTCCTACAATTGAAGTAAGTAATTCTTTGCACATGCTGTTTTTTTAACTTATATTAAATGCTTAGGAAAATCCCAGTTGTCTGCCATCTGGAAAAGGTTGCTCTCTTTCACACAATAGAAATGTATATTGTGACCAATGAAGATTATATTTTATTCCTTAATGTTTCTTTATTTTTCAGCAATTTACTTCAAGTTAGTTACATTGCTGATACAGCTGCTTCCTCTCTTGTATCCTGCTTGCAGTTCTTTTAAAATGATTTCAGCAATTTTCCTGATTCTTCTTGTAATGATTCTAGAGTATACCTTGCATGCTGTGTTTAATAAGCTCATTTGTAGTTTTTGCTATTGGACCAGTCACCTCCCCTGAACCTCGGAGTATCTGTGCATGCTCCTAATGCAGTCGTACACATTTATAAATATTGTATATCTTTTAATCATTTCATGTGGTATATATCTGAGTAATTCACTAGCTGCTGCTACTTCTTTCTCCTCTATATTGCCTGCTGAAACATTTACTTTTCTGTCTGCTTTTATTTCTGCATCTTCCTCTTCCTCTATAATTATCTGCAGATCCTTATAGGACTGTAAGCACTCTCCTTGTTATATTATTTTGACTGCTGCTGTATTTCTTATCTGACTGTTAAGACATTTCAGTACTTTGTGAACATGTTCTATCATCTATCTATGTGTTTAAATATTAGAGAAAGATGTTTGCCATCATTCCTGTTGAATTTCCCCAATAACTTGATTAGTCCCATTTGACAGCCTTCAATATAACCCTGTGCCCTCAGGTGCTCTTTCATTTCTTGATTCTACACATGGGCTTTTTTAAAGCAGAGTCTACAAGAACAGTACTGCACAGAAATGAAAGAATATCAAAAGGTTTTGTACCTGCTTACACAAATCTGTTTTTGATATTCTTCCATTCATTTTCATTGTCATTAACTGGTTTAACTGAACTTTCTATTATTCACTTCTGATCTAGGTAAAGTATAAATTCTTCTTGTAGTTTTTTTTTTTTTTTTTTTTTTTTTTTTTTTTTTTTTTTTTTTTTTTTTTTTTTGGGAGGGGGGTTGGGTGGGGGGGGGGGGGGATGGGAGAGGTGCGTCTCACATGACTAGGTAGTAGTCACCATGTGCATGTCATCGCTACGTGTACTCGTGTTTATTAACAATTTTGCAATTGCTTTGTTGGCTAAGAAGTAATGTATAATGCTTGTTAGGCCTCTTTCTCCCCATGCCAGTTCATGTATGTGTGGATAAAATGATGGTTGGCAATTCTTAGTCTATTGTCTGCTACAAAATCTTTTAATATTCTTCCATTTGTGTGCAGTACACCTTCTCCAGTGTTTCCTAGTTGATTATCTAACAGCTTACCATCAGTTCTATCACTAAAGTCTGCCACCCTGATAATACAGGCTTTTTCATGAATGTTGATCTAGAGTATGTAGTAAAACTGTGTAGGTGTCTGTTTTAACTTCTAATCTTCTGATATGCATACAATTGTCCAGCAGTATTGTAGTTAATGGTAAGAGGGAATTTAGGATGAACTGTGAAATTCATATGCAAATAATTTTCATTTATACAATGCTCTATTAATCATGAATAACAGTGAAATTATTTGCTGACAACCTAGTTTTTCTTGATTGTAGAAGTACTTGTTTTGTGACTGCACACAGTGGCATGCTGTACTGGTACCTCTGAATAAGCCTCAAAACTGCAAATTTTAAATTGTTGTATGATAGAAGTTTTGTTAAAATTGAAGTGATGGGAAACAAAAATTTTGTTCATACTTTCAAATGCCCAGGAAAGTTTAAGAAGTCTATATTTCAAAACATCCCCTGGAAAGTCACAGAGCTGGAAACTCAGTTTTTTACAAATCAAGTATTGGATTGCAGTACGGTGTGTGTGTGCGCGCGCGTGTGTGTGTGTGTGTGTGTGTGTGTGTGTGTGTGTGATTTCCTTATTATTTACTTTTTTTTAATTAAGAAGATTAAAAGAAGGTAATTGATGTATGGCTTGTTTGAGGTTCACCATTATTAGTAAAGTTGCTGAATTTTTATGCTCTTACAGTATTTATTTTAGCTGACAACATAAGTGTTCTTCATGGTATTGGTTTTCATCCTCTTATTTATCTCTACTCTGCTCATTGAGTAAAATCACCATATTTCCTTGCATTACTTTTGTACCTCTCAGTTTTAGCAACTAATTCAGCAGTCTCACAGTGTGTGTTTTGTATTTTGTTGGTTTTTTCCAGTATCTCTTGGGAGCTCACGCTCTGCAACTCCAGCATTTTCCTCACCCACTGGACAAGCTTCATCACCTTGCATTATGCAGTCTCCAATCACTGTCGGCCCACGACAGAACGTCTTCGTGCCGATTACAAATCCTGCTTCACAAGGGCAGAATATGCAGTCTTCTGCCAGTTCTCACTCCGGAAGTTTAATATCGCCATGTCAGAAATGGAAACAGACGTCGCCAGTGCAACCACATTTTATGGTCACTCAATATCACCAGCAACATGTTATCAGGTCAGAGTATTGTGCGAGTATATGTATTTCACTTAGAGTTACTGACATTTCTGTGCTGAGTGTATGTTGAACTATAAGACTGGAAGAGCTTCCATTGTGTTTTGAGGATATGTATGGTTCTGGCTTCATTTTTGTGTGGATATCAACTATATGTTCAGTAAATCAAATTACAAAGAGCTTAGGTTGAAAATAGTTGCAGAGTGCAGTCATTTCAACATTTTAGCTGTGGATTATGGGAATTCTAGTCTTATACTTTATTCCTTGTCATGTAAAGAAAACTGATCAGTTCAGTAAAGGCTTGCCAAAATAGCAGTATATCTCCAGTCATATTAACAAATGATGGTGCAGTTATTTACCTTTAAGGAATGTGGTGGTGAAAATTCTGCAATTCCTGTAATGATAACAGTTGTGTTTTTCATGACTTGCTACAAAGTACACACCTACTTTCTGTGTTGCAGCGGAAGTTGAAAATATTATAAACTCAAGCAGAGGAGTACAAGGTGTGTGTACATTTATGTGTATGAGAAAAATGTTAAAATTCCAGCTGCTTCTGTTATCAGATGCTGTACTTTCCACAGACAGGATAACTTAAGCTCTAACAGTGCATATCACTAGATAGCAGTGCTAAGAAGGAAGTCACAGTTTACTTTCCACATTTTCATTGAAAAAGGCCCACTCAGCCATCACAGTATTGAACACTGGTGTGCATTTTATCATCTTGTAAGTTGTATCATACTATAAGACACAAACAGCAGCACAGCCACAATGAACCACTTTATTCTTTTACATACAACAAACGTAGAAACAATCGACCTACTGATACAAACTGTTGCTGGACATTAGGTATGAGCAAAGTATGAGGGTGAGTGTCTGCTGCACTGTGCTTATAGAGAGGATGGCTCCAGAAGATTTTGCAGCAGAAGCCGTGCCGTGTGCACGAGTCATGGCCCACCACAGGGGGCCTCTGGTGGCTGGCCCATGCAGATGCCATTGGTGTAATATTTGAAGTGTAGTGTGCCAGCGACATGGTGCTGTTGGATGCATCCAAGTGTTACATACAGGATTATAGGCTAATTCATTAATGAACATAATAAATAATGTGGTCCTACTGTCTCTTGCCTCCAGTAGTCAGGTACTTGGGAAAAATGTGTTGTTTCATGGATTGGCGTTACAGTATATGACATACAAAAAGACAGCTCCTAGATGAATTACTGTATGAGCAAGAGAAATTCAGAAGGCGAAGAGATTTAAATACCCAGAAGAATGGATAGAATCTTGTCTGACAGAAAAAGAAGCTATGAAGCACATTGGCCACTTATTTATTCTGCCACTATGCATTTCAATGGTTCACTCCCTCATTTTCAGGTGGAGAATTGTTTTATTGCATAGCTGTAGTTAGTGAAGAGCGCAGATGCCATTCCACAGCAACAAACTAAGTGCAAGGCTGGCTATGTTGTATCTTTTTCTTGTGATAAAATTGTGTCTTTTGCAAAAGACATTGTAAAAGTTAAAAAAAAAACTGGATTTGTAAGAGTAAAATGTTTTACAGGAGAAGTAGTCAACAGAAGACTGTGTGCTTGTTGCATGTATTCCCGAGTGTACTTTTACACTATTACTTCAAAGATGTTATATATGTCAGGGATATTGTTGCTTACACTGAATAGAAGGCTAATCGAAATGTGCCATTGCTGGAATTTGGCTTTTCATTATTGTACATCACAAATCAGCTATTATAGTAGATAGTTATATACACAAATATTTTTTTCATTTTAAAAAATATGAATGAGATGCAACAGAATGTGGACATGTGTACAAGTTACTTATTATATTATATGGTTATATATACATAAATATTATTTTCTTTGGCACTTTGAAAATATAGTGGACTTGCGTGGAATATGGACATGTGGAAAATTTAGTTATTGTATTTAAATGCTTAAATATAAACCATTACAACAGATCATACATATATATCATATCCATATTTTAAAAAAAAAGTAAATCACATTTATGTGTATAAACATTTAATATAATAATTGAATGAAAAGACAAGCTTCAGCAATTGCACTTTTCAGATATCTTTGCATTCAGTGTAACCAAGAATATTTCTGACATTTTTGAAATAACTGTGTAAGCATAATGTACAGAGGATAGCATAGGCAACAAGCAGCAGTATGCAGCCTTTTATAAACTCTACTTTGCATGTGAGTACACTTTAACAGTGCCTTTCCTAAAAACACAATTTTATCACCAGCAAAAGATGCAGCATAACCAGGCTTGGCACTTAAGTTTTCCACTTAAAGAATGATGTGAACCATCAAAACATGTACTAGCAAAATAAATAAATGAGTGATGCACAAAACTTTTATTCATAGTAATCGACAGTCCCGCCCCTCATGATGCTGTCCTTTATTAACTAAATATTCAGTATGAAATTAGCATAAAAACTCACTATGCACCTTTACAGTAAGAACAATCTTTCAGTCATTGCAAATTAAAACATTACCAGATAATTATCCACCCTGCAATCTCACATGTAACAGAAAGTCCAAATGTCATAAAAACAGGATTACTCTTAGGTTAGAATTGTGGAATGAAGAATCCTCAGGAGATTATTGTGACCTTGAAGAACAGAAGTTGGTTAGCATAGAAGAAGAATGAATTAAAAACTGTATATCCAGCTAGAGAGGATCTCAAACACCATCAGGAAAAGGACTATGTTCTTTGGACTCACCCTTATAGTGGACTAGATGAGGTTGACACATCAGTTATTACAGTTTAATGTGAGTAAGGGTAGATACATGCTCTAGATTCCAAGAAGTACAAAGGGACCTGGCAGAAGTAGGAATACTGAAAACAAAGATTTCCTACAGGATAACTTTAAAAGCAAAAATTGAAGCTGCCATAGATTTCAAGGTAAGAATTAGTCCCAGGACAAAAACTTCACAAAGGTTTATAAATTGGGTCCATTCCCAGTACTGCCAAGTCTAGCAGTCTTTCATATAGTGATTTATGGTTTCCCTGTTGGAATGTTTCAAAGGAGAGGACTGTATGTTTTAGGTGCGACTATTACTACTATTGTAGAATTTTATGGAAAGTTGTAGAGTTGAATGCTACTTATTTGTGGGTTAATTTGTATTTAGAGCTTTTTTTCCCAGTTTCAACCTTGTGTGTTACAGCTGAAAGCAAGATTTGAAAGTTGATATCACATGCAATGTAACTTAAGTTCCATATTTAGAAATGTGTAAGAATTGCTCTTATCTGCAGTGTGTTGTTTTTAATGGAATTATATTTAGAAAACTGAAATGGTTCAAAATTTTAAGTGTGTTGGACTTACATTTACCACTAGATTAGTATGAAGTTCTCACCTGAGGGATATGAAAATAAGATGCCTCATATTGTTAAAATACATTACTCAGAGACCACAGACAGCAGATGTGATATATCTGGTCCAGTTTTAGTTATCTTTGCGTGGTTCTGGTGTGATTGATGGGTGCACTGTGTGTGGCTCCTGGCTGTAGTATATCATGAGTTGGGCTGCCACAGGTTCCCTGGAGCTAACGTGTTCCCTTTTTACATTATGCAGAACATCCCCATGCCAAATCACAAAATACCATCAAGACACTGTCCATTCCAGCCTTCCATATAACTGCTCACTCTCACACAGAATGATTTACAAATAATCACCCACAACAATGAGGACATTTTTGGAGATACCATTATCAATAGCCTCATGGTTCATTCATATCCTTTTCTTTGGTATATTAGGAAATCTGGAGTTATTTAAGAAATAAATGTGTTTGTATAGCCTGAAAGAAATTGTGCAATCCTTGATGAAATTATTAATCAGCATTAATCAGTATGGACCTAAAAAATTCACATTTGAGCCAAATGTGAATGTAGAGGCAAAATCTGCCTCAAAATGTGAACACATAATAAATACTATTCCATAGTGAATTGTATCCAGATGAACCATTTCATCAGAGAGTGTTCTAAGCAGCTTAATTTTCTCGTGTAAATATAAAAAAAGTTACATGCTTTCGATTGCACAACAGCTGGCAAATCCCATTTTGAGAAGAGACTGTGCATAAGAACACACCTGGAAAATAAAGAGTGCATCTATGCCTGAAAGAAACAAAGTATCAGTATGCTCACAAGTTAAGCTCTGGTCCTACTTCAAACAGTGGGAGGTTAAATATTCTCTGTAAGATACATGCTACATGTGACAACTTAGGACTCACTCATAGGGCTTAACCTCTCAGAACAAAGAAACACTTGCATTTGTCTGATAGCTAAAGTTTGTATTATGCGAAATTACACATACTAAAATGTGGCAGCTTTAGATGTGGGGTGTTTATAACTGCAGTTTCATAAGATATGTTCTGAAATACTTCATTTGCCACCTTGGTAAGCAATTGTGCGGTGGCGATAACCAAATGGATCGGGTACCTCAGATTTGCTTTGTGTTGTACATAGTTCCTTATTTTGAAATGCGTGAGGAGACTACTACTGGTCCATTACAGTGCTCAAATACAACTCTCATTGACACCAGAAGGGATCAGTTACCCAGGTGTCAATTTTGCTTTACAGAAATACAGAATATGGATGAAGGCTGTCTGACATGCTAGAAGTAGATGGGACTTGTTCAGCCCGCATGTTGTAGTGTCTTCACTACAGCGATTAGACAAAAGAGTCTTCCTGTGAAGCGGAATAGAGTTTATTTTTGGGTCTACTTCCACTATAAGTACTTGTAGGTTCTATCTGCAGCAACGGGGAGTGTTGGTTGCACAGCCCACTAAAGGGCACTTCAACATGTTATCTGAGCTTATATACTACAGTTTCAAGTTCAGTGTTCTGCAGATTGTGTAATTATTTAACTGGATGGGAAAAAGAGTTGTTCTCCAGTAACTGTTTTTCTTCTTCTTTGTTGTTATTCCATCCTGGACTTTCCAATTTATTTTTAATCAATTTTGTCTTCAAGCATATAGTCTAGAAATCTTTCAGATTTCAATGTCTAACTATTTAAAAATAAATAAAAATGGTAATATCACCAAAAAGTGATGCCACATTATTACATTATGAATCACACTCTTAAGTGTTTGAGTTTTGAATGAAACTAGAGGGTGCATATTTGTCTTCTCTCATACAAGCATGCTTAATATCTTGTTCAAAATATAAAATGAGGATTGGCAAACATTTTACTGTTTATTATGAATACTGATTCTCTAAGTTTCTTTGCTCAACAACCCCCCCCCCCCCCCCCCCCCCGCCTTCTCCTCCCCTAGCAATACTCGTGTAAGTTTCTTGATCATCTCTGTATCATTATAGCAGTGACTGAAGAGGATGGCTACAATTGTAGCTGCCCACCAATGATTTCATTGAAACTGAATTGTTCAGGAACTTGGTCTCTCATTTCAATTGCACTGCATTTTCTAAGGTTGACCTAATAAATGTAGACCTTTTCTTTGGCTCATGTTACAACTGGTTTGATATATGCTTTCTGCTTTGTAGTACCTTAACTTAGCAAGGTGGCTTGAGACCCTAGACTCGTAATGAGTAGACATGGGGCTTCAGTCCCCAGTTCATCTCTCCAATTTAGTTCCTGTGGGTTTCCTAAATAACTTGAGACAGATTCCAGTATTTATCTTTAAAAATGGTCACACACAAATCCATTCATGTTGTTGCCTAACCAATTGAGTCCTCCATCTAGCAATATCCTCAACATCAATTAGGCATTAAATTGCAACCATCTTTCCCATCACATTTTGAGTACAGCTCTAAATATTTCAGATAAACCACCAACACCAGAGGCATATACTTATATTGTAATCAAATACTTTTCTTGTGTCCTTGCAGTATCATATACCGTATTTACTCGAATCTAAGCCACCCTCAAATCTAAGCCGCACCTGAAAAATGACACTCGAAATCAAGGAAAAAAAAAAAATTCCCGAATCTAAGCCGCACCTTAAATTTGAGACAGAAAATTCAAGGGGAGAGAAAAGTTTTAGGCCGCACATCCAAATCGAAACAAAGTTGGTCCATTGTAATATGAGACACAATTTAGGTCGAATGAATGACTATACAGCTACAGTAGTTTGGTTCGAGTCGTAAGCTTAGCAGTTAAGCTTTACCAGGTAGCCACTGCTATGCGTCAGGCACTCCATCCGTATTTATACGGGTACCCTTCCTTTTTGACATGCTTCATCTGGTTTGAATGGATTGCTTATTTTTCTTTGATCTGATAAGTGCCGTTCTCTTTGTTATAGGTTTTTACATCACTCTAAGCTGAAAATACATTATTGTACTGTGTCATGCATTGTTTGTTGCATTCTGATAATGAGTGTTTTGACCTGTCGCCACTCGCGGCGTGGCTTGCTTTTGTACGTGCTACTGTGACTTACAATAAAAAAAGAAAGAGAGGAATTACCTCATAAGCGAAACAACGGCAAGATACTGCTATTTATTGTTACTTACACTGCTGCTTTCTTTGATAGTGATCAACATGAACCAAATAATAGACTGCGTATGATAGATAATGTTCTGAACGAGAGTTTAGCGAAAATTTTTCTCCCTTTGAAAATCTTTGCAGACGCCTCATTGGTACATTACATTCTGCACAGAAATTAGTCATCTTAGATTTAAAAATCTAGTCAATAGCCATGCTTCATTTCTGACTGTATCACTATTAGGCATAAGAATAATACGAATATCAACATGACATAATATATGTATATTCTTCCACGTTTGCTGTTGTCTCACTCTAGTTTCGTAGTTTATTAGGCAGACAGGATTTGAATGAGATAGCAGCAAACACGAAATGATACATGGCAAAATGTTTATATCCGTATTATTCTTATGGTGAAGGAATACTGCATGTGATTCACAATTCATAAAAGTTGCTATTAGCAACCATCTCTTCTCACAGGTAGGAAAAAATTCAGAACGTAGAGTTGGCCGTATTGACAAACATCCCAAACAGTCTTGCCAGTCGGATTTTCGTAGTACATTGAAATGCTGCTACATTCGAAAATGAACAATACAGAATTTGTATTTACTTAGTTGGATAATGTGTACTTTCTTTTTTAATTTATTTACTGAGCCGGAGGTTTTGGCGCCAGTATTTATCTTTGTGCCTGCAACGCATGCCTGTGTAGTGCTACATACATTCGACGGTAGAAGTTAGTTGTGGTGGCACCTACCAACATTTTTAGAACTTGCGCTTACTTTGCACTCGATTCTAAGCCGCAGGCTGGTTTTTGGATTACAAAAACCGGAAAAAAGTAAGGCTTAGACTCGAGTAAATACGGTAGTTATTTTCTTTTAAGGTAAGCTTTGTTTCACCAAGTGGAAATTTCATCTAAACCATTCAGGATTTTTTCAAGTTCCTCAGCAGAGATACTTCCCATTAGACAATTATCATCCAGCAGAGATAACTGCCCTTAGACAATTATCATCATACATGAACAATTCAAGAACACTGCTGAGTCTGTCTGATGTACTGTTTGTGTTGTCAGCAAATACAGATCTGTAAGACACTTCCTTTGAGCCCTCTAGACATTACGTTTGTTTCTGTTGGCCTACAATAAGACGTACTGGGTTCCTCACAGAAAGAATTAATTTTAACTACCTGCACCTTAAATATTTTGCTATTTGAGTAGTTGTTAATGACACATCATGCAAAGAAAACATGAAATTAAACAATTCTAACTATGATTTTGTTGCACCTGTTTGCAGCCCCCCCCCCCCCTCCCCTCATCCAAGGCTGATGTAGCATCTTTGTTTTCGTTTTCCACACTTTCAACTGTTTCATAACATATTTTATTTACAGTTAATTTGGACATGCTGGTGAATGATTTTGCCTAAAAGTGTTTGCCACAGAGAAAGGTATTGAAGAGATTGTCCAACATTTTGGCTTTTAAAGAATATTGAGAGAGACAGATGTTCCGTGTATCTGTTATGTGCAAAAGTTAATCTGAAAATTGCAGGTTTCATGCATTAATCTATTTCCATACATCCGTACCAGGGATATTCAGCCTCATTGTACATTCTGTCTGGCACTTGTAAACCTAAAAGAATTTAATGTCACCTCATTGCCCCCTCTTTTTCATACACAAGTTCATCCTCTCCTCTCCCCCCCTCCCCCCTAAAAAAAGAAAGAAGGTATTTTGGGGAATATTTTTTATCTTCCTAGTGATTTATTTGTGTTGGAAGGTTTATTGTTTTCACATCAACTGCTGGTCTAACAAAATTAGGAAAGGTAACTGTAGAACTGTTTTGAAACTTGACATAGACTGAAGAAGGAAAGTACAGGGTGGTTGTAAATAAACTTTTACTGTCAAATTTCAGATGATAAAGCACAGCAATCGGTCATCCTTTTCTTGCAGGTTTTATTCAGCATATCTAGATTATGGCTTGTGCCTAGCCATTATCAATCCAACATTTCATAGTATGAATGCATCTTCTAGTACGTCAGTAGCCTGTTTTTCGGGCTTCTGTTACAAGAACTTTCTCGAAAGAACTTGTGATGAAGCAAGCTGAGATAATTATAATTCCCCTCTTGTTTTGCCACTGCCTCCTTAAATTCGTTTTGTGATTTTTAACTAATTATCATTAACATACATTAATATAATCAGCATTTCCATAAAAGAGAAAGATTGGCACTCAGTTTTAAAGAATATAACACCAGATCTTATTTTGTGCTTAGTTTTATGTATGTAATTGATTTTCTGATTTATTTTAACTATTCTTAGTTAGTATCATTTGTTATAGGGTGAAATCAGTGATTGTTTCGTAACTTAAATTCTATTGTTGACACACAAACAAGTATAAATTCGATAATAATTGTAAACATTTGGAAGATGAAGTACTAGTAATCGTAAAGTATTTATTTAGCTCTATTCAAAAACAAGTTAGCAAAACCAACCCTTCATTAATTCCAAATTAATTAACTATCGTTTGGGTAACTATATTTGTTAATTTCATCATTTAAACAAATAATTTGGCCTAAACCTCATAATAGAAGAAACTGCTAAAAAGAACTAATTTTTCGATGTATTCAGTTAATTTAATGACTTAAGTTTTAATTGTAATTTATGTAAATTTAACTTAGAACAGTGTGTAGTTTCAGTACCAATTTTTTGTCACAGCACAGTCAGTCCACGGCCGGGTTTCAGACAAGTAACCTGTGCTGGTTAGAACAATAACAATGTTTCATATTAACTGTGAAAGAAGTGTTAGACAATTAGGCTGTGTGTAAAAACCAGTGACAGTGTCTGCTCCATAGGTACCTGATTATTCTTCAAGAACTGTGAACTTTGTGGTTAGGTTTTACTGCTCATAGATGTTCAACAAGAAAATATTGTAGCAGTATGTGGAGTTTTGCCTGCTAACTATTAATGAGGCTTATCAAACATTAAACATTAGTGCACTGGCCATATAACTATGTATTATTGGAGGGTTGTTGACAGTGAAATTAAAGTACTGTGAAATGCAACTGTGCATCTGTTGGCTGCATTATTTAAAGTAGCCAGTGTCAGAATCCATAAACCCCATTTTTCAGCCAGTGTAGCAGCACAGTACGTCGACACTGAGGACAACAAACAAAGAATTAAAAGCAGCTGGGACCACCATAAACTGTGACAGAAACTCGAACAATAGGGCACTGACGAACTAGAACATGCATTGATAATATGAAACGGTGCATTGATAATGGCTAGACACTAGGTTTGCTGAATAAAACCTGCAAGAAGAGGACAACTGATTGCTGTGCTCTATCATTTGAAAGTCATACACAGTTGTTGAGTGCACCCACATTCCTAGTGGAAGGTACCTGGATAATACGCGTACTACTTGAGCCAGTGTAGACGGGACACTATTTACTGTATGAGTACACAACTTTATAGGAATGATGACCAGGCTGTGCGCTGAAGGATTTCTGGTGTTACTATTGTTAGTGTCGTGACTTGCTGTTAAGCATTGGCACTGATACGGTAACTAGGGTTGAACACAAGCAGCAGTGTGCATTACAACAGCAGAGAGTCAACAAGGGTCTGTAGAAAGTGAGCGGGCTGTACTCATGAAGTTGTATCAAAACAACAGCAATAGTGCTGCTGTTCTTTGCGAGTATTGACACATTAAAGGAATACAGATAGGTCCTCTTTCCACACCGGAGTTGAATAATGGGATTTGGAAGTTTGAATTAACTGGTGATTTGGAAATTGCTCCTGGCATAGGCCAAGAGCCAATTGCGCCATGAATTGTTGAAGAAGGTACTGTTGCCATGGCTGAGAATGCTGTTTGCAATGTGCGATCTTCAAGCAGTGCAGAAGCTGTGTCACCACCTTCCTCCTAGATGTGGTACTAGTCTGAAAACTGCAGTTTTTATTTGTAATAATTTTCAGTCCTTACACAAAATTTTAAATTCTTGGCTGGATAATTCATTAGCTCTAAGAAATAACTGAAAGATGAGATTTGTCATACTGAGATACTCATTCCTCATGACAACCATGCGAAAACTGAAGGAAAAATGTTTTGAGAAAGAAGCACAGTGAACCATTTTGACAGTCGAAGTAATTGAAAAACAATATTTCAAGCAAAGCTTAGCAAAAATCCTCTTGTGAAGGATGCGGCAGTGAACAAGAATATTTATTACCATTTAAAAATAAAATAACACCTCTAGTGTCCGTTAATATAGAATATACCTTTCTCTATTTATAAATATTTGCAGAATGATCGCAGATACAGTCTCACTAAAAATTCACTGAAGTGTTGAATATTAATGTTTTAACAGTGTCTTGATTGGATTCTCTCTTTATATTTTTATCTTCATTATTACTTGTAATATGTGGATAGGATATTGCTTTTATGAAGTTCTCAATAACTTGGGCTTTGTTTTTAACATACAGTTGCTACTTTTTGCCCCATTTATTGTCCTTCTATCTTCTCCCTTCTTCGTCCCATTATTAACTGACTCTTTCTATTGTATTTTATCCTCGTTGAGTTGTCACCTGTGGAACCTGGGGTTGCTGAAGTGTTGGATATTAATGTAGTTAAGTTTCACAGTTTTACATATTTAATAAGCCATGAACGCTGTAAATACACATTCAACGATTTTAAAATTTTAAAAGGAACAAATATAATAATTTAATAGGAATTCCTTTGTACTGAAAAGATTTTTCTTTTGACAGAGTTCAATACACATCGAATTTTCCTTATTACTGGCAAGATATGTTTGTAAATTTTTTTTCTATTTTTCACATACTTTCCATAGCAAAAAAATGTCTGGTTACTGTATGTCTTACATTCTTTTCTGAGCGTGTTTTTATTTACAGGCCCGAATTACTTCGTCCGAGTCAAGTTAATGTTCAGCATTCACCACCTCATCCGTCACCGGGTAACATGGGATCTTCGCAGAATCACACATCTGGCATGGCAACGAGTGTCATTCGTATGTCACCAAATCCTGGGCGTGGACCACTAGCATCTTCTGTGATGAATTCCCATCAGCAGCACCATTCGTGGCACATTGACAGTCCAGTTTCTTGCTCCTATAGTGATGTTCCATCGCAGCAGCAGTCGAATGATGGGTATCCAAATAGTGTAACATCCACTCCACAGCATCACCACCAGCAACAGCAGAACATAATCCTACAACAGGCTCTGACGAGTCCTCAGGATCTGCAGACAACACCACATGCACATACTGACCCAGTTAGGTCGGAACGACATCTAAAGCAGCCGACACAGCATAGTAGTATTCCGTTGTTACCAATGGTGAAAAATGAAGCAATAGATTGCTCTGCTTCGGTAAATACTGTTGGCAGTGATGAAATTTACTGTGTAATACAACAACAAGCACCACAGTCTGAAAAGAAATACATCACAGTGAAGAATGACTCTGAGAAACTTCCAGCTCTCGTGACAAATCACATTCCCACTTCAAATCATCTCCAACAATCAGTAGTTGTTGACAGTGCATCAGTCTTGAAACAGGCCAGTAAAATTGGCCTTCATGTTTCTACATCGCAGGCTGTAGAAACAGCAAAGACGCCAACAACCCGGGAACAGTCGCCACTGACTGTACCTCCGGTGAACAACCAACCTGTAATTGTGCACCCTATGCATCTTTTGCCTGTACTGCCACCTGCTCAGAAAAGGGGAGAACCTCGGGAAAAAAACAACATCAGTAAGTACACAAACAAGTTTTGTATTTTATTAGTATTAATTGATCATTTCACTGTGATTATACTTGTCAGTGTGTGTCATATTCTGTTTTGTTCCTCCCTAATACTTCTGCTGTTGTTTGGCATATCATAACAGAATTGTGATAGTATTTTTACCAGGTTTGAAGATTGAGAAATTGGGCTGCAATTTATGTTCCATTCTCAATTTGTTTAAGGAAACTGGGAATATTTGCATTGGAATGAATGAATATGTGACTGAAACCCCAGTCTTCACCTGACTTAGTTCTTAGGGTGGTTGTAATCCCCTTTTTCAATGTGTCATACATGTAAACTTAACCTAGAAATAAAGAGGCAATTACAATTCATCTTTATGCTAGTTAAGAAAGTGGTAAGAAAAATACAGAAGTTTACAACAGTCTGAGCTTCCACATACTATAGCAATGTAAAAATTATTGCATGCAAGGTAAAAGAAGAAGAAATCCGTCACTGCATCTCTCATTTCTCACTCATCGACAAGGATGTCATAGGTGTGGAATGTGAGTTTAGATTTGACAGGACTGCGGAACACTTAAGCCATGTTCTTTGAGAGGTTGTCCTGACATTCACCTTTAGTGGTGTAGGAAATGTAAATTGGGATGACTTTCAGTGCATTTGAAGCTGAATTCTTGTTGCAGTTACACACCTCTTGTGTTTCTTGTAGACTGTGATTGAGAACTTAATGAAGAACCTAAGAGAAGATTGGGAAAAGCATGAATAACACACACACCTGTATAGCTACATTGTACTGCCACCACAGCCCTGCAGCTTGAATAATGGGCTGAGAGATTGTGTCAGATTGAGTGGGCCACAACTATTTGTGCCTTCCTGTTGTTTGAGAACACTAAAACAAGATAGGAATACTGCATAAGAATGAATCTGTAGGGCCATATGCCACATTTTGTGGAAAAGGGATCTTTTTTAAGGCTTTATGGTTGCTGAGCTTACTGGTAATGCAGCTAATGAAAAGATGAGATGATGAAATTTGCTGTACTATATATTTTTCATTTAATTATTTTATACCTCATTTGATAGAGACAAGAACTGAAGATATTTTGTGGCATGTAAAATATCAGTTTTTGATAGTTTTGTAATGAGAAATATTTTTCCTCCAGGTGCAAATAATTCTCAGTCCCTCTCCTTATATCCTTGGGAGTCTCTAGTACCTATACTGTCAAACCCACAGAGCAACTCTTCCTCACCACCCCTCAATCTATCACCACCTCTATCTGCTCCACCTGCAGCATCAACTTCATGTTTCTCGGAGTCCGTGAAGCACGAACGAGAAAGAGAAATAAAAACGAGTGACGATCTTGATGGCTCGGGAGGAGATGCCGACTGTGTTGACATGCTCCCTCCAGGAGAAGAAGAAGATGATGTATTTGAACCTGAGGGCACATCTTCAGATCAAACAGTTATCGATGCAGCTGCGGCATGCAAACGCAGAACACAATCCCTCAGTGCCCTACAGAATACAAAGGAACCTCAAAGTCCACAAAAGGTAGATTATTTGCAATTTGTTTATTTGTAGTCTTGGAAAGTTATGTAACGGTATGTGTGATATTTAGGTTGTATTCTTTCTGCTTACAGTTTTACCGCCAAGCATTGTGCTACTTTCAACTGGTTACTTGTACATTTCTGTCTTCTGGTCTTAAGATTGCAGCAACTTCACTCTCCTTAAATTTCTCTCTGTTTTCACTTATCTTTAACTCCTTGTACATTAAATTTATTGTTGGCTTTCAAAAACTGTGTCAGTGTAGCTAACATTCTAGAGATATCATGTTTTGCATCAAATTAGTGACTAGTGATGTCCAGCATTGTTATAAGTCACTGAGAAGACTACCTAGCTTTTTTAGCAAGCCATGTGATATATTGTTAATTTGTAGATAACTATTTGAGAAATTACATGTTTATTTGACTAGGAAGAAATGAACATGGCAAACCCCTAAAAAGAGCCCTAAATCTGGAGTTTTGTAGATTAACTATCTCTTGTGGGGATTACGTAGATTATAAACCTGTGGAAAAGTCATAGAGTGCAGTTGTCTCAAAAATCGCAGCAGTGTGTAAGGACTTTCAACATAGAAGGAACTAAAGTATAAAAAATGGCATTAAGAAGGAAAAGTAGGCCAATCTTTAACTGCTCATTTGAGAGTGCCACAAGTAAGTGAATCACATTGTCTTGATATAGATTGATGCAGTTAAGATACAAAAGAAGAGAAGAAGGGAGTTCATAAGTTACAAAAGAAGTAACAAAAATGGAAGTCAGTTCAGTACTAACCAAATAGAGCTTCAGGCTGCTAAACAGTGGACTGGCACATAGATAGGGTGAAAAACTGAACAGCCTTCAGACAGATTCCTTCATAAGAGCTTTCAAATAGACATGCAACAAATTTTGAGACTCACAAAGTGGTGGAAAGGCATAAAAAAGAAAAAAAAGTACTCCTAGCTTTTGGAATAACAGGTTCCTTTTACATGGAGCAAAGAGATTGTTTGCTAGTGGAGGTTATAAAGGGGGAACAGGCAGCTTGTTCAGGCCCTATGTTAGAGGAAGCCACATGTTGGGAGAAAGGAAACAAAGCTGAAGGAAAAATTCACCAGAAGCAGTAGGCTAGAGTAGATCAATGTAGAGAGCAGCAACTAAGTTTTGAAACTGTGCAAGTAACTGCTCCCAGAAAAGCCAAATGACAGATTTCAATACTGCTTTCACGTATGACAACCATCCTTCAGTGGCTTAAAATGTCCCTTATACATGTAAAGTGTGAGAACTGTGTGTATTTGTTATGAATGTGTTGCTGTTTTTATTTTAAAAGAAAAAATAATTAAACTTATCTTAATAGTAATGATGATGTTGGATAGTACTATCTGAAATGCGCGTATTTCTTACAAAGCTTGATATTAGCTGCTCATTTGTTTTCTGGAGATCTTTGTTCATTTCAACAGACTTTTTTAAAAAAAAATTGAGAAAATTAGGCTCCTTACTATTAAAGTTTTCCATTGAAACAAATAAATATACTCAATAATTTAAATTTCCAGGTGAAAGAGAGAGATCGAATACGTCGACCAATGAATGCATTTATGATATTTAGCAAAAGACATCGAGCTTTAGTCCATCAGCGCCACCCCAATCAGGATAATCGAACTGTATCAAAGATTCTCGGGGAATGGTGGTATGCATTGGGTCAAGAAGAAAAAAGGAAGTATCATGACCTAGCACTGGAGGTAAGCAACATTGCAAGCTCCTTCTCTGTGAGATTTATGTTAACAGAGATCCATGGATATTATCTTGTCATTTTTAGCAAATTTCCATTAACATTTCAGTATAGTTATTCTTGTAATGAACAGTTGGTTAGATTGCCACATTTTACTGAGTTGAAAAATGGAATATTTATAGAATGATGATGAAACTACTAGAATAAAAAAATAGCTTTCACAAGAATTATGAGTTTTTGGAGTTCCCTGCCTTTATTTAACAATATAACACTGTTACGCTGTATAAGTCCCTTATTGTGTGTAATGATAAGCTCAATAAATCAATAAAGAGTAAATAAAACAAGAGTTATTGCACCAAAAGGGGCAAAAAAGAAAATTATTTTTGTTAAAATGCCAGTGAAGGTGCAAATGGCTGTACTGTTAATTGTTAATTAGACATGGCTTCTAGAATGTAGTTAACTCCTGTTACTGGGTCATTATTGAACCAATAACATGTAATATTTAGGTTTGTAGCTTGGTGGATAAGTTTCAGACTAAAAGCCCATAATTGTGGGTTTCAATCTTCATTCAATCCAAGGATTATTTCTGTTGCTTATCACTTCTTTCACCTCTGGCAATGATAACCAGTTTGAAAAGTGCTAAGTTGTAGGTACCATGGTTCAGAGTTCATGCGGTACACTCTCTGTAACTTGTTGGGAAGTCGGTTCAAAGATAGGAGGAAGGGGATGTCATAATGCATTTAATAGCATCATGTTGGTAAAACACTGCTATATTAAAACCAACCTTCAGGTTGAGGACAGATTTATCCTAAAGATTGGTAAAGCAAGGTAAAGGTAAATTTTATTGAGTTGATTTAAACCTGAAAATATATCTTGCAGATATAGTATTTTTTATTTAGTTTTCCTTGGATATTTTTATGTAGTTGTCCTTTACATTTCTCAAGTACTGGTACTTCTGTCATTACTTCTGTATGACTTGCAAATTATAGGTAAAGGAGGCACATTTCAGAGCTCATCCTGACTGGAAGTGGTGTAGTAAAGATCGTAGGAAATCTTCAACAAGCTCCTGTAAAGGTGAGCTTCGTGGGAAACTTGGATCAGTAGATGAAGGAAGTGATACAGTCCAAAGCGGTCAACAAAGCCCAGGACCTGTTCAAAATGTCACTCATTCCCAGCCAACTGACAATGGTGGAATTCCAGCTGTTTCTGCATTTCAAGGAGATGAACTACAAAATGTTGAGGTATGTGTAGTAAGATTTCATCAGTTCTCTTGTGTCTGTGTCTCATGCAGTTCTATTAGTAACATACAAGAGGGTTTCACTATTGTACTAAATTGTAGGAATTCAGTGCTGGTTATGACTTTGGTATGTGGAGATGGTCTTCAGTACAATTTGGCAGGAAATGCAGTGATAATATGCTGTGCATATATAATTAGCTTAAAAAGTTACCACCATGAATTGGACATGAATACTGGGAAAATAGGGGATAATCTTATATTTTGATAGGTTTCTGTGTTTGGAGGCTGTTTATTGGATGGTGTCTGGCTTGAGTGAGAACTGACACACAATGTGGAGCAAAGAAGTGTAAGTAGCACAGTTCTGAAATACAGTGCATGCTGCAATGCAGAGCAAAAGTGTCTTGCACAGCATTTTTGCTGGAAGAGTTACAACTGTGTTAGTTTCTTCCAGTATGTGTGTAATTACCCGGAATTAGTAATTAGTATTTCCCCTGCACCTAATGTAACCTTTGAGGACAAGGACAATAAATTGTGATAATCTGTCCTGATAGAATGCAGGATATTTTTGTCTCTAGGATATGAGAAATAAGATGACAAATAGCGATATCACACAGCATCTGATCATCTGGCTGTGCACCAATGAATTCTGATAAATTTCATCTCTCTTTGCAGTAGAGATGGCCACAACTATTCTTTTAGAGACCAATTCAGAACTGCTCAGTTTCTTAAATGAACTAGGACTTTGTCATAACTTTCCATTCACTATTCATGTGCTAAAGTAAATAAAGCGGGTGTGCTTTACCTTTTAATTCAGTTCACTGTGCAATAGGCAGTGGAGAAGAATGCCTGTGAGGGATGAAATGGGGATTGTGGAAACAATCTTTTTTCCCCTCACTTGATTCCCTGTGCGCATGCATGTTGGCTGTCCAAAAAATATTGCACTACCAGTAGACCTGATTGTCAGTCTTTTATGTCGCAGTTCACCAGTTGTGTTCTCAGTTTCTTATTTTATTTACATGTACCTCCATTGCCAAAGGGGTAAATTCAAGTGAAAAGTGAAGACAGACATCACATCCACATTAAAAGCAAGAAGCAGATGTGAAAGTCTTACCATTGGTGATGTTTTAACTGAATAAAAGAACGTGTATTGTTATGAAAAAAATAAATGTTTCATTAGTTGCAAACACAGTACCAGTATAAATAAGTTATTGATACGACACTTATTGATACCACTACACAAATCGGGTGCTGCCTGGGGACTGGGTGTTTGTGTTGTCCTCATCATTTCACCATCATCATCATTATTCCTGACAATGGCTAGAGTGGACTGTGAAAAAAATTGGACTGTCGTGAAAATTGGGACTTTGTATGGATGCTGATGACCACGCAGTTGAGTGCCCCACAAACTGTGCTGCAGGCAGTGTCGCATTGCGATTAGCATCACTGGCAAGCATGTTGCGGGTTGCCACTTCAAACATGACTATCAGCAGTTATTTGTTATTTAGTATTTATCATTTCTGGAAGGTTATCGAAATTTCTAATGTTTGTAATGTTTTTACATTCTGGAATATTTGATTACTGTATAAATAGCAGCATCCTACATTGAAGTGTTCATCTGGTCTGGTTGTATGTTGATATTTGTAAGAAACGTGTGTTCAGTGCTAAGTGTTGTACTTCACTGATGACCAGGCTTTCGGGTTTGGACTTGATTCTGGTTACAATGTGACATTGTTTGGTGGAGATATTGGGCACTTCAAAAAATTTACAACACTGTGGCTCCAAGTAGACAACATAAAAGTCATCACGTACACGGACAGGAATACACTCAGTACATCACTCCCACAGTCCAGATGTTCTGGAGACCAGTGAATTCCAAAACAACAATAAGTCAGCTACACATCAGGCATCCGTCAGTGTTTTCTGAAGGTGCTAGTCAAATGACTGGAAGGATTTGACCAAGTCGCCAAACACGTGCTCCAGAATGACAGCATTCAAACTTTAGAGACACCTCGGTCTTCACTTGTGATCCTTGCGAAGAAGAAGGATGGCACATGGTGTTTGTGTATTGATGACACACTGTGTGATGATGGCATGACGTAATTGGTAAATGTGCACTTTTACTTCTATGGCAAAACCTTTTAGTGGCTCAAAAACAATGAAGAGAAGCTCATTAGCTGAGATAAATTCAAGTGCCGAACTGAAGAAAAAGTGTGGCGACAATCAGCAGCAAGTCCTTTTAGCAGAAGAACAACACCTGTCATGGAGAAATGACACAGTCCTACATACAGAATGTTTTAGTCCTATCCCACGTGGTGAATCTGAAAATTAAAGAAGCTGACAGAATCTGACACTTGATGAAACTAGTTGCAGAAGACATGTACCAAGCTCTTACTAATGGATGGCACAATGACATGGTAATTGAAACTTCCTGGCAGATTAAAACTGTGTGCCGGACCAAGACCCAAACTCAGCACCTTTGCCTTCTGCGGGCAAATGCTTGGTATCTCAGATGGTAGAGCACTTGCCCATGGAAGGCAAAGGTCTCGAGTTCGAGTCTCAGTCCGGCACACAGTTTTAATCTGCCAGGAAGTCTCATATCAGCGCACACTCAGCTGCAGGGTGAAAATCTCATTCTGGACATGGTACTTCATCAAGTGGTGCCTGTGCATTGAGAAAATACAACAGAAGATGATTTGGATTAAAGAGTTATGGCTGCCTCCCAACTGTGGTCCCTGTGGCAGTTGTGGAAGACCACAGTGGCCTCGCCTCTCTCAATACACCAGGTTGTGAGAGAAGAGATACAACATTCAATGGCAGCCAGAACTGTTGGACTTAATAAGCAAGAGATGGCAGCCATGAATGTTGACTCCATATCGCAGGAGGTGATAGAGGACATAGAAGGTAAGGTGTATCAGTCTTTAGCACTGATCTCTGCCACCAGTCAGATGTGTCGGGAAGAGTGAATTCGGCCAATCACACATAAGCTGCAGCTATCAAACAACCACCCTGCACTGAGCCAAGGTGGGTGCAATTAACTCCTCAGCAAAGTATAACAGACCACAGAACAGACATTTGGAGAATGGAGGATGACCTGTCAGTGTGTTTTCATTGGGGTCGCCCTGGATACTTTCTATGTTATTGCAGCAAAACGGGGAAAATTTTTACAACTGCAATGCCACAGGAAATCAACTATCACAACAGTGCTATTCATGCCAGTCAGTTGCAGATGATTGTAGTTGACCTATGGTATGCAGCCAATCACCGATCCCTAGACCCCATTGTGGGTTCAGGGGCTGGAATAGACCTGCAGTATTCCTGTCTGCCATAAGAAGCAACTAAAAAGTGTCTCGTACTTTTTGGCTTAATGAGCTATGGTCCATTTTTTGGGTTTAACCTCCAACTTTCCAAATTCTACAAAGTGCGGGTGATTTGGGGAAGGACACCTTACATGGTGCATTATGTATCCATCGTGCTTTGAGACCTTCTGCACCTGTTATTGTAATAGAAATGTAATTGCAACAATCATCCAGCCTTTTGGGCAAGGAAGTCTTACATGGTGCATGCTTTACATCCATTGTGTGCTATCATGTCCTGCAGCCATGACAGTAATGGTTCTTTTTGTACCCAATATCCAGCGCAGTAGCCAGTCCTTCGTGAGAGGGGGAGGATCATGTACCTTCTTGGTTGCCCCTTGCTCCCTGACAACACAGGGATCACAGTGCTGATGTATGAGCTGCAAACTCCCCATGTACGCCCAGGAGTAGATGTCTGTCTTCTTGAGGCATCAGGACTTCCAGTAATGGCCATTGTGCAGTGTGCCTTTGTGTGTCTGGATGCACCTATGGGGAGGGCCCCTGGTCTGAGTATGTGACATCAGGGCGGATCACCCCGAAATGAAGCAGAACAAGTCGTCTTTTGTTGGTGGCTGAATGGCCCCAGCAGTCTCTAACAAAGGAAGGGTAAATTTTAATGCCAAGAAGCGTGGCCCCAAATCGTTCCCCTCCCAAGCTACCCCATGGGAGGAATGTAGGGTTAAAGAAACAAGAGAGCCATATTTGTCTCAATCAGATCCAGTGGGGACTCCTTTCTAGCTACAAAGCCTCTGTTTTTTGTTGAAATCCAGGAGGGTAAGTTTGGGGAAGTGGAAACACTGTCCAAAATGAGAAATGGGTCAATCCTGGACAGTATCTCCATCCCAGTCTCAGGTGTGCCTGTGACAAGCTGGGTGACATTTCAGTTCATCACTCCTCATAAAAGCCTAAAAATGGTCCAGTCATTGAGAGGGATGTTCACTTTGGCCGGAGCACCTAATAAGCGATCAAAAGATAACAGGGTTGCTACCAGTGCCTTCGTCTTGGTCTTTGCGGTTGATTCGTTATCTTAAGAGCTCAGGTTGAGGTGTCCCAATGTGGTATAAAACCATACGTCCCTCCCCCTGTATGGTGCTTTAAGTGCTGGAAATTCAGGCTCATGTCTTCCCAGTGCATTTCCAGCACCATATTGAGTGATGTCCATTTCATCCCAATACTCCATGTGCCCCTCCTACCCACCTGCATCCACTGTAGAGAGCACCACTCTCATTGCTCATGTGATTGCGCAGTTCTTCAAAAGGAGGGTAAAATTATGGAACACATGACCCTGGACAGGCTGATGTACCAGGAGAGGGTAGAAAGAGGTATCACAGGTTGAAGCCCATTTGCTTGCTGTCAACTTACATTGCAACTATGACAATGTTGCTCTCTGGTGATGGTAGCCCCCCTTGTCTAAGCCTCCTACAGTGGGCCCTCACGGCTGCCGAGTGCATCTCCCCACCCGCCTCCGTCTCGTGTTCCTTGGTGATTGGGGGCACCTGTTCTTATGTTGCCCCCCCCCCCCCCCCCCCCCTCCCTTCCAAACATAAGGGACATTGGTTCCAGACCCCTCCAGCCAGAGAAGCAACAACCTTCTCTAGCTCCTCTCGCATGGAAGGGGTCCATTGGGACTTTACTTCCCAAGGTCTCATCCTGTGCAAAAGTGAACACCAGCCAGTGGCTGAAGAAGTTATAAGCCGCTGGTTGAAGGGCTTCACGCTCTTCATCTGTACCTGAAGCTACTTCACAGAAGCCCTCCCAGCAAGCCGCTGAAAGGAAGAAGAAATAGTCTAGTAATTCCACATATACATGGATGCTCAGCAAACACACTTAAATGCATGGGAGAGGGTTCTTCAAACCACCTTCACAGTAATTTTCTGTTATTCCTTTCTCAAACAACCCACAAAAGAAACAAACACCTATATCTTTCCATGAGAGATATTATTTCTTGTATTTTATTATTATTATCATAATAATAATAATAATAATAATAATAATAATAATAATAATAATAATAATAATAATAATAATTCCTCCCTTTGTAGGTAGGTGTCAACAAAATATTTTTATATGCGGAGTTAGAATGTTAGCGATTGAAATTTCGTGAGAAGATCCCTCCGCAACCAGAAACACCTTGCTTTAAATAATGTACATCTCAAATCCTGTATCACGTCCGTAACACTCCCCCCCCCCCCCCCCCCCTTTTTCTTGATAATACAAAACATGCTGCCTGTCTTTGAACTTTCTCGGTGTATTCCATTAACCCTGTCTGGTAGGCATCCCACACTGCATCGTAGTACTCCAGCAGAGAACAGAAAAGCATGGTGTAGGCAGGCTCTATAGTAGATCTGTTGCATTTTCTAAGCATCCTGCCAATAAAATAGTCTTTGGTTAGCCCTACACACAACATTTTGTTGTTTGCAATTATAATTCATAGATATTTATGACCTTCATATTTGATTTTTGTGTGTAACTGAAGTTTAATGGATTCCTTTAGGCAGTCATGTGGATAACCTCACAGTTTTCATTCTGTAGGGTCAATAGCCAATTTTTGCACCATACAGTTATCTTTGATGAGTTTAATAGGCAGTGAACAAGAGCATCACCTGCAAACAACCTAACACTGCTGCTCAGATTGTCTCCTAAATCATTTATATAGATAAGGAGCGGCAGAGGCCCTATTATAATACTTTGGAGAACACAGAAATAACTTCTGTTTTACTCGATGACTTTCCATCAGTAACTATGAACTGTGACCTCTCTGACAGGAAATCACAAATCCAGTCACATAACTGAGATGATATTCCATAAGTGTGTAATTTGATTACAAGCCACTTGTGAATTATGGTGTCAAAAGCCTTCTGGGATTGTAGAAATATGGAATCAATTTGAAATTCCTTGTTGATAGCACAAAACACTTCATGTGAGAGAAGAGCTAGTTTTGTTTCGCAAGAATGATGTTTCCTAAATCCATGTTGACTGTGTGTCAATAGACCATTCTCTTCACTGTAATTCATAATGTTTGAACACAATATACATTCCAAAATCCTGCTGCATATCGATGTTAATGATATGGGCCTGTAATTTAGTGGATTACTCCTATTGCTTTTCTTGAATATTGGTGTGACCTGTGTAACTTTCCAATCTTTGGGTGTGGATCTTTTGTCGAGTGAACAGTTGTATGTAATTGTTAAGTATAGAGCTGTTGCATCAGCATACTCTGAATGAAACCTAATTGATACAGTCTGGACCAGAAGGGTCACTTTTATTAAGCGAGTTGCTTCACTACTCAGAGGATTTCTACTTATGAGTTACTCTTGTTGGCAGCTGTTCTTGATTCGAATTCTGGAATATTTACTTTGTCATCTTTGATGAAGGAATTTCAGAAGGCTGTGTATAGTAACTTTGCTTTAGCAGTACTGTCATCGACAACTATCACACAAAGAAGGCATTGCTTGTGTCTTGCCGCTAGCATACTTTACATATGACTAAAATCTCTCTGAATTTTCTCCTAGATTTTGAGACAAGATTTCGTTATAGAAGCTATTATAAGCATCTCTCATTTAAGTGTGTGCTAAATTTCAAGCTTCTGTAAAAGATTGCCAATCTTAAGAGTTCGAAGTTTGTTTAAATTTGACATGCTTTTTTCATTGTTTGTGCAACAGTGTTCTGACCTGTTTTGTGTTCTATGGGGGATCAGCTACGTCATTAGTTAATTTATTAGGTGTAAATATCTTGATTGCTGATGATACTATTTCTTTGAATTCAAGCCACATCTGGTCTACACTTACATTATTAATTTGGAAGGAGTGGAGATCTCTCCCAGGAAGGCGTCAAGTGAATTTTTATCTGGGTTTTTTGAATAGATAAATTGTTCATATATTTTTGGAGGATTTGGGAATAACAGTGTTAAGTCTCACTACAACAACCTCTCTTCACTAATCACTATATCGGTTTTGATACTCATTGTTACCTCGGGATTATTTATTGCTAAGCAGTCAAGTGTGTGTTTTCACAACCATTTACTCTTCAACTGGGCTCATGAACTAATTGCTTGAAATAATTTTAAGAGAATTCATGTAGCACAATTTTTAATGACATATTATTCATACCTCCAGATTTGAACATATATTTTTGCCCACATATCAAGGGTAAATTGAAGTCATCACCAACTACATTGATGCACCAGAACATTAAGACAACTGAAATACTGTAGATATAAACCCATCCAGGCGATAGTGTCACCTGGCTAGGAATGACTGCTAGTCAAACACATGCATGTTGCATGTAGTATCAGTGAGCTTTCTGTCCATGTTTAGAATGGGGAAGGTGCACGCTCTATCTGAGTTCAAATGAGAGCAGGTTGTGTGGCCCAGAGGCGTGGCACAAGCATTTCAGAAACTACATGACTTGTCGAGTGTTTGATGAGTGCTGTGGTGAGTGTCTTCAACATTTGGTGAAACCAAGATGAAACTACATCCAGGCATCATGGGGTTGGGCAGTCACCACTTTACAGGTGTTGGACATTGTAGACTGGGCAGACTGGTAAAATAGAACAGGCAGCAAACTGTGGTGGAATTAACATCTGACTTTAATTCTGGGCAGAGTACAGGTGTGTCTCAACACACAGCGCACCAAACACTCCTAAAGATGGGGCTCGGCAGCAGATGACCCATGCATGTACCAATGTTAACACCACAACGTTGGCAAGTACAACTGAAACGGGCACATGACTATCAGCATTGGACGTTGGTGCAGTGGCAGAGTATTGTATGATCTGAAGAATCCCGCTACCTTCATCATGCCAATGGGAGGGCACAAGTCCATCGTCTTCTTGGAGAACAGCACCTTAACTCCTGTACTGTGGGATGGAGACAAGCTGGCAGTGGTTCCATTATGCTCTGGGGAACATTTGCATGGGGATCCATGGGTCCAGTGGAACTCGTGCAAGGCATCATGGTAGCAGACTATGTACACCCCTTCATAACGATCATGTTTCCCGACAGCAGTGGCCTCTTTCCTTCTTTTTTTTTTTTTACAAGATAATGTGGCCATACCACAAGGCGAGGAGTGTGATGGAGTGGTTCGAGGAACACAGAGGTGATTTCCAACTGATGTGCTGGCCCCCTCTTGACAGATCTGAACCTGATCAAAAACATCTGGGATGTGATTGAAAGTGGCCTCAGAGCTCATTGCCCATCTCCCCAGAATTTACAGGAATGCTGTTAGGTAGGTGCTCATAATGTTCTGGCTGATCAGTGTATAATTGAGTGAGTTGGGTACTTGTTTGAATTTTGACTCAAGTTTTCTTTGAACCTTGTACCAACTGTATCATATGAGTTGGGAGGTCACTAAAAGGGTCCAATTATTATTTTATTCCAGTTACCAAGAATGTCGTCTGCCCACACTAACTGACTGGAACTATCTACTTCCATTTCACTACAAGATAAACTACTTCTAACCGCAACAAACCTGCCACCACTGACTGTATATAGTCTGTCATTTCTTAACACTGTTAGGTCCTTCCAAAAATTTTGGCTGAACTTATCTCTGAGCTTCAGCCATCTTTCAGTGCCTAAAACTATTTGAGCATCAGTGCTTTCTGTTAGCATTGGAGCTCTGGTACTTTTCCAATACAGCTACAATAATTTACAGCTGTTATGCAAATGGTTCCTAGAGCTACGTTCTTCCTGTGTTCAACTTGCACCCTTTGAGACTGAAGCCCATTTTGTGTTTTCCGGAGACCTTGTAACTTTAAAAAACCGTCCACTCCATGCCAAACAGCCCATGCTACCCGTGTAGCTGTCTCCTGCGCGCAATGGACTCCTGACCTATTTAGTGAAACCTGAAAACTCACCACCCTATAGCTCAAGTCGAGGAATATGCTGCCTTACACAGTCACAGAACTGTCTGAGCCTCTGATTTAGGCCCTCCACTCAGCTCTGTACCAGAGGCCTGCAATTGGTCATGTTGACTGTGCTGCAAATGGAGAGCTCTGCTTTCATGTCACAAGCAAGACTGGAAGCCTTTACCACTCCTGATAGCCGCATGAAACCAGACAGAATCTCTTCTGATCCAAAGCAAACACACATCATTGGTACCAACATTAGCCACCACCTGCAGTTGGCTACACCCTATGCTCTTCATGGCATCTGGAAGGACCCATTCCACATCTGAAATGACTCCACCCGGTATGCACACGGAATGCACATTGGCTTTCTTCCTCTCCTTAGTAGCTATGTTCCTAAGGGTCCTCATAATCTGCCTAATATTGGACCTCCCAACTACCAATAATTGTACACTCTGTGAGTGCCCAGATCTTGCAGGCTGAGAGGTTTCTACTTAAACAGGACAAGGAACTGCAGCTGGCTGAGGGACAATGTCAGCCACAGACAGCACCTGCAACTTGTTTGTCAGACTAACTGGGAAGGCCTTATTTCGACCCCCTGCGAAGTCTCTTGGCACTTTCCGCACCCCAAGGTGACCTCCCAATCAACCACAGATGAGAGGTCAACCTCAATGTGAACAGTTACTGTGCTGGACACTGGTGCGGACAGATCAGCGGACTTGTAGGTTGCACTGGGCCATCCGTTGAATCCCCACAGCTGGTTCACAACAGTGATGCCCATTCAGTGCAGCCTCGGGCTGTGTAACCAAAGCGAGCACAGCCCGGAGCTGAAAGCGAAGTGTCACCAACTCAGCTCGCATTTGCACACTGCAATTACAGTTCCTATCGATACTAAAGACTCTGGAAAACTACACTACAAAGACAAACAAACAGTTATCAACATGTGCTATGAAACTCTACCATAGACACTGACAAAAATGCAAGAACTGTGTAAGTAAGTTACCGTATTTACACGAGCAGAAGATGATCTTGAATTTAAGATGACTTCTCTTTTTAAGAGGCTTATTGATAGAGAGTTATTTTTAACATATTCTGACTAATCAAAATTACAGACTTTTATTCATGTAAGGGATGTGTCTAAAAAGGTTACATTACACCTATTCTAAATTTATGCCATTTATTGATTGTCTACAGTTTGATAAAACAAGGAGAAATAAAGTAAACAAAAAGAAATTGTTACATTCTTTTTTATCATCATCATCATCATCATCGCTCTAACAGAACAGCTGTGAAATTTATGTCTCCGTTTTCACAAGTATTCCGCAGTTTCTTCCAAGTGTGCAATCTGCAACCTCAGAAATCACAACATACTTGGAAGAAACAGCTGAACACTTGTGAAAATGGAGACTGTGGAACCCAAGAACACAGCTTTTGTTTTCCTGAACACACAGCGGATTTCATTTCTATATTGATGTGAGAATGTTACAATATATGTTCTTCCAAACATATGGTCTGCCTGCTGCTCTTTCATTGGCTATGTAGAACCAGCAGCTGACACACGCCCCCCCCCCCCCCCCGGCCCCCTCTCCACCGCCTCCTCCTCCCCCCCCCCTTCCCCAGTTGTTCCCATCATACCTCACAGAGACTGTTGACGACATGGCTGCATGAAACATGTTTAAGTATGCCACAGGACCCCACTTAACTTCTAGCGTTTCCTGCAAAAATTTATGTTATTGTTGACTGTTTGTTCAGTTCTAAAATCAATTTGATTGAGTGTAAATGGCAGGCAAACTGCAGTTTAAACATCACTGATGCCCATAAACATCCGAAGTCCACATTATAGATTCCTATGGTTAATGGTTGGCTGCACAAGAAAATTTCTGTCTGCTCAACACTCCCCTTCACCATGCACTTATGCACACAGAGTGCACATTGGCTTTCTTCCCCTCCTTAGCAGCCTTGTCCCTACCTCGGTCGCTGTTCCACCTCCAACTTTCCGTAGTGCTGTGTTTAGGCAACAGTAAAATATGGACCACAATATCTTCTAGGATGCAGGTCACATGTAACAGCAGCAACTAATATGCAAATAAAAGATCATAGTCACTATTCAGCACAATTCTTAAACTTTAGTTTGTCCTACAATCTAGTGACATCTGTTCTCATTGTCTGCACAGCGGTTCTTTCCACAGTAATTTATTTTCACACCAACAATTACAGTCAGTTTAATATGATTTATGTCGTTTGTTAGACATTTCATTCTGGATTAATTTCCCTTTTCATTTCATCTGGATGTCATGTTGTTCTAAAGCTGATTGAAAGCTTGTAACAATTTTCTCCGGTATTCTAAAATGTGTATAGTGACTGAATTTCTCATTTGCAACCCACTTGGTAAATCATTGTTTCTCAAAATTAAGTAAAATATTGACCAGGGTTCAGAATTAAGTAATGGTTTTTAAACGAAAAGATTTCTACCTTTGGATGTTACCTTTACTCAAAAAACAGCACAAGTGTAAGTATATGGTCCATAAGTGCATGAAAACTTTTATTGCAAACCTCTTAAAATATAACAAAATTTTGTAAACTGATAGAATATAATGTTATTTCCTCCTTTGTTTCACAAAATCGTCAATTTTAAGCGGAGCATTAGATAGTTGTAATGGCTAGTTCATATTTTCTCGCGTGTACCTTGCAGTAGTGCTGCATGTCAAATATCATGTGATTATTCAAACAAACCTGATACTGTATCGAGCACTTTCGTGTATTGAGAAATCTTGAGTGTATTCAAACACAAGTATAATTTGATATGCCTTATCCTTTGGGATTGTGAAAAATAAATTTGTGCAAAAGCTCAGTAGCCAAAGTTTCATCTGTAAATGTAAGAGAACTTCTGTGCTAATCTATTAAACATTGTAAGAAATTGACCTTAGCAGTCATCGTTTACTCTGCAAATTTAAGATGACCTGCATTTTTTGAATGACGAATTTGGAAAAAAAAATCCTTGTCTTATAATCAGGTAAATATGGTCAATTAACATGCAGAGATTCAAATATTAGACTACCAGAGCACACAGATGAGACTAAATAACTCATTCCTGGTTAAGAACTTTTAAAATGTCACAAAATCGATTTACATTCTGACACAAATGAAAATTTGAGAACTGTGTGTAGTAAATATTAAATTAACATGCAGAAATCCAACAACTAAACTGCCAAATCACCTGGATAAAACAATATAATTCACTTCTATTTAGGAACACATAAAATGTCACAAAACTGGTTACTTCCCAGTTGTTGGGAGCTGCTGCAAGCAACAGTACCATTCCGTGGAACTTGAGTTGCCCTCTTGGGGAGTTTCCCAAAATCGACAAATGTGATTCTGTAGGTAGTACTGCTATACCTACCTCACCAGCTATACTGTCACCAAAGCTGTATCGCCTGCTGAAGCTGCAGAAATTAAGTGCACTCTAGAAGACATCATTTTGAAACATGGAGTTACTCGTGTGATGACCTCGGATTGTGGAAAAGTTTTCCAGTCGAGACTGGTATCAGAGGTAATTTCACAATTTGACATCACCTGCAGGATGACAGCCACCTATCACCCCCCCCCCCCCCCCCCCCCCCCCCCCAGTGCTTTAATAAGACACTGGCAGATATGCTCTTGATGTACTTTGCTTTCGAAAAGATAGATTGGCAGACAGTACTGCTCATCATGTTCTTTGCATATGACACAGCTAAGTGAGACACTATATACTTCCACCACTCCACTCTTTATGTTCCACTGTTGCAAGTCTGAAATGCTGGTTCTCGTACAGGCTCTGAAAGCCCAGGAGGAAGACCGATGTTGCTATAATGCCAAGTACTGGCCAGTGAAATACATCCCAGGAGACTCAGTATGGATTTTCATGCATCTGCTGAAAATGAAAGTGCGCCAGTCAGAAAGTTACTAAAGCACTACTTTAGACTGTACCATATCCTTCATCGCTTGCGATACGTCACATATGAAGTTGACAATTATGACCCTTCATTGAGAAGACAAAAGCAAAGAGATATCTTCCAAGTCCTATGTATGAAGCTCTACTACAGTCCTGAGGCTAAGAATGGCGATGGGGATTTTTCATTTGAGGAAACTGAAGACAAGGTTTACAATTGTGAAGCTTTGACAGGAAGGGCTGGTGCAAATGCTCGTCATTGGGAAGAGGATGTGACGACATGAACAGAATTTGAGAATCTTGACTCCACTGCCATAGGGAGGATCATTGAGAAGTTCTAGATCCAGGGTGCTGTAGTTGTCTCCATTGAGAACTTCTGGAACAGTGGGTCACTGTTTCCCCTCAAGAGGAAGCAGTGTCACAAAGTGTAATGGATGCAGTTTGGTATAGCAGTGTGTGTCACAGGCTAGTGTTCTGCAGGTTGCCAGTTCAAACATGATTACCCACAATTATTTGTCATTTATATTTATGATGTCTGGAAACTTCTTGAAATTTCTTACATTTATAGTGCTTGAATCTTCTGGAATATTCAGTGTTTGTACAAATAAGCAGCATTCTCCATGCAGGAGTTAAGTTTTGTTCTGGATGTACATTGGTATGCGCAGTAATTGTGCTTTCAATACTAAGTGTTATATTTTATTGACAATCTTGTTTTCGGATTTGGACTGGATTCTGGGTAAAACATTATTTTGGGCATGTCAGGGCACTAAATTGTCAGACAGTTTAATATATTTACATTCCTTGAACTGCTTCAGGTAAGTCACAGTTACAATTTCCAGATAATTTCATTTGTGAAAATGTTTGTAGAGCAATGCATACCGCCCTGTCTAAACCACGCCATTCCACTCGCAGCCACATATCTGCCACAAGCATTCTTCTCAGATGTGGTCAGTATCTGCAGTTTTACCTGATTTGGTCCTGTTTTGAAAGAATGTAGAAAGTGGAGTAATAAGTTTTCATTGCATCCCTTTTAATGTAAAAAAAATCAGAGAATTCACACTTTTTGTCTTCAATAACAATTAAAAATATTGTAACAAAATTCTGAGTTTTTCCATTCACCAGGGAAATTATAAAAATAAAACTGATTCTTGTTAAGTTTAGATAATTTTATTTAAAGCAGAATGCAGTATGAGAACTACAACATAACTGGAATCCTTAAATCACCTACAGTCATTGTTTATGATCAAAATGACATTACATGTGTCAAAGTGAAAAAATTAGGTTGTAATTTAGAAACAAAATTTGACCAGTTTTACTTCAAGTCAGTTGGTTTCTTTGCTTTGTACGTATTTGTTCTACTTTGAAAAACATACTCTCCCACAGCACTGACAATGCTAAGGTGCATACTCTTTGCATAACCATTTGGTAGAGCATTGGATAGAATAGTTTTCTAGTTTCCCACCAACTTAACGAATCACTGCTTTTGGGAAAATATGCGTCATATAAATATTTGCCTAGTACAGCAATCGCCACAGACCTTGGGTAGTGACTTGTTAGGTGCTGACTGATGCTTTCATTGAACTCCTCCCAAATTTAAGAATTTCTAACCATTATGCTGGTTACTGTTTGGACAGTTATGTATGTATGTATGTATGTATGTATGTATGTATGTATGTTTGTTCTTGTTGAACAACCAACTCTCTTTTGTGTTCTATAATTTTGGTGTAGTAGTTCTGGAATGTGATTTTGTCTGCAAATGATTGCATTTTGAATCGAGGATCCTGTACAATTGCCTGAAAATCAATTTGTTGTAAATAACTCCAGACCACTGACAATCCTTGAAGCAAACTCCACTGTCTTCTCTCTTTAAAAAAAAAATAATAAAAAAAAATGCAGAAGTTGCTTAACTCTTTCGCAGGCCGTGGGGTATATACTTCCCCCTAAACATATTTCCTTACAGCATTTAAGCGGATGTGTGTTACCACTTCTGTACACTCTTGGCATCTAGTGGCAGCTGCACCAGCTGTAGTTTCTGTTTGTTGCGAAATATGGCCTTCAGGACTGTGGGAAGTACACTATATATCCCACCGAACAATGGTGTTTAAATAGTTGTTGGGAAGTATGTTTACCACCAACTTAGTTTCTGGAAGGGGCATGGGAAGTATACTTCCCACGAATTATTCTGTCATTTTTGATCCTTGGGAAGCATACTTACCACCAACTTAGGGCTATTTTAAAGCTTTTGGGAATATGTTTTATCACCTCTGACAATGCCTGACATCTTTTGGTAGAACACTGCATCAGGTGAATGAAAACTGCTACAACAATCAGTTCCTGTTTATCGTGTGATCACTACTGTTGTTGGAACATGTTGCTTTGCTTTTGCAATATACATTGTTGCGACAAGTATCGGCTCATACCTTTATTGTGTGATAAAGTTTCAAGGATAGTTCTACATTGTGGTGAGTAAACTTTAATATTGGTTACAAATATTTTTTTTAAATAAAGTAAAAGAAAACATAAAATAAAAACAGAAAACACTGTTCATTACTTTTTTAATGTGTAATGGCAATACATAACAGCACACAAAAGGGAAGTGGGAAATCCATCACCACTTGTTCTAGTACCTCACAAAGGTGCCATGATGATATATGTACCATGATAGTCTTTGGTCCTAAATCACAAAAATAAAATTATCAAAAAATAAATACAGGCAGTTGATATCATTTCTAACAGGATAGCAAAAAAATTATCTTCACTGAATAGCTACAAAAAATGTGCCCAGGAAAGGGTTAAGTCAAGTGGATTTCGTGAGAGGTGTCTGTGGTGTCTAGTGTGTTGTATAACGAGATGTAAAGAATGTATAAAGCATGAGATCTATGGAAGATTGAAAAGTGTGGCAGCTGATTTTGTATTTGAAACATTGTCCATTATTATGGCAGTGATTTTAAAATCAATATTATGTTTTGTGATACAACCCTTATCTGATTTAAAATCCTTTGTGCAGTGTGTCTTTCTTTGAAGTGGAAGCTCTTTAAAAGGTATTACTTTGAGTCTTCTTGTCTATAAAATGTGCTATGAGTACAGTGAAAATAATATTTATATTTGTCACACCCATCAGAGGTGTGCCAAACTGCCTCTGTCCAGCGGTATCATTTTTAACTCTATCAGATAACTCCTGATACAGGCTGTGCATTAGAGAATTTAATAACATTTGATAAACTTGGTAAATTATATGGGTTTGGACAAAATATGGGAACACAGTGAGAAATGCATGCTCGGACATAAATGAAGAGTGAAGTGTGTTCATAAGGAAAGTGAAAAACCATCATCTGCTAAATCACAATGCAGATGAAAGTGTGTGTTGAGTGCTGATAACTGATGCTCATTTAACAGGGTTGTGATGAAAAATAAGAGGATGATAGCTGCAAAAGTCACTACAGAACACAACTAGTCACTACAGAACACAACTGGATGTTGCAAACGTGAATTGTCAGCACGAAAACAACACAAATGGACTTCCATAAGCAGCAAGCTGGAATTTCAAAACTGCTCATCAGATGATGCAAATGCCTGTAACAGGAAAACGTGGTGCGGAAACCATAAAATCTGCACTGTGGAACAATGGATGAAAGTCATTTGATTGGCTGAGCCTTGTTTCATACTGTTTTTAACTTTAGGCTGACTTTATGTCCCAAGAGTGGAACATGGTGGGGGTTCAGTGATGATTTGGACAGCCATATTGTGATATTCCATGGACGCCACAGTTACTCTGCAAGGTTGCATTACTGCCAAAGATTATGTGACCATCTTGGATGATCAGGTCCAGACCATTGTATAATGTTTGTTCCCCAGTGATGATGCTGTGTCCCAAGATAATAGGACCATTGTTCACACAACCCGCGTTATCCAGGACTGGTTTTGTGAGTGAGGGGGTGAAGTGTCACACCTCCCATGCACCATGGTCACCATATCTCAGTATTATTGAGCCTTTGTGGTCTACTTTTAAGAGAAGTGTGCGTGATCGGTATGCACCTCCATCGTCATTACCTGAACTTGTCACTATTTTGCAGGAAGAATAATATAAAATTCCTGCAAAAACCATACAGGACTTGTATTGCTCCATTCCAAGATGACTGGAAGCTGTTTTCAATGCTAGTGTGATACCTACATTGAATTGGGCATGGCAATGTGTTGTTTTCGGTTCTTACATATTTCTGTTGTATGTACAGGGTGCATCATAATAAATGACATAAACATTTACAGGTGAAATTACATGGCATTAGAAGCAAAAATGTTTTGTAAACATGGGCTCTAAAATGTATACTTGAAGTTCTATGAGCACTTCTTTCAGTAGAAGGGCTGTATTTCACCGTAGTGGAGATGAACAAATGCTCATAGCTCTTAAGGTGTGCATTTTAGAGCCCATGTTTACTGGTCACCTCTCAAAATGTGGAATCCAAAAACAGCTTGCAGTAGAACAGATTTGTTTCACAGTATCGAAAATGAAGTAGTGCTCATAGCTCTTATACACTTTTTTGCTCCTTATGTCATTAATTATGATACACCCTATGGGTGTGATTTTTTTCTTTGGAGGGGGGGGGGGGGATATATGCAATTGCGTCTGCCTTCAGCTATATAAAAAGGGCGGTGTTCTTTGCAAATGATTTGTCAGAGTTTTATGTTTGTCATACTTTATTTAATGTAATCAGATTTATAACATTAAAATGTTAATTAATGGATTGCTGTAAATGGAAACAAAAAGCAGTTAAGGATGAGGACATAGCAGAAGAAAATAAATCAGGACTTCGTCCTTAATCAGATGACTGTAACAGGCTGGATAGAGATTAAGACTCACTTTGACTTCCTCCAAGGAGAACTACATCTGAGAGGTGGAAATCAACAACAGTGAGGATGATTAATGAGAAATCAAGTTTCTGCAGAAAAATCGTCATTTGATGGCAGTCTTGGGGAGGTTGTTGCCATCCATTGTTCCAGAGGTAAAGTTGAATGCGTCAACTTAAAAGGTCTCATCAAGTCTGATGAGGAGCCATAAAAAAAGGAAATTACTTGCTGCCAGTAACAGCATATTGGTTTCATATGAAATTTGGTAAAATGATACCATGCATTGCTTGAAGTTCTTACAGGTGAAGGTGATGTGGTTGACATATTACCATGCAGCATTGAAAAGTGCACAAAATGGAAAAATAAAATATTTACTATTAAGATACCTTTTTTAATAGTAAGAACTTGAAATGAGAACAAATATACATACATTGTATTCTGTAATCAGAAATCATAGAATTGGGTGTAGGACTCCAGGAACTACACAATATTGATTTATAATTGTGATTTTTGTACCATATAGGAAAAGATATGAAATCTTCAAAGCCAAGAAGAAACTCATGATGTCAGGTCTGACAGTACCCAAGGACATCACTTCCGAATGATAAAATTTTTTTTTAAAAGTGGCATCTCCAGATTTGGGCTACAAATTTGTTGACAAGTAATGGCAGGATAATGGCGAGGATAGATGCTGAAAAATATCCATTAGTAAAGCAAATGAACTTGATAACTAAGAACTTGTCAACTTGTACAGCTACTAGCTCTGTCTTTGTGTCTTTATTGTTACTCTAGAGCATAGTTTGCTATAATTTACTAACTTATTCACTGGTTAACTACCTACTCAGAGATTACCGCTTGTGAGGGCAATGCTTCTGTGAGTCAGGCAGTTGCGCCAACCCTGGATCGAATCTGCCCGATGGATTAACGATGAAAACTTGTGTGCTGTCCATTGTGGATGTAGTTTTTAGACAGTTTCCCACACCTGACCACCTGAATACAGGGCTAGTACCCAAATCACAACTCAGCTGCACAATTCACAAACATTTAGAAAGCTTTTGCACCCTTTCAAAGCACAAGAAAAAGAAGAAGATATTTACTGGTTTAAATTACAATATTGATTACTATGCTAATTTAAATTAAATTCCATTTATTGCTTAGGAACTTATTATATTTTCGCTTGTGTTACTTTCATTATTGTTACTAACATTAATGGTACCCTCTGTTATCATTTATTTTATCCAGCTTATACTGCTGTTGTGTGCAGATTAAATTTGTTCTATTTAGCAAGATTAGTTTTCATACTGCCGCTTTCCTCCCCTTTCCTTCACAACTGCTGCAAAACTAGATGACCGTAGTCGCAACATCTCTCTTCCTACCTGCCCCGGTTTGAGCTTTAACCCCCCTCTCCCGCCGCATCTCGCCCCTCCCACAATTAGAAGATAATATCAGCATGTAGAACCAAAAGTCAAAAACTATTCCAGGTTCACTGTACTAGTTATTAGCATAGGAAAAAAAGATTTGAAACTAAATAAATCACCAGGTCCAGGTGGAATCCTAGTTCAATTCTACAGAGTACCTTATGGCATTGACCACGTACCTAGCTTTCATTTATCGTGAATTTCTCACCCAGCACAAAGTCGCAAACGACTGTTAAAAGGCATAGATGACTCCAGTATATAAGAAGTGTAAAAGAACAAATCTGCAAAATTCCAAACAAATATCCGTAACTTCCGTTTGCTGCAGAATCTTTGGACGTATTCTCAGTTTGAATATAATAAATTATCTCGAGACTGAGAAACTTATGTCTGAGAATCAGCATCGATTTAGAAAGCATTGTTCATGCAAAACTAGGCTTGCCCTTTTCTCACATGATATACTGAGAACTATGGATAAAGGGCAACAGGCGTATCCCATGTTTTTAGATTCCTGGAAAGCATTTGACATAGTCCCCCATTGCAGGTTGTTAATGAAGGTACATGCATGTGGAATAAGTTCACAGATATGTGAGTAGCTGAAAGACTTCTTAAATAATTGAACCCAGTATGTTTTCCTCAATGGCAAGTGTTCATCTGGCGCAAGGGTTTTGTCAGGAGTGCTCCAGAGAAGTGTGATAGGACCACTGTTGTTCTCTATATACATAAATAATTTGGCAGACAGGGTGAGCAGCAGTCTGTGGTTGTTTGCTGATTATGTCATGGTGTATGGTAAGATGTCGAAGTTGAGTGGCAGGAGGAAGATACAAGATGACATGGAGAAAATTTCTAGTTGTGTGATGAATGGCAGTTATTCCTAAATGTGGAAAAATGTAAGTTAATGTAGATCAGTAGGAAGATCAAACTTGTAATGTTCAGATATAGTATTACTAGTGTCCTGCTTGATGTAGTCATTTAAACATCTGAGCGTAACGTTGCAAAGCGATGTGAGGTGGGAAGAGCATGTTGGAACTGTGGTCGGGTATCTGAATGGTCGACTTCGGTTTATTGGGAGAATTTTGGGAAAGAGTGGTTCACCTGTAAAGGAGACCACTTATAGGATGCTGGTGCGACCTATTCTTGAGTACTGCTTGAGTGTTTGGGATCTGTAGCAGTGCAGAGGTGGGCTGCTAGATTTATTATCAGTAGGTTCGAACAACACTTAAATATTATTGACATTCTTCAGGAACTCAAATGGGAATCCCTGAAGGGAAGGCGATGTTCTTTTCGAGAAACGCTACTGAGAAAATTTAGATAACTGGCATTTGAATCTGACTGCTGAACAATTCTACTGCTGTTGACATACACTTTGTGTAAGGACCACGAAGATAAGACACAAAAATGAGGGCACATACGGAGGCATGTAGACAGTCGTTTTTCCCTTGCTCTGTTTGCGAGTGGAACATGAAGGGAAATGACTAGTAGAGTTACAGCGAACCCTCTGATGTATGGTGGCATGTGGAGTATCTGTGTAGAAGTAGACACAGATGTAGGTCTTCATGAGTTCTACCATATATTTTAAGATATATACCTTCATGTAGTAATCCTGTTAGAGACTTGATTCAGTGCAGTCGTGCACTCCCGTTCTGTAAATGTAGACTACATTGTCTTAGAAAGATATGACAATTGTAACGAAGAGGGGATGGAGAAGACACATACTTATTACCTATCATATGGTACACATCTACCAGTCAAAAATGTGTTAATGGAGATCAAATTCCTTAACAAAAAGGGACAATGAGTAAAAAATTGACAATAAATATAAACTAAGTTAAATGATATTTCATACTTATTACCTGTCATTACAGTATACAAATTTAATTGAATTTATGAAAATTATTTTGTTTGTTTTAGCACACTGATTCAAAACCAAATCACAAAGGGGAGGACGAAAATGGCAGAAATGAAAGACATCCAGAAGAGGATTTCTCTGATGATGACCAAATGGTAAAATTTCTAATACTAGTATAAAGATACTATTTATTGTTGTTTTTTAGTCAGACGGGAAAAACAAGTGAGAATTTCTAAAAAGGGGCAAATTTTGTGACTGTATATTCACATTTTAGTAGTAGACACTGTGCTACATTTATATTGGTATTGATAGTGAGTAACACTATTCCAAGCAACATTGCTGACTGTTTTGGTTCCATTTAGTTTTATGATTTCCAGTCTGATACAACATCTGTATGTTAGAAACTGGTTGTTGACCTCTGACCCTATCTAAACACATCAAGTAGCACTTTATGCATATTAACAAATATTTTTGTTTTTCATTAATGAAAAAGTTCGACTTTATGCAAATCAGTGCACATTACTGCCAGAGATTAGTGGGTATTGTTAACGGCTGAGGCAGTAAAATATTACTCTCCCCCTCACCACTCCCCCCTCCCCCCTCTCCTCCCCCTCCCCATTTCTACCTCCCCCTCCCAATCTCTACTCCATCCCAATCTCTACCCCATCCCAATCTCTACCCCATACCAATCTCTACCCCATCCCAATCTCTACCCCATCCCAATCTCTACCCCATCCCAATCTCTACCCCCTCCCAATCTCTACCCCCTCCCAATCTCTACCCCCTCCCAATCTCTAACCCCTCCCAATCTCTAACCCCTCCCAATCTCTAACCCCTCCCAATCTCTAACCCCTCCCAATCTCTACCCCCTCCCAATCTCTACCCCCTCCCAATCTCTACCCGCTCCCAATCTCTACCCCCTCCCAATCTCTACCCCCTCCCAATCTCTACCCCCTCCCAATCTCTACCCCCTCCCAATCTCTACCCCCTCCCAATCTCTACCCCCTCCCAATCTCTACCCCCTCCCAATCTCTACCCCCTCCCAATCTCTACCCCCTCCCAATCTCTACCCCCTCCCAATCTCTACCCCCTCCCAATCTCTACCCCCTCCCAATCTCTACCCCCTCCCAATCTCTACCCCCTCCCAATCTCTACCCCCTCCCAATCTCTACCCCCTCCCAATCTCTACCCCCTCCCAATCTCTACCCCCTCCCAATCTCTACCCCCTACCAATCTATACCCCCTACCAATCTATACCCCCTACCAATCTATACCCCCTACCAATCTATACCCCCTCCCAATCTATACCCCCTCCCAATCTATACCCCCTCCCAATCTCTACCCCCTCCCAATCTCTACCCCCTCCCAATCTCTACCCCCTCCCAATCTCTACCCCCTCCCAATCTCTACCCCCTCCCAATCTCTACCCCCTCCCAATCTCTACCCCCTCCCAATCTCTACCCCCTCCCAATCTCTACCCCCTCCCAATCTCTACCCCCTCCCAATCTCTACCCCCTCCCAATCTCTACCCCCTCCCAATCTCTACCCCCTCCCAATCTCTACCCCCTCCCAATCTCTACCCCCTCCCAATCTCTACCCCCTCCCAATCTCTACCCCCTCCCAATCTCTACCCCCTCCCAATCTCTACCCCCTACCAATCTCTACCCCCTACCAATCTCTACCCCCTACCAATCTCTACCCCCTACCAATCTCTACCCCCTACCAATCTATACCCCCTACCAATCTATACCCCCTCCCAATCTATACCCCCTCCCAATCTATACCCCCTCCCAATCTCTACCCCCTCCCAATCTCTACCCCCTCCCAATCTCTACCCCCTCCCAATCTCTACCCCCTCCCAATCTCTACCCCCTCCCAATCTCTACCCCCTCCCAATCTCTACCCCCTCCCAATCGCTACCCCCCTCCCAATCGCTACCCCCCTCCCCCTCTCTGCCCCCTCCCCCTGTCTGCCCCCTCCCCCTCTCTGCCGCCTCCCCCTCTCTGCCGCCTCCCCCTCTCTGCCGCCTCCCCCTCTCTGCCGCCTCCCCCTCTCTGCCGCCTCCCCCTCTCTGCCGCCTCCCCCTCTCTGCCGCCTCCCCCTCTCTGCCGCCTCCCCCTCTCTGCCGCCTCCCCCTCTCTGCCGCCTCCCCCCTCTCTGCCGCCTCCCCCCTCTCTGCCGCCTCCCCCCTCTCTGCCGCCTCCCCCCCTCTCTGCCGCCTCCCCCCTCTCTGCCGCCTCCCCCCTCTCTGCCGCCTCCCCCCCTCTCTGCCACCTCGCCCTCTCTCTGCCCCTTCTCCCCATTCCCATCCCCTCTCCCTTTGCCCCTCCCCCTTCCCCTCACTACGCCGTTCCCCTCCTACGCTCTCCCCTCCTATGCCCCACCCCCTCATATCCCCTCCCCCTCATATCCCCTCCCCCTCTCTACACCCTCGCCCTCCTCTCCCCGTCTACATCTTCTACCCCTCTTCTCCCCTCTTACCCCTCTGCTCCCCTCTTACCCCTCTGCTCCCCTCTTACCCCTCTGCTCCCCTCTTACCCCTCTGCTCCCCTCTTACCCCTCTGCTCCCCTCTTACCCCTCTGCTCCCCTCTTACCCCTCTGCTCCCCTCTTACCCCTCTGCTCCCCTCTTACCCCTCTGCTCCCCTCTTACCCCTCTGCTCCCCTCTTACCCCTCTGCTCCCCTCTTACCCCTCTGCTCCCCTCTTACCCCTCTGCTCCCCTCTTACCCCTCTGCTCCCCTCTTACCCCTCTGCTCCCCTCTTACCCCTCTGCTCCCCTCTTACCCCTCTACTCCCCTCTTACCCCTCTACTCCCCTCTTACCCCTCTACTCCCCTCTTACCCCTCTACTCCCCTCTTACCCCTCTACTCCCCTCTTACCCCTCTACTCCCCTCTTACCCCTCTACTCCCCTCTTACCCCTCTACTCCCCTCTTACCCCTCTACTCCCCTCTTACCCCTCTACTCCCCTCTTACCCCTCTACTCCCCTCTTACCCCTCTACTCCCCTCTTACCCCTCTACTCCCCTCTTACCCCTCTACTCCCCTCTTACCCCTCTACTCCCCTCTTACCCCTCTACTCCCCTCTTACCCCTCTACTCCCCTCTTACCCCTCTACTCCCCTCTTACCCCTCTACTCCCCTCTTACCCCTCTACTCCCCTCTTACCCCTCTACTCCCCTCTACTCCCCTCTTACCCCTCTCCGTCTCTCGCCCTCCCGCTCTCCGTCTCTCGCCCTCCCGCTCTCCGTCTCTCGCCCTCCCGCTCTCCGTCTCTCGCCCTCCCGCTCTCCGTCTCTCGCCCTCCCGCTCTCCGTCTCTCGCCCTCCCGCTCTCCGTCTCTGGCCCTCCCGCTCTCCGTCTCTCGCCCTCCCGCTCTCCGTCTCTCCAACTCTCCCACCCCGTCTCTCCACCTCTCCCACCCCGTCTCTCTCCCTTTCTGTCTCTCTCCCTCTCCCTCTCCCTCTCCCTCTCCCTCTCCCTCTCCCTCTCCCTCTCAGGCCTCTCACCCTCTCACCCTCTCACCCTCAGGCCTGTCTCAGGCCTCTAACCCTCCCGCCCTGCGCCTCTCTCAGGCCTCTAACCCTCCCGCCCTGCGCCTCTCTCAGGCCTCTAACCCTCCCGCCCTGCGCCTCTCTCAGGCCTCTAACCCTCCCGCCCTGCGCCTCTCTCAGGCCTCTAACCCTCCCGCCCTGCGCCTCTCTCAGGCCTCTAACCCTCCCGCCCTGCGCCTCTCTCAGGCCTCTCCCCCGCCGCCTCGCCTGTTACACGTTACGTCAACCGTCAACTGTCTCTGCCAATCAACAGAACTGATTGGCCTTTATGCTTTTGTGCTATACGTGTCCCTTTACATTTCCACTTCACTATCACATTGGAAACAGTGGACCTAGGGATGTTTAGGAGTGTAGAAATCTCGCATACAGATGTATGACACAAGTGACACTCAATCACCTGCTCACATTCGAAGTCTATGAGTTCCACGGAGCGCCCCATTCTGCTCTCTCACGATGTCTAATGACTACTGAGGTCACTGATATGGAGTACCTGGCAGTAGGTGGCAGCATAATGCACTTAATGTGAAAAACACGTTTTTGGGGGGTTTCCAGATACTTTTGATCACACAACATATACTTCCCTTGCGCCATGTGCCTACAACACCAGCAGGTGATATTCAGTCTCGCAGTGATCAGTTGTTTGGCTCATCAGTGTACTTCAGGATGCCATATGGCTAACATGTCAACAGCTGTTATTATCCATTGGTGTGACATTCGAGTGCAGAATGGAAAATACATGTGATATCAGCATGTATGGTTACAGCTAGATCATAGCTGTATCAATTGAGCACTTCTACTCAGAGGTTGTGCACTGCTCACCACATGTCTCAGGACACTGGCAGCAACATGGATGAAGAATATTGCCGTTGGGCATTGAAAGCATGGAGAAAAGTTGCCTGCACTGTTGAATCGTGACTGAACTTTATTAATCACAAAAAACTTTCAACAGCCTTTGTCACTTACTTTATGTTTAAATCCTTTATGTTCATTTCCTGTAGCTCACAATCCACCTGGGGACATTGTAATCTGTTGTTGTCCACAGTAGAACATGTAGCTGCTGGTCAACGTATTTTCTTCTTCTTTCATTACAAGTTGGGACCACATTTAAGTCACAAAGTTTGCGTTATACTTCCTCCAATAATCCATCAAATGTTCATGTTTTTCTTCCTTCTCCTCTTCTATCAATTTTCTTCCCAGTCTTCTTTAAACTGTTTTTTCATTGAATGTTGCACACCTCTTGATTTGGTTTGATTTATGCAGGGAGATAAAAACAACATTAGTCTTAGCCCAATGTTGCCTGCACCAAAACTGAGTTTTGTGTGGTTTCACTCCCAGTGATTCTAGTAAAGCCAACTGGTACCCTTAATTAGTAGTAGGAGACATTTTACTAGTTCCTTATTAGACATGATTTCTTCAGGCTTGACGGACCCAAATATTCTGCATGGTTTGCCCTTCAGAGTTTAGAATTGGGAGATTAGATGTGTAATAATTTCATCCTCCTCACCACATAGTCTACATTTAACAGCTTATTGCTTTATACTTATCATCTGTATGTGCATCTTAACGTTCCTATGGCCACTGATGAGTCTTACCATGATTTTGGCCTGTTTCCTGTTAAAGTTCAGGATTACAGAAGTTCTCTTGAAACATAGCATTGACATCATTTGCTTGCCATGTTTTTGTTTTGTAACATAGTCCAATATTGTAGATGATTCCTCCTGACCCAGTTTCGTAGTTTTGGTCTTACCTTCTCCTTAGTGACTGTTAGGCCAGGTTCCAGTTCAGTAAATGGAGTTATCAAGCCTGTCCTGGCCCGTCTGTCAGCAGGGACTCACAGCAGGTTTACCCTGTTGCTTTCCCCTAGTCTTGCAAGTGCTTCATGGCATTCTGCAATGACCTTTGGCCCTGTTGCAGGGACTGATAGAGATTTCATAACTACTTAGCTCACTGAATGAATGTAGATGCTACCTCTTAATTTTGTTTCAATATTTTTGTTTGTTTTTAATTTTTTGCTTGTTTATGTCTGTTTGTTCTAGTTTAGATTCACTTTCCTAAGCCAGTTGTTTGCCTGTTAGTTTTCAAAATACTGTATAAGTTTTATTGTGACTATCCTAGGCCATATTCTTTGGTTGCACTCCAATTGGACTTGGAACCAACAGCTGGATGAATCCCAAAGTAGGAAGCTCTGACAAATTAAATGAGACATGGAATATATGTTAAGACAGTTTAGACACCATAGGAGGAAGAGTGTTCATTGCTATCAACAGAAGTAATATGTCTTTGAAGGTTGGAATTGGGTCTGACTGAATTTGTCTGGAGACCAGTAACCATCCTAAGTGAACTCAAGTCAGTAATCGGAGGTTTTTACTGGCCGTAAAAATAGTAGAATCATCCAAATAAAATCTAATATGGAGACGAAATTGGATAAAATTCTGTGGCTACTGTGCCCCACAATAGTTAGCATCATGTGCTATACAATGCAGCCCTGCTGAACTGTACTGGGCATGTTGTCAATATGATCAAGTGTGCCAGCTTCAGCGGGCAGAGAGAGAGAGAGAGAGAGAGAGAGAGAGAGAGAGAGAGAGAGAGAGAGAGAACCCTGCTGTTACTCCTACCACACCCTACACTTTTTCACATTTCTTCAGACAAGAAAACAAAATTTGTATGAGTAGATTTATATATGAGTGGTATGCTGGAATGTAAATAACACAGGCCAACGATAGAATAAACTTTCCTTAAAAACCTGTATCACCCACAATTTTTTCACATTTTGCAGTTAAATTTATTAAATTAAGCGATTTGTAAAGAATTTAACAGCTTTTATATAGTTAAAATAATTTAAAAAGGGGTTGTAAGGAATGTAAATGGAGTTAGTAGCACTGCTGAAAAACATTTGCTGACAAAAAAAGGTAAATTCTATTTTTGTGTTAACAGATGGTGTTTTGTTTACTGTCAACCTAACCTCACTTTTCCGTTTCCTGTACATGAGCGCAGTACAGTGTCTAATCATGGTTGTAAAACTATGCTTACTGTTTTGTTATATTTGTGGTGAATTAGTGATTAAAAAACACCAAAGAAACATTACAGACTTTGTGAAAAAGGTTCATCAATCATACTTCGGATCTAAACTTGATGATCAAGGTAAATCTTGGGTGCCACATGAGGCATGTTATGTGTGTGTTGAAGATCTTAGAAAATGGTCCAAAAAGGAGGGAAAAAAAACTTTAGATTTGCTGTTCCTATGATATGAACCAAAAAATCATTCTGATGATTTGGTTAGGGATCTGGGCTTAATGAAAGAAAAAGCTGAATTACTTGGCTCTAGATTAAAAGAAAAGAACTTATTGGCAGTTGGAACCCGCATATACATGTACAGAAAAAGAGGACAGCAATTTTCCAAGTTTTTTCAACAAGAATGTGATTTAATGTACTGCCCAGACATTCCTGGTCTGATGAATGAATTTCGTATTGAATACAAAAAGGAAGACTGGAGGCTAGTTTAAAGGCTGTTTTATTACACAATGGTAACATGTATCCATCTATACATATTGGACATTCTGTACATATGAAGGAATGTTATGAAAACCTAGAAATAGTGCTAAATAAAATAGGTTATTCTACTCATGGTTGGATGATATGTGGTGATCTAAAAGTAACATGCGTGCTACTTGGTCAGCAAGGTGCCTTAACCAAATTTCCATGTTTCTTGTGTGAATGGGACAGTAGGGCTAGGGAACAACACTGATGCAGAAAGAACTGGCCTGTAAGGGAGTCTTCAAAACTGATGAGAACAACATTCTACACAAAAACGTTGTAGATCCAAAAAACATACTCCTACTACCTCTACATATAAAGTTAGGCCTATTGAAACAGTTTGTAAAGGCTTTGCCTAAAGATGGACCATGTTTTAAGTATCTCTGCCTAAAGTTTCCATACCTTTCAGAAGCTAAACCAAAATAAGGCATCTTTGTCGAACCTGACATTAGAAAATTGATGTTTGATGTTAACTTTGAATCCACAATGACGTTAAATGAGAAAGAAACATGGGTATCATTCAAGCAAATTATTACAAAGTTCTTAGGACATCAAAAAGGCCCAGAATATGTTTCTATTGTAGCTACAATGTTAAAGAAGTTTAAAACTTTGGGATGTTTAATGAGTCTGAAAGTTCACTTTTTGAACAGTCATCCTGATTACTTCCCAGACAATATGGAAGATGTTAGTGAGGAGCAAGGAGAGCATTTTCACAAGGACATTAAAGTGATGGAAAAACGCTACCAAGGCTGCTGGAACACCAACATGATGGGGGACTACTGTTGGTCACTTCACCGTGACGTTCAGCAAGCGACTCATCGTAGAAAAAGCTACACAAGAAGCTTCAAAGAAAATAGGGAAATAAAATACAAACCAATTCCAGCAAACAAGTGAAACCGCTATTAACACATATCATTGTTTTAAGTAGCTTACTGTAAATACAAACCGTCCTTATGTTGTAACAAAGCAAAAAGCATATTGCTCGAAAACTATGGGTGATACAAAAAAACTAAGGCTAGATTTGGATTCAGCTTATAAAAACCTATAAAGATCAGCTATCAATGTAAAACAAGTTAAAAAAATCATTGGCCTGTGTAATTTAAGGAGAAAAGTTACCAACTCACTGAATAGTAGAGGAACTGAGTCACTGAAAGGCACATAAATGAGACTGAGGACTTTGCTAGCTTTAGTACGAATCCTATTTGAGAGCTATTCAGTGCCTGCAAGCGCTCCCCCCCCCCCCCCCCCCCCCCAACCACACTCACACACACTCCCTCCTTGTATAGCAACATTTTCCTAGCTGACTACATTGTTCTG